>NC_141077.1:24266258-24643758 GCF_041138505.1 Cibotium barometz
TTTAGGTGAAGCTTTGGAAATTCTTGATAAACTCTTTCAGAGAAAAAGGCAAACACTCCAAGATTAGCCTTAAAATGCAATGCTTTAAATTAGAAATGGAGGCCTCTCATAGTTTTCTAGCTCATATGAAAAGCATGCTTGTGAAGATTATGGACATTTGGTCTCTCATGAATCTTCTAGATCCCTTCTTGGATGACATTGAGGAATACAAAAGAAACAAGAGAAGACTAGAATCTGTGAAGGAGAACAAATCCTACACCAGACGAGAGAAGACTTAAATCTGTGAAGGAGAATACTACACTGACAATAGATCCTACACCAAACAAGAATTTCACAAAGAAAGGCTACACCGACTTAAAGACAAAGGGAAATAAGTCATGTGGATTTTGCAGGAAAGACAATCACATTGAATCGAATTGTTTTTTAAAGGAGAGCTCAAAAAGCCTATCTAGCAGGAGAAATCTCAAATGAAGAAAAAGAATACAAAAAGGAAGCCTTAGGAGAGGCTAACTATGTCGAAACAGCTTGGGCTTTCTAAGTAGCCTGAGGACAAAGCCCCCACCATGTTAAAACCTCACCATCTCTTGACATAAATACTTAATCCTAAATCTTGTAAGAACCATTAGGGATTCTCACATGATCATCTAGCATTGTCATCATAGCGGGTAAGACCTAAGGGCACATTATTGTAAACATAACTAGTACGTGTAATGAGTCCCATAAATGCCATCATAATCATGGTGATGTAGGATTGTTATAGATTTTGGTTGAGGGAGGATTTGTGGGGAAAATTCCTCACCTTGTGTTATGGAGATGGCATTGGTAGTGGTAGGCTCATTTATCTTTAGAGTGCTTTTTCAAAGATTGGAGTGCTTCTTCCTCAACTCTTTGGCTACATGCCCCTTCTTATTGCACCACTAGCATTTTTTACATTCTTATTCTTTGATTCAAAATTGGATACCAACTCTTTACCTTTTGCTTTGTGTTAGCAGCAGAGAAGGAAGAATCTTTATCATTGTGTATTTATATTCTCAGCTCCTCTAGCAAAATGGAGTTGGAATCCTCAGAAGTGATAGTCATGGATTGTACTCTTGTGTTAAGGGATGTTTCCAAGCTATCATCATACATGTGGGGTAACACCCTAATCCTCAAAACTGACAGCGTGAATCATACTCTTGTGTCGAGGGATGTTTCCAAGCTATTATACATGTGGAGTAACACCCTAGCACACCTTTAAGCAAAGCATTTAGTGGTGAGAGTCATGCTAATTTCCACCATTTGTTCCTAAACTTCATTGATCCTTGTCAAAATTACCTCCCCTTCTCCAAGCTTCTCGGCTAAAATTTGTTTCTCTAGGGATGGTTATCTCATTTTGGTTTGTAAAGAAAATTTTAGAAGCAAGAGATAAATGTGTACACGTGCTATACAAAATACCATTCATAATAGCATATAATGTATATGCATGCCTATGCCTCCAAGGTACTTAAAGAGTAGGTTGGTGTTGTAGTCAATCTTAGATGGGTTCCTAAAACCATCTCTAAGAGGTGTTAATAATCAAGACTCTGAACTCATCTTTAGCTCTTTGGTTTGTGCCATCTAGCTTTGCGTTCTCCATTAGCACCCATTTCTCACAATCTAGTGTCAACTAGACTTAAAAATTGATTGTCACCCATTTCTACATCCACGACCAAAGAAAGATTACTCATGCCTACATCGATTGTCACCCATTTCGACATCGACCAAAGAAAGATTACTCATGCCTAAAGACAAACCCAATGGCATATGTGAGAAAAAATCCATTTTACACTCACACTCACACTCACATCTGCACTTGCAACCACCTCACACTCCCACTCCCACTCATATATGCAGTCACACTCACAACCACCTCATGCACTCGCACTCGCACTCATGTGGAGTCGAGTGGCATTAAATTTAACACTCATACTACTGATTGGAACCGTGGTGTTGGGGCAAGTAGTGGGGTGTTACAAATGGTTGTTATATTTAATACAAAAAATGGGAGCTTTACTTAGGCTAACATACATTTCCCTACTTTCTTCTTGTATATCATTCATGAGATCTTTTGAAATTGAGGGCTGGCTAAAATTATAAAGTGCAAGGTTTTTTTTGCCAATGAGAAAACTCATTTTCGAGCCACATAAATGGAACCTTTAATGGCAAATTTCCATTTTCCATGTTTCTAATGAGTGCTCGTTGTTGCTTTAAAAAACACTTCTACCATTGTAATGAACCAACACCAAAATACACACATCCACACTAAATGGTCTCCTTAGAGAGAGGAGGAGGTGGTGGTCTCGCAGGAGGGAGAGAGAGGAGGAGGTGATCTCACAGGTGGAGGCAGAGAAGGGGGGTTGGTATTGGTTGGTTGAGAAAGCACATTTATATATATATATGTGTGTGTGTGTGTGTGTGTGTGTGTGTGTGTATATGTATGTATACATATATATATATATATATATATATATATATATATATATATATATATATGTATGTATGTATGTATGTATGTATGTATGTATGTATGTATGTATGTATGTATGTATATATATATATATATATATGTATGCATACATACATACATACATACATACATACATATATATATATATATATATATATATATATATATACATATATATATATATACATATATATATATACATATATATATATACATATATATATATATATATATATATATATATATATGTATACATACATCTATATATGTATACATATATATTTGTATATATATATATGTGTGTGTAGATACATACATATATATTTGTATATATATATACATACATACACACACACACACACACACACACACACACACAATATAACACACACACACACACACACACATATATATATATATATATATAGAGAGAGAGAGAGGAGGGGTGAGGGAGTTTAGGGTTTGGTCAGGGGGGTGGGGCTTAATCGATGGGGTGGTGTGGGGTGTGGGATAAGAGAAGAGAGAGAAAAGGGTGGAACCGCTACTATTGGGGAAGTATCTCAAGAAGGGAAGAACCTTATGGTTTCTGTTAATGGAATTGAGGATGTCACTCCTTAAGACATTGATGCTAGTGGATCGGCTATTGGCGAAGTCCTCTCACAAGAACGGAAACTAGTAGCTTACACTTGAAACTCAAGGATTATGAGAGAAACTATGCTACTCACGACCTAGAACTTTGGCTATAATTCATGCCCTTTAGCTATGGCAACACTACCTACTAGGTAGGAAGTTCATGCTTACTACAGACCCTAAGAGCTTAAAGCGGATTTTTACCCAGCCAGATCTTAACATGAAGTAAAGGCATTGGATAAAGGTCTTATCAGACTTTGATTTTGAAATCAAATATAGAGAGGGAAAAGATACTGTAGTTTGCAAATGCATTGAGTAAGAAGTCCTTGATTTTGAAATAAATATAGACAAGGCAAAGATACTGTAGTTTTAGATGCATTGAGTAAGAAGTCCTTTGTGGCTGCAATCTCTATGTCTGGTAACCCTTTGCTTAAGGAAGTGAAGGACAAAATATCCTTAAATGAGTATTTGGGAATATTTTATAACTCATGGCCCAAACAACTCATTCTAAGAAAGAGAGAAGGATAATAATAATTAAACCAATTAATTATACTCTTAGTGATGGATGCTTATTCTAGGGTGTGCATACCAAACATCAAAGAGCTAAAAAATCGAATCATATACATGAAGCTCATGATGCATCATTAGCCAAATATCCAAGACATGTGATGATGCTAAATGTTCTACAAAGGAGTTTCTTTTGATCGGGATTGAAGAAGGATATAGTAAGGTATCACACACAATGACTAGCTTGTCAAAGGAATAAGGCTGAAGAAGTAAAGATACCAAGTAGACTGATTGTGAACAAATTGTTATGCCATCCCAGAACAATTAGGAAATTCAACTAGTTAGAATCCTTAGCTCTAGAGAATGGATTCGCAGAATAGAGTCATTAGGCAACATCTAGTTTAGCGGAAGGACTTTAAAATACAGTTTCTATATTGAACTCTCGTCTTTCTACATTATCCCTCCACAATCCACTTTACTTAATCCACATTCCATTCAATGTGTATTCATTTTCATCCATTTACTCATATCGACGACACATTATTTTCCATACACATTCACGCCTGGGAAGATGAGCTTAAGTTGTATCAAGATTTTCCCTACCTATTTTCAAGATGAGGACATCTCAATTTCTTTAAGAGGGGAAGGACGCAGTGCGCTCCTTGAACGATCATAGTTGATGGCGAGGTAGCATGTGGATTGAGAGGGGGGTGAACCTGCAACCGTGAGAGGACGCAATGTCTCTCATGATGAGTTAAAGCTCGTGATGGTGAGATGTAAGAAGACAAGTGAGGAGATAGTCTACGCCAAGGGAAAATAACTATTGGAACTTAAATTGTCGGCTCCCAATTGCATCAGGTTAGCCGTTTCCTCCATATATGGACTCAGTACCACATGTCAATTAAAACTCCAAATCCTTTTCAAAATCTTTTCAATAAATTGGAAGCGTAATTTAAGTCGATTTCTATTTTTAAAGAGTAAGTTAAGCAAAAAAAAAACTTTGGAAAAGACCCCCATTCCGATATGATGATCGGTTTGGGGCAACCGAGTACTCCCCACCCGGGGCAACTGACTCTAGAAATACTTAGAGATCGGGGCAACCACCTTCGTTGGGTAACCCTCCATAGGGCAGAGCGAGGGTTCTTTCTAGTAGTTACAAGCCTGAGCTGGAAAGGTCTTCCATAGAAAGAAGAGGGTGAAGGGGAAACTTCTCATTCTACTATGTGAGTGATTCTTCACTACAACGATTGTAAGCTCTAGACGGTTTTGTGACTCAGTGAGCCGAGGTATTGGAGATGGATGAAACTCAGGACACCGAGGGTTTCAAATTACAGTTATTCTTATGATGAATTTATGTAGAATAACTTAATTAGAAAAGAATGTATGCATTAAGGGATAAAGGAACCTATGCACAAGAATAATAAAAAGAATCATGATGTAACTTTCACATCAGTGAAAACAATGTGAGGTAAACCTCATAGATAAACTATTCTAGTCATTGGGAAGCGGGCAGTTGGGTGGACCTGATGAGACGGATGTTTCCTTACGAGAGGCTAGAAATCACAATGAGATCCTTGACATATTAGATAGGACCCCCAACCCTATGGAGATCGCTTATAAATTGGATTGTCCAGAAGAGGCACTGATGAGATAGCTCTCACAAGGTGTTGGGATGGATCTTACCGAGTGAGGTGCCTCCCTATCCCTAGTGACGGGATGGGCGGTATCTTACATATAGATGGTCCTTATTGATCTGGATGACCTTCAAAATATTTTTGACAAGTTCAAGAATTGCAAGCTCATGTTACTCAGAGTGCGCAACAATGGATCGCATTAGGTACTTTTGGGACATATCCTCCTTTTACTTTGGAGGTGTACTCCAAGGATAAGGAGCGACACCTAGATTTTGTTAGAGCCTGGGTGAGTCTTTGGGAAACACATTTCACCATTCGTCGATACCCTAAGAAAAATAAAATAATGATGGTGGAAATGTTTTTGTGAGGCCTTGCCTTCATGTGTGTGCCTTCATGTGGTGTCAAGTTCTCAAGGGTAAACACATGGCTCCAAGGACTTCGGAGGGCTTCAAGATTGTATTCCTGGAGACCTTTACTAGAGAGCCAAATGAAACTGCAGATTTTTGTTAGCAAGGAGAACTTTTCAAGCCTTCATTCAGGAGTTTCGGGAGCTACTTTAGATCTCCTAGATCAATACTTCCACCTATTTTTCCTCCAAGCATTACCTCGTTATTATCAAAATGAGGTAAGGCAAAACATCCTTTGAGGATGCAATGCACTTTCCACCTATCTATGATGATACTGAGACTGTTGCACAAGGCAAGACCTTTGGACTAAAAAAGTGCAATGAAAAAGAAACCCCCAAGCAGTAGCACTGGTAGTAGCCTGTTTGAGGCCTAGCGGCAGCCTTCTAAGGCTGCATCTTTTGAGCAATCAAAGTCAAAGTCTATGTCACATGCACCCATGCACTGTGGTACACGGTGACAAACTGGCTCATCACAACAGTGCAAGAATCATGTACAGAAGTAGTACCTTTTAGGATTTATTTATCGTATGTCCTGACCCCTTTGTGAGCCCAGCTTGAGAAATATGTCAGGCATGAGATACGTAGGTCAGTCTCCCAGCCTTAGAGTGTCAGGTTAGTCCTCTTAACCCGCTGTGGAGAATTCAACAAATGTTCATCATTCAGATGCATGTAGATGTTAGCCATAGCAGTAGATGCATTATAGGCATTTCGTTGCATAGCATGTAGATGGGACAAGCCCCAAGGCAGCCCCCAAAGTGTGGGTTAGCCTTGCAACAAGGGTTGGAAAACCCCTAGCCTTGCATATAGAGACATGTGATAGCCTTTTGGAGGCCATTAACAGTCAGCTAGGTCATGGTAGGCCTGGACAATAGTCAGCCACCAATGCTAGACAGCTGTCGGCCAGCTTAGGTGGTAGTCGGCTAGAAGATGCAGCAACCCAACCTCAGATCTTAGCAGACTAAGCATTATATGTTGGTCGGGGCAGTTTCTTCAAGCCAACATGTAGAAGAAGCAGCCGACTGGCATCATGTGGCCATATAAAAGGGAAGGACCAGTTCAGTCCATAAATCATCAATCATAATTAGAGATTATTGTCAAAAGTCAAGCATGTGTGCCTAGGATCTCGCCTGTGTATACTTAGAGCCCTACTTATGCTCTCAGCCTAAGGCAAATAAGCTCAATCTCTTGCACACCTTTCCTCATTCTTGGGCCGATGTATTTCTCTCGAAGATAGCTTCAAAGTCACCTAAAGCTTATGCACGTCTTCCCAACGTTTGATCGCTTTGTCCTTGCGTTTGGCGGTCAGTCAATCAATTTGTCCGCTTAGTCTTGTGGACACAGTTCACCTTGTATACAGTTCTCCAGAAGAAAAAATAAAGCAAATACTCCAACTTGCAGAACATCGGTGTCGTCTCTACTACATCTCTTTCGTGGGTAATTTGGGACCCCATCGGTGTCGTCTCTACTACATCTCTTTCAGATTCATGTATGTTTTTTTAAAGTATTGCTAAAGACTCACTAAACTCAGGTTTAAATAAAGGATTGCTAAAGACTCACTAAACTCATGTATGTTTTTTTAAAGGATTGCTAAAGACTCACTAAACTCAGGTTTAAATAAAGGCTTGGTTGTTTCACACGGTCCTAGCTTGGCGCATGCTACATTGGTATCAGAGCTTGGGACATGATTCAACCGGGCAACCTAGGGTGAGGGCATCCAGTGGGATGGTAAAGTTGAGATCAAGAAAACCCACTCGCCCATCCTCAATGGCATCAAAAAGCTTCGAAGACATCCTTAAAGAAGAAGAACCATTCGAAGAAATCCTTCCGCAAGAAGAAGAAGAAGACAACCAAAAGCTAAAGGAGCAGATACGGCAACTCCAAATTCAATTCGAAAAAGTGCAGCTGGAAAAAAAACTGGCAGAATTGCAAGGAACCTTGGCCCACAGCAGGAGACACCTAAAGAACAAAGTTCCTCAATGGAACAGTGGTGTCGATGGATGACTGAAAAGGAAGAGCGAGACTCTGAAGCAAGATTGGCTGAACAACTGGCAAAGAAAGCCAAACGCAAGGCCAAAGGGGAGCGATTGCGAGCGTAGCTCGATGCGAAGGCCACCCACGAGCAACAGGCCTGAGAAGACTTGAGGGACCAATTCCAACAGACACTCCGGACTCTGGTAACTTCTTTCCACCCTTCTCAATCCTCCACAACCCCAGCCATAGCCTCAACGACAGTTATCTGTGCCTCATTGAACTTCACTAAGTACGGCAAGTGCGACCATTCAGTTGTGACTCAGTTTATTCACCAGTTTGTTGCCCACTTTCCTCTTTCAAAAATCACAGAAACCCAAGACAAAGTCCATTTGGCAGCTCCACACCTCACAAGTGATGTAGTTACTTGGTGGCAACATTGGTCCCGTTTGCACACAGATTCCTACACGGGCTTACCGGACTATGATTGGGACACTTTTGTGTTAGATTTGAAGACCAGGTTTCTACCTCCACAGTAAATGACAAATCTTAAAGATGAGTTCTACAAACTCACCCAGAATAGTTCCCCTGTGCTCACCTACTCCAACAAGGTGATCACATCAGCTCAATAGTTGGGAAAATCCAAGGAGGAGAAGCTCAAGCAGTTCATTTGGGGATTGGATCCAAACATTCGATTCCCCGTTTGAAATTTTGAACCTCAGACATATGACAGGGCTTTGACTCTTGATGACATCATTGATGAACAAGAGCACCTCCATATTCTTCTCCGATATTCTGGGTCCATGTGATCTCGAGGTCAACATGGTGAACATGGTGGTGTGTAAAAAATGCTTGAAGGATCCACTTGTTGTAGGTGCCACCTTCTAGTGATTTATAGACTTTCTTATGAGTAAATGCCAAAGGTTGTAAGCCCCTCATGACCCTTAATATATAGGCATTGATTTTGGGTGAGTATCCCCACACAAATGGCTTATATAGTCACCAAAAGCTCTCCAAATCGCACACTAGCTATGCTTAAACTTACAAGAAAAGATTAGAGAAGAGAAGCAAGAGACACCCGAGCTTAGAGGAGGGAACTGCCTTTCCAAACCCTAGCAAGAGATACCCAAGCTTAGAGGAGGGAACTGCCTTTCCAAACCCAAGTCTAGAGGAGGGCATTGACTTTCCAAACCCTATACACACTCACAAAGGGTTGCAAGGGAGATACAAAGTGTAGAGAACACTCAATACTGTTGCACAAATGGAAACGTCCCTTACAAACATGAGAAAAATGACTTATATACTTCATAAGTCATTTCTCATCGAGCCACCCGCCATGGAGTAAGTGACCAGAGGGTGCCTATCTCCTAGTCTAGCTTTCTCATAATACAAACTTGATGCCCATATTTTGTAGACAATTCCAAAATAATAGCAACATAGCAACCTTGATTAAGAGTGAACAAGTGTGCAGTTGGTGTGAGAGGAGAGAGTTTTACATAGCTAAGGCTTTTTCTAGCTTTTAAACTTCCCCTAATGACATGTGCATCATAAGTCAATCTCACTAGTGCTTACTCTTTGTTCATTAATTATTATGTTGAAATATGCATGCCTATTTACACAATTTTGCAAAGTAGATGCAAATCATGAGCAAGGTAAGGTCATAATGATTGTCTTTGTCACCACTCACAATTTTAGAGGATGCCCACTACCTTAGTTTATTCACATGTGATTGTACCTTTGATCACTTTGCTAGTGCACCAACTTGAGTGGTGTCCTCATCGCTTATGCCCAACCTCCAAATCTGATACATGTGAATCCACAGGTATGGGCAACTAGGTTTATGGTATTTTTTGAGAGCTAGAGATTAATCACATACATAGATCTTCAGTAGAATGAGCCTTATAAATAGGCTTGAGGTTACAAAGATGATGATCGTTCTTCTCCAATATTCTAGGCCCATGTGATCTCAAGGTCAACATGGTGGTGTGTATAAAATGCTTGAAGGATCCACTTGTTGTAGGTGCCACCTTCTCGTGATTTATAGACTTTCTTATGAGTAAATACCAAAGGTTGTAAGCCCCTCATAGCCCTTAATAGATAGGCATTGATTTTGGGTGAGTTTCCCCACACAAATGGCTTATGTAGTCACCAAAAGCTCTCCAAATCGCACACTATGCTTAAACTTACAAGAAAAGATTAGAGAAGAGAAACAAGAGATACGCAAGCCTAGATGAGGGGAATGCCTATAAGAGATACCCAAGTCTACAGGCCATTGACTTTCCAAACCCTATACACACTCACAAAGGGTTGCAAGGGGGAGAGAGACAGTGTAGAGAACACTCAATATACTATTGCACAAATGGAAACGTCCCTTACAAACATGAGAAAAATGACATATATACTTCATAAGTCATTTCTCATCAAGCCACCCACCATGAGTAAGTGACCCGAGGGTGCCTATCTTCTAGTTTTAACTGGCTTTCTCATGATACAAACTTGATTATTTTGTAGACATTCCCAAAACAATTGCATCATAGCAACCTTGATTAAGAGTAAACAAGTGTGCACTTGATGGTTTGAGAGGGGAGAGAGTTATATGTAGCTAAGGCTTTTTCTAGCTTCAAAACTTTCCCTAATGACTTGTGCATCGCAAGTCGATCTCACTAGTACCTACTCTTTGTTCATTAATTATTATGATCTCACGAGGATCTCACTAGTGCCTACTCTTTGTTCGTTAATTATTATGCTGCAATATGCATGTCTGTTTGCACAATTTTGCAAAGTAGATGCAAGCCCTGGGCAAGCTAAGGTAATAATGATTGTCTTTGTCACCACACAAAATTTTAGACGATGACCACTAACTTACTCTATTCACATGTGATTGATCACTTTGCTAGTGCACTAACTTCAGTGGTGTCCTCATAACTTATGCTAAACCTCCAAATCTAATACCTTTTCCTCCTTGGAAGCTATGTCCGGACACTCCAAAGTTTTCTTGCCTTGGGTTAATATAAGGAAAGACATTTAAGATGCTAGTTCCTTGACAAATTTGACTTCAAAGAGAGTCTAGATTTTTTTAGGACGAGAAGTGTCAAGAGTTAGATCTTAAATATTTATAAGATCGGTGAATCAATCTATTGGGTTGCTCCCAAAGGGACCCCAAATCATCCCCAAAGTTGGTGGTCCAAACTCTACCAAAAATACCATAAACCTATTGGTCCATACCTATGGAGTCACGTGCAACCCATCTACCTTCCAATGCCTTGTGATGATGAAAACTGGTAGAATCTTTCAACAATTCACCAACCTACCCAATTGGGTTATGCCAAAGTCTAATCTTCCTCCCTCCCTCCTTCCCTCCCTCCCAGGTAGAAGTGAACTCCCTCTACAAAAAGGAACAACTATGTCAACTGAGAGCAACAATGTAACCTAGCAAAGGTGCCACCAACTATGTCAACTGAGAGCAACAATGTAACCTAGCAAAGTACAGTCTTCAATCAGTATTCCCATGAGAAAGGTAAGGCCCAGCACCCTTCGAGCAGCTTCCAAGGAGGAAAAGGCAACCCATCTACCTTCCAATGCCTTGAGATGATGAAAACTGGCAAAATCTTTGAACAGTACACCAACCTCCCCAATTTAATCTTCTTCCCTCCCAAGTAGAAGTGCACTCCCTGTACAAAAAGGAATAAAGAGTATGGAATTGAATATGATCCTTCCTGTAAATGGATGGAAGTTTAGGTTGTATCCCGGACTCCACAAGAACCAAAGTGGATCTCGACTCCATCTCCTCTGACAAAGCTTGCTTCACATGGGCTGGCTCCATCCTTCATCAGCAGCACCCAAGAGTAGGTGTGGGTTCTGGCATGAAGGTATGTGAGCATAGTAGACAAATCTTCATGGATAAGAGCCCCAAGCAGATCGATCAAAGTCGACCTTCGAAGTAAGTATGAGTGTATGTACAGTGGGAGTGTGATCAAGTGCCTGGAGGGAGCTGGCAACATAAGAGTAGCATTGGGGAAGAAATGGCAGTCCTTATCCCTTGCGGAGGTGCAATGTGACCGTTTTCCAAAGCTTCAGTTCAATGGCTCTGCTCTTCTCTGCAGCCAGCCCGCCTCCGAGAATGACCTGTTGTATGCAGTGACAGTCTTGAGTGGTGCACAGCACCATCATCAACACCCAGATGCAAGAAGCCTTAGAGGGACCGGTCCCCCTTTTGCCTTGCCTCTACACGACGCAACCTGAGTGTCCGGACACAGCTCTTCTGCGCCAAGAGTGTGGCCGGCTCAAGCCGTGTGCCAAGCGCCTGCGCTTGCGCTTGGCTACACTTGCCACTTCCGCTAGCAAATTACAAGCAGCAGGCAGGCAGACGATGACAACTAATTGCCTGCAAGGCTCATATGAGATGGGGAAAAATACCTCGTGCGTCGCCCGACTGACTCTGCTGTGGAACGTCGCCCGACTGACTCTGGTTTCCACAGCAGCAAGAAACAAAACACCAGCACCAGCAAGCAGAGAGAGAGAGAGAGCGAGCGAGCATCCACATTGGGTCTTGCTGTTGGGAGGGGGGGGTGCGCCGGGCCTCTGAGGCAGTGCAATACAGAGGCGACGCGCGCAGCCCCCGGGCAGCAAGCTGCCGGGAGGGGGCTGCCCCCATGAAAGAAATTAGGTTAATATCATGTGGCCCGATGGGCCACGTATCAGATATTAAACTGATAAGAACAGATACTACACTTGATCTTAGCCAAAAGGCCGAGAAAGGTATGACCTTGAAGGCGCTCACCCCACACCTTTTATACCAGCGCTTTCCTTTCCTGCCGCCGTGTGGGATAAGTTAACCAACGTCCTTCTTGAACCCGCTCTCTCTATCCTCCCCACCCCCAAAGGTTTTTGCCTCTTGTGCATCTTGCTTCTTGCATTACGTTGCTCGGGCCGAACTTCCGCGGAGTTGCATGATGCTCATTGGTTCGGTTTGTCTTGGCCGCCCGCGTACCCAAGTAGCAACCTCGGGTGTGGTGTACTTCCTTTGTTGTTCAAAACCCCCCTGAAACAAACCTAGGGTGGTGCAAAAAGTGTTAATGAAGCAAATGGTATCATTCATTTCTGATGTTGGAGGACAAAGTTTTCCTTCTCAACAGATCCTTGGTATAGCTGGTGGGATCCCAATCACGCTAGGGTGCTACGAAAGGTTCCGAAAAAATGAAGCAGACGCTTTCTGATCTTGGAGGAGAAAGGAAGCACTTCTGTAGAACACTATAGCCAAGGCATCCTCCGATGTCTTCTTCTTCTTTGGCCTACTTTTGAGTCGGGTTCAACTGTATAAGAGCTTGTGGACAAATTGGGGGAGAGTCTCAAAAACCTTGGCCAGAAATGGAAGGAAGGGAAAGGACGAATCTTGTGTGGACAACGTGGGCGTCTCAAAAATCTTGTGTGTGTGGGTGTTGTGCTTCAGGGAAGTAAAGATAGAAATTATGGGAGTGTGGGAAGCTCCCACGCGTTTCTCTCGAGTAGGTGAACTCCTTGAGGACTTAAAGCTCACGTTAGGTTAAAGTGAACTGACGGGTGGGAAATGAATAAAGCATAAGAGATGAGGAGATCTATGAGGCAAACTAGAGAAGGTGTGGAGAAAGAAGGCCAACTTCGTTTTTAAGATCCCCCAATGCATTGCTCTTACTAAATCTTGGGGAGAAGAAGTAGACACAAGGGAGCACATAGCCCTCAATGATGGGAGGAGAGTGGAGTGGGCTTGCCTTTGCTCTCCACGAACTTGGATGAGCTCAATGCTCTTACCACATGGCTCAGCCAAGATATTTGATGTTAGACACACACTAATAATTTATAATATTAATGCAAATAGAATTAGGAGTCTACTGAGTAAGGGATATCAATACACCAAGGCAATCTCCCTTTGCATGCTTCAAATGTCAAGGCTGTCACACAGTTGCTACCTAATTACAACCATCCCAAAAGCAACAACACCTAATCCACCTCCATTAGGTAGATGGTAGATGAAGTGTGTTATTGATCATTTGATTAGTGAAAGCTATCCCAGAAGTAACAACACCTAACCCACCTCCATTATAAGTAGATTGTATATGAAGTGTGGCATTGATCATTTGATTAGTGAAAGCCATCCTAGAAGTAACAACACCTAACCCACCTGGATGGTGTATGAATTGTGGGGCATAGATCATTTAATTAGTGACTGCCCTCTTAATTCAACAAATCCAAATCCTCCAATGAATACATCATCGCCTGTGTCAGTGGGTTGGGAACATTTAGTGTGATGTGTATGTCATCTTCTTTGGACAAAGAAAAGGAAGTTCCACTTTGTAGGTTGTGAGACAAGGGCTCAAGCCAAGCAACTGCAAGATCAGGCGTCCCTACTCATAACATTCTCTGCATTAGAATTACCTAAGAGCAAAAAAGGGGGAAAAGACGAAGCACAGATTGTAACAAATGAAAGGAAACGATGTTGCTAAGTGAGTCATAATCTAAACCAGTAAGACCACGGACTTCCCAAAGTCTTAAGGGAGTAAAAGAAACAAAAGAGAAGGATTCAAGGGACCTTCCAAGGTATTTTGAGATTGAGGATGTTCCAGATTCCTCAACTTAAATCACCTTAGTTGAAGAAAAAGGATTAGAAAACCTTGATGGGTGAATCCTAACTAACAAAACTAAAGAGCTTAGGGAGAAAGCCTAAAAATTGTCAAGGGCTCATCTGAGAGGGCAAAAACACCAAGGATCCAAGGGTACATTAAAATTAAGGTAGTTTCGGGACCTTCGATTCAAATCACTCAGGACGAGGAATGAGGGACGAAAAGCATATAAATCCTCATGGGGATAGAATGGATGAACTCTTGGAAATACCCAAGAAAGTAATGTAAGGACAATACAAACCTAGACCAAATATGAAGAACCCCTTCAAAAGAAACTACAAGAATAACCTAACAAAGATCTCAAGGTTAAGTGAAGTAATGATGCGGTGCAATAGATCCAACTAGAAATAGAGGGACAAGCAGGACCACCTGTGCAGGATCAATCATGTTGTTTCCACACAAGGTTCCTACATCGAGACCTCTAGAGCGAGTATTAGAATTATCCCATGAAGGTAGTGTCTCAAGCTAGGAATGAGAAAAAGGTTGACTACTTAAAGACCACTCAGCAGCACCAAAGGCAAAATCAAGAAGAGGGACCTCAAGAATAATCATGTTGTTTTTCCACACAAGATTCCTATGATGAGACCTCTAGATCTAGCATTTAAAGTATCCCATGAAGCTAGTGTCTCGAGTCAAGAATTAAAAAAAAAAGATCTCAACTACTGAAAGGCCACTCAGGACAACAAAGGGAACCTCAAGAAGTGTTGATCTTGGAATCAAGGAAAAAATCCATAACAAGCCCAAAGAAGCGGAAAACTTGAGAGCATTACATAACCATGAAAGGGGATGTGTCCAAATGGGCATTGGCATTAAAAAAAAATCATTCTTGTCGACCACGCCTTCATACACATCGACTTTGATGATGAGTTCGTGACCATTGCTAATGTGCCTTTAATAATGCCAGACCTTAAAGAAGAAATGAATAGAACAAAATGGTAAACTGGTTTTGATGCAAATAATCCACAATTAGCAATAGGCAATGAATAAGACATCCAACTCACAGATTCTAAACATGCCTAGACCCTAATCAATCAAGCTAATTAATATTCACAGACCCTAAACAATCAAGCTAATTAAATTTCCTAGCTAATTAGTATGCCTAGACTCCAAAATATCAAGCTACCTCTCACCTTGGTAGAGGGACTAAAAGTGGGGGATTTACCACACACCCCAATTGGGCCAAATTTCAAAAATAGATTAGTAAACTTTCCTCAAATCCAAGGTCAAAAATTCTTAGTGACTACTCATCACCCAAGGCCTATGGGTCATATACAAAATGTGCAATTAGTGGAGATAGCTTAGTAGACTCGTGCATCTAGTTTTCAATACCGAATGGTGTTTGCACCAATTTCATTTAGGAGAAGTTCAATTGGGAGAGTCGACACAATTGCATGCTATGCCTAGTGGATATGTAGGAATGAAGTGGTCTTAGTGGGGATCACAAATCAAAATGAAGATTGATGGTCTTTAGGCATTTGTTAATGCAAGATTTCATTGTGGCAAAGGAAGCACAAGCATAATCTATACTAAAAAAGGTCCAATATGCCTTATTCCATATGGTGAATTATGATCTAGAATGCTATTCACTATGTTCAACTCTACCTTACCACCATTAGCAATAGCCAATTTTATGCTTGCTAATTTTGTAAAACTTATGATCCTTTGATCTCCAATGGTCTACGCAAGAAGAACAAGCTAACTCATTTAGAAAGTTTTTTTATGAGCAAGATCCTGAAAGTTAAAGACTATAATATGGAATTACATGAGCTCACAATGAAGCTAGTTAGAGAACAAGTCAAGAAACTCCACATTGTGTTGGCAGGCTTAACAAGGGACCTACTTAACCCTTTATCCTTTAGCACTTGTATGACCAGTCAAATGTGGCCAAAGAAGAAGCACAAAAGGAGGTGGAGAATCTAGACAAGTTTAACATGCTAAATAGACTAGTGTACCTAGTTTTCAATACCAAGTGAGGTTGGCACCGAATTTATGTGAAGCTCAATTGGGAGTCAACATAATCGCATGAATATGTAGGAATGAAGTGGTCTTCAAGAGGGATAAAAACAAAGGAAGATCGATGGTCTTTATGATTTTTCATAATGTGGGATTTCATTGTGGTGGCAAAGGAAGCACAAGCACAATCTCTAGTTTTTTTTAAAAAGTCGTAGAGGTCTCATTCCATATGGTGAATTATGATCTATAATGCTATTCACCAGTGTGTAGGTTCAGCTCTATCTTACCACCATTAGAAATGGACATTTTTGGGAAACTTTTGATCCTTTGGTGTCAAATGGCCATCTAATGGCCTAGATAAGAATGGGGGGACAAGCTCACTCAATTGGAAAGAATTTTTTATGAGGAAGTCTTGAAGTAAAGAGCGCACAACTAGGCCAGTTAGAGAATAGGCAAAGTGGCTCCACATTGTGTTGGTGGGATAAGCATGAGACCTACTCACCCTTTATCCTACAAGTGCCTATGTGACAATTCAAATATGGCCAAAGAAGAAGCACAAAGGGAGGTGTAGAAACTAGGTCAAGTTTGACATGCATGGAGTCAAAGGTCATCTTTTTGAAAATTCCACCATCATGTTGTAGAATCTAGTGAATGTGAAAACTTGGGCCAATGATATGAAATATAAGGATGGTATACCTAAGGACCTTTATTTTTGCCAAGGCAATTATGGTTTAAACATTTAGGAGAAAGAGGAATTGCATATTTAATTTTGGCATCTATAGTGAGGAGTTTTAATAGCCTACCTAGGAGAAAGAGGAGTTTTAATAGCATGTCTAGGAGAAAGAGGCATTAATTATTAATAGTTTAAGATCATTGATGTCAACTGTGAGGAGTTTCAATAGCATATCGAGGAGAAAGAGGAACTACTTATTGAGATTATTGACATCTACGGTGAGGAGTTTGAATAGCACATCTACCAACATATCTTAACTATAGATCAAGTTGTAGCTAGTATTCAATAATATTAAGGTCCGAGTGGGAAAAAGGAGCTCCAACAAGTCTCTGCCTTGATTAGATCCATGACCATTGAGGAGACAATGCACCTTTAACCTTAGAAAAGTAAAAGCTCTTATGCTTTTTGCTATACATGCAGCCCTACTAGAGCCCAAGAAAGAAGCCCTACTAAAGTTAAAGGTGAATTTTATAAGGTTAAAGTTACATTACCATGTACCTTTAACTTTAGAAAAGGAAAAGCTCACATTTTTTTGCTAGACATGCAGCCCTTCTAGAGCCCAAGAAAGAAGCCAAATTAGTGTGTATATATTACCATGTATACGTGTCTATCTTTTATGCTTGCAAAGGTATCAAGTAACGTCAAATGAGGGTCAACAAAGGCAACAAAGGTCAAGGATGAAAGGGTCACCAACTAAGGGATCAATGTGTGCATGAGTCAAAACCTTAGCAAAAGGATCGAGCACTCATGTGCGTGATAGCGCCACTCGAGATGGGTCACATGGTAAATGATGATGCCAACACAAGGTCAAATGTGGTCATTTGAGGTGGATATATGGTTTGCATCGACCAAATACATGTTCCCAATGGGCCTTTTTAGCTCCAAGCTTCATTTAAATGGGTAGTTGCATCATTAT
This sequence comes from Cibotium barometz, assembly GCF_041138505.1. Lineage (NCBI taxonomy): Eukaryota > Viridiplantae > Streptophyta > Polypodiopsida > Cyatheales > Cibotiaceae > Cibotium > Cibotium barometz. The sequence goes on from NC_141077.1 coordinate 24,284,147, forward strand.
GCACCCCATGGTATGCCCGACAATTCTCACCCATTTATTATTCCAAGAACTAAGAGAGGACTTAAGGAATTTGGCGAGACTAGCAAAAAAAAAATGCTAGAATTGGTTGGGAAGGAAATTTACGGCAGTGCCCATGAGAAAAATAGATTTAAAAAAATCTTGAATGAATGGTACCCCTTGAATATAGATTTCCTCTTTGTGATGGGTTTAGAAATTTAGAGATTAGGGGATTGGAGCTCTTGTCATCTGATTACATCCATAGGACTTGATCTTTGAGGGATTGAAAATTGAAAAAGGTGGTTTTACAAAAAAGAGGGGTGGTTTTGGTTTGACCAAGGTGGTGTTTGAAAAAGATGATATTGAACTCTAGCCCTTGATCCAATGGCTTAGAAAATGTCCATAAACCATGCCGCCTTTGCCCAAAGGTTTTTATGCCCCTCTTCTCTTTACCCTTTGAATTTTTCTCTTTGTCCAAGCACTTGTATTCTTGTTGCAAATTTTTGTAGGCCTTCTTCTTTGATTTGTTGAAGCTTTAGTAATTCCCAAACATCAAACCTTTGGCCTTCTTTGCACCAAATAAATTGCGTAAACCTTGATTTTTAAAATTTTCTTCAAAAATCCTTCTCCTTAAGTGGTCCCCAAAGCTTTGATACCACTGTTAGGGCCTTAAGACACTTGGAGAAGCAAACTACAAATTAGAGCATATAATATACTTTCACAAATTAAAAATAGAGCATATAATATACTTTCACAAATTAAAAATATAAACCTTAATAAACAAAAGAGAGAGAGAGAATAGAATAGAGGACACCGTCGACACACAAGAGTAGGTTGAATCTCCCCTGGGATAAGTCTGGTCCTTGTTTCACTCACCCATATTTATATGTATTAGAAAAAGCGCTTGCTTTCCATAAAGATAAGTGTGGCCTTTGTATCACTCACCCATATTTATATGTGTTAGAAAAAGCGCTTGCTTTCCATAAAGATAAGTGTGGCCTTTGTATCACTCACCCATATTTATATGTGTTAGAAAAAGCGTTTGCTTTCCATAAAGATAAGTGTGGCCCTTGTACCCCCCTCACCCATGTTTATATGTATTAGAAAAAGAGCTTGCTTTCCAAAAAGATAATTCCAAAAACAAAGCACAAGTGCTTTTGAGTTTATGAGCGTGCAAGATCTACAAAACTATAGCAAGCATTAATATAAAGTCTTGGACCTACCAAAAGTATAAAATACTATTTGGTATGTTTAAAGGTATGAGGCCTTAGCCCTACAGAAAATATTGATGCCTAAACATGAAACAATAAAAGGTGTTCACACATGTCTTCCAAAATATCTCATAGTGTGGCCCAACACATGTTCCACTCGATTAACACATAATCTGCCACACATTCTTTGCTGCACACAGCTAATTAAACACATTAATCCTGAACATATCATACCATAGTGGACATGGTATTGGTGCTGGGCAATTGCTTTTGAAAGTAGAAATTTGAAACCATCTAAACTTAAATATAGTACATATGATAAAGAGTTAATTGTTGTTGTTCATGCATTGAAAATTAGGAAACATTACCTTATAGGTGCTGAGTTTATTATTAAAATTGATCAACAAAGTATTAAACATTTTCTCTCATAACCTTTTATATCAGATAGACATATATTAAGCGAGCATCTTTTATTCAAAGTTTTTAGCCATCTATTTAATATACACCTAGATGTTGAAATGTTGTTGTTGATGCTTTGAGTAGGAGACCTACCATTAATAATATATCTGCTATTGAAGGTATTTCTTTTGACAGAACATATGAAAATGATTCTAATTTTTTTGATACATACAACAAGTTTAAAGACAATGATTGGTTACCACATGTTGATTATTCTTTTGATGATGGTTATCTTTTCTACCAAAAGAGATTATGCATTACTAAACCATTTAGGCAAACTATTATTGAAGAATCTCATCAACCTCCTTTCATCATTGGTCATACAGGAGCATTATCTACTTTGCAAATAGTTGCCAGAGATTTCTTTTGGCCTACTATGCATAAAGATGTTACTAAGTTTGTTTTCGAATGTGTTGTTTGTCAAAAGATTAAGAGTCATAAAGGAAAGAAGTTTGTTTTTCTTATGCCTTTGCCTATTCCTAACAAACCATGGGAACAAATAAGTATAGATTTTATAACCAGATTTCCTTTGACTTCTAATAAGAATGATATGATTTGGACTATAGTCGATAGATTTAGCTAACATGCTTACTTTATTGCTTGCAAATAGACATTGATTGTAAATCAAGCTGCACATATGTTCATTAAACAAGTGTTTGTACATCATGGTTTACCAAAGATTATTGTTTCTAATAGAGATAGAAAGTTTTGTAGTGATTTTTGGACTACATAAATTTTCACATATCTTTTATAGTAGGAACATAAACCAAGGAGCAAAGAGATCACCGTGGAGAGAGCATGAGGTTGGAACATATTGATCGAGTTATTGGCTAGACCAAAGGACGTCCGCATTTAAGAGGGTCTAGTTGCAATAGTGAATTGCAAAAAGTATCTTGTTGTTACTAGGTGGTATGGGCACTTAGTAGATAATGAGGATGAGGTAATAAAAAAGTGTTGAGAAGTTTCTCATCCAATGATATTTCAAGCTAGTCCACACTTGAAATATAAAGATTTGGCCAAAGGAAGTAAAGTATATGGTCTGTCAACGAGTAAGATGTAGAACTTGAGTTCTAAGGGATTATCCACAACAAATAGAGGCCATGATTCAGTTTGGATAATCAAGAGTTGGTTGACTAAAAGTTGTTGGTTCACTCCAACAACAAGACAATGAATATGCTAGAGTTAGTTCGGCTATTCATCGAGTATATTAGTCGCATATATGTGGGCTGATTGCCAACATAGTAAGTGATAGCGATATAAAGTTTAATACTTGTTTGGGCATACTGTGTTCAAAATATTAGATACTATGCTAAGCTTGAGTACGATTAATCATCCATAGCGATGGTCTAACCAAGAGAGTCAATTAAATCCAAAAGGATATGCTATGAGCATAATTAAGGCAGCAAACTAGTTGGATGCATATTTGCCCATATTGATTTGCTAATAACTGTACCAGACATTCTGAATGAGGATTCAGTGTAGAGTCCTCATGGCCATTGGACTCGAGAAAGAAAAGATACAAAAGGTTAAAGATTTCTTCAAGATCTCCATGAGATGACAAAAATCGCGAAAGATAATGTCAAGAGAGCAACACAGGACCGTGCTAAACATTATGCATATAAAGATTGTAAACAAATCATCTTTAAGGAAGGTGATAAAGTGTTTTTAAAGGTTCCCACACACTCCGATTCTTTGAAAACGGGGAAAATTCCAAAGCTATCTCCAAGGTCTTGTGGGCCATTCACAATACTTAAAAAAAATAGGTAGTGTTGCTTATAAGTTAACTTTACCAGAAAGCTCTAAAGTTCATCTAGTGTTTCATGTCTGTAGACTAAAAAAAAAGTTGGGTGATGAAACGATAATCTCGTTAGTCAAGAGGGTGATGACGATAATCTCCTCAGTCAAGAGATCCTAGTAGAACTTATTGAAACCCCATCCTTACCACACGAACCAGAAAGTCCTTGATTTCCAAGAAAAAATCACAGTGCCACATCACCAATCACGTCATCGATCATGTTGTAAAAAAAAATCACAGTGTTAATGCCACATAACCATCCACATGGCATGATTACCATGTCACCAATCACGACATGATTGCCATGTCATCTCTGCATAATCATGTCACGACACCTCAATCTTCACTATCAAGCCTCGTCACTATTTTGATGCTCTACACAATTGAAATCATGAAGGTTGTCATGCCGTGATTCTGCATTCTGCTCCATCACGGCCATGTCTGGAAAAATATAGTTCTACCGTGCCACATAACCATCCACATGGCGTGATTACCATGTCACCGATCACACGGCATGATTGCCATGTCATCTCTGCATAATCATGTCACCACACCTCAATCTTCATTATCAAGCCCTCTCCACTATTTTATTGCTCTATACAATTGAAATCATGAAGGTTGTCATGCCGTGATTATGCATTCTGCTCAATCATGGCCGTGTCTAGAAAAACATAGTTCTACCCTAACAAATAATTCTAACATCTATTAAGGGACCATGTACTCCTACTAGACAATAGACTAATAAAAGTTCTCTTTATTAGCATCATGGTAGGTAAGGGGACCCACCAGGATCCGCTATACAAGGAATAAGGCTCACCAACTTCCTTGGGGGGTGATGTGGTAGGACACCCAAGAAGAAGTCTAAGGGGAAGACCAAGCAGGTACACTAGAAGGGAAACTACCTTGGACCCCTAATGGATCAGTCTTGGGGCACAATCATAAACCACACAAAGATAATGGAAAATAAGAAGGTGTAATTCTAGTACCACTCCCCCCCACAACTGCATGGAATTGGTACATGACACATAAGTGAAGGAAAAGCTAGAGCAAACATGGTTAGGACACTTGGCTGAGGTGGTCTAGTGCCGAGTCAACACAAAGTTGTGTGTAGAGTTTCTGGCTTCCTACCAATACTCGCAAAACAAGGCACAAAGTAGCATATGGTTCTAAGATGTCATTTTTTATCCCAGAAAAGCCAATTTGGGATGCCTTACATTGCCGGTTGGACGATCTGAATATCCTCTCTACCCAGATGATGGAGCACATCCTCTCTACCCGGATGATGGAGCGCAACCTCTCACATGCAAGCCTCTATTGAAAAGATATTCAAGTGTCACTAGAAAATTAAATGTGCAACAACTGATGATGGCAGAGATGGATCAACTTACCAAAGATGTAGAGAAAAAGCAAAAAGGGATAATCAAGGCCGACACATCTCTCTCTCAAAGAGCTTCTCCAACGCGAATCCCAAAAGCAAGAAAGCATGAAGGAAAAGGCTGAGCCTTGTAATACGTAGTTACAAATTCAAGTAGAGAGTATCAAGGAAAAGCATAGAGCTAAAGTGGCAAAACTGTAGGCTAAGGCAAACAACCACCAAGTGTTGGATCTCCAAACCAAGATCACCAATGAAAATGATGTGATCCCAAATCCCTAGAACACCATTTGGAAGACAAAGATAGAGAGTTAAAGGCCACTGAAGCTGGGTTAAAGGCACACATGGAAGCATTAGAAGGGCAGCTCTACTACTACTGCTCTACTGCTGCTAAGCCAAGAATATATATGAAATTAGCTATGCCAAACTTTGACATATAGGTTAAGGACCTAAAAAAGACACTGCAAGATCTCCAAGCCGGAAGGGTGTCTATGTTGGCTAGCACCAACAAGTCATATCTCTTCTCAATGCCTAGATCGGGAATGCCCATAAGCGGAGATGGGAGTCCTGTAGCACGAAAAGGATAGCCTCTTCCTCCAAAATCTCTAACTCCAAGAAACTTGCACCAAAGTGAGTTATAGATTGCCCAAGCTTTGCAAGCTTAAGAAGCCCGTCACTACCCTTCAACAATAACTGCGCTCGTAAGTAGAACTCCTCGTGCCCCTAAAACAAACTTAAAAAAATCCTAACCACTAGACACCCCTCACTACCCCTGAAACAAATTTAAAAAATCCTAACCACTAAACTCCCCTAGCTACCCCTAAAACAAATTACCCCTAAAATCCTAACTACCCCTAAAAACAAATCACCCCACTTTGAGTGTGTGTAGACCCCTACACATCCTGTTGGAGCCAATCTCATAGTCGTGATTCCTCTCGCCCTTGCACATCATTGGACTACACCATGTGCTCTCCACATCCACGCCCGAATCACATGCATCTTCCCATTTGCCTACTGATGCCCATGCTAGAACTCCCTACATCTTACCATTTGCTCGTCCCCATTGTTTGCTTCCCTGCCCATGATCCTGCCACCCTTCACCTTTAATGTCAGGACCTTAAGACACTTAGAGAAGGAAACTCTAATTTCTCGACACAAAAATTAGAGCATAGCATATACTCGCAAGAATTAAAGGTATAAACCCTAATAAACAAAATAAAAAAATAAGAGAGAGATGGAGAATAAAGTAGAGGTCATCGTCAACACAAGAGTGGGTTGGATAATTCCAAAAACAAAGCACAAGTGCTTTTGAGTTTATGAGCACACAAGCTCTATAAAAATATAGCAAGCATTAATATAAAGTCTTGAGCCTACCAAAAGTATAGAATACTATTTGGCATGTACAAAGGTATGAGGCCTTAGCCTTACAAAAAATATTGATGCCTAAATATGAAACCATAAAAGGTGTTCACCTGTCTTCCAATATATCTCATCATGGTGTAACACATGTTCCACCCGCGATTAACACATAGTTTGCCACTCATTCTTCACCTACATCCAAAATAATATTAGTCAGTTCACACAGTTGATTAAACACATTAATCCCTGGCCATTATACCAGTGCACATAGCTTGATGTAGGCAAAGCCTTACCATAGAATATCTCAAATGGTGCTTTCTTAGTCGCAGTATGAGGACAATTATTATATGCAAATATTTATCCCACTGCTTAGGCTGAGGATCTAAGCAAATCAAATGGTGCTTTCTTAATCTCAATATGAGGACAATTATTATATGCAAATATTTATCCCAATGCTTAGGTTGAGGATCTAAGCAAATCAAGTATTATGCTATTAGATTCAAGGTGAAAAGAAATAGAGAAATTAGTTTTGTTCCAAGGTTATCGAGTTACTTTAGTTTGTCCATTAGATTCAAGGTGAATATAGCAGTAGAGAAATCAGGTTTTGTTCCAAGATTATCAAACAATGTCGTCCAAAAATCACTACAAAACTTTCTATCTCTATTAGAAACAATAATCTTTGATAAACCATGATGTACAAACACTTGTTTAATGAACATATGTGCAGCTTGATATACAGTCAATGTCTTTTTGCAAGCAATAAAGTAAGTGTTAGCTAAATCTATCGACTATAGTCCAAATCATATCATTCTTATTAGAAGTCAAAGGAAATCTAGTTATAAAATCTATACTTATTTGTTCCCATGGTTCGTTAGGAATAGGCAAAGGCATAAGCAAAACAAACTTCTTTCCTTTATGACTCTTAATCTTTTGACAAACAACACATTCGAAAAAAAACTTAGTAACATCTTTATGCATAGTAGGCCAAAAGAAATCTCTGGTGGCAACTATTTGCAAAGTAGACCAATGAAAGGAGGTTGATGAGATTATTCAATAATAGTTTGCCTAAATGGTTTAGTAATGCATAATATCTTTTGGTAGAAAAGATAACCATCATCATAAGAATAATCAAAATGTGGTAAAACCAATCATTATCTTTAAACTTGTTGTATGCATCAGAAAAATTAGAATCATTTTCATATGTTCTATAAAAAAAATACCTTCAATAGCAAATATATTATTAATGGTAGGTCTCCTACTCAAAGCATCAACAACAACATTTCAACATCTAGGTGTATATTAAATAGATGGCTAAAAACTTTGAATAAAAGATGCTCGCTTAATATATGTCTATCTGATATAAAAGGTTGTGAGAGAAAATATTTAATACTTTGTTGATCAATTTTAATAGTAAACTCAAAACCTATAAGGTAATGTTTCCTAATTTTCAATGCATGAACAACGACAATTAACTCTTTATCATATGTACTATATTTAAGTTTAGATGGTTTCAATTTTCTACTTTCAAAAGCAATTGGGTGATTATCTTGCATAAGCCCAGCACCAATACCATGTCCACTAGTATCAGTTTACAGGTAGTGTTAATACAAGTGCATGAGTAAGTGCGTACTTGATTGCATTAAAAGATTTCTCATACATGTCAGTCCAAAGAAAAACTTTAGTCCTTTTCAATTATTGAATCAAGTGATGTGCTCTGTAAGCAAAAATTTTCACAAATCTTTTATAGTAGGAACATAAACCAAGGAGCAAAGAGATCACCGTGGAGAGAGCATGAGGTTGGAACATATTGATCTTCGCTCGAAGAGTAAGCTTTCATCCAGCAATGAATTAGCATTTTTTCTCCTTTGTTCTCATAAAATTCAATAGCTTGGAGTTGAATGAGGAATTGCCAAAATTTATCCACATAAAGTTGTACAGTCTCTTTGACAAGTTGATGAAGCATATCCCATTGTTGACATGCTCTTGCTTTCTATTGAGGGGGCAAGAAATTATTTTTGATGAGCTTTTGAAATTCTTTCCAAGTCCTAGGTCTTTCACATCCTTGCTTGATTGCATTCTACCATAATGATATAGTTTCAACCAAATGATTTGTAGCACACTTAACCTTATCTTTCTCAAAAAATTCATCCCTAGAAAAATAATCATCAAGTTGACTAATCTATGACAACAGCGTTTTTGCATCCTTTTTACTATCAAAATTTTGAAATGTAAAAGCTTTACGACTAATTTTCTTTCCTTTTTGTTTATCTTGTTTAAGAAAAGTTTCTTTGATGGTGCATCTAATATCAAAGTTAAATTTAACACTTGTTGATTGTTTCTAGTTAAAGAGTAATTCTTCTAATTCTATCCTTTTCACTCGTTCTTCATTTAATTGATCTTGAAGAGATAGAAGTTGCTCAAAAGTAGAAGGAGGTTGTGGGTTTGACATGATGAGGGATAGAGAGAGAAAAATAAAATTATAAAAATTTGATAGTAATTAAGATAAGCAAATAAACAATATGTGAAGAGTAATACTTATGGTTGCTAAATCATTCACCTATATAAAAAAATGTTTCCTTTAAATAATAGACTTTGGAACAATTATCTAATGCTAATCCAGAGTAGGTTAAGGGTCTTCTTGATCAAGCTCCTTATTTTTAGCCAATTGTGGAAGCTCTAAACTCTAATAGCAAGGTCCAAGGCTTTACCTTGGAGGATGAATGCATGTTTTATCCATCACAAAAGGTTGTGCATTCTCCACCACAATGAGGAGATTAAAAATAAGATCCTCTCTAAAACACATGATACCCCTTTAGCAGGACAGCCAGGTTATGCAAGGACCTATGCTTCAATTAAAAGGAGTTTCTTTTGGCTACGATTAAAGTGGGGTTTATTAAATTATGTAAAGCATTGCCTTTCTTGTCAGAAGATCAGTGGAAAGAGTTAAGATTCTAGTAAAGCTTCATCCCTTAGAGATTCCATAGATGAAGTGGGAATATATTAGTATGGATGACATCTATACAAAAATATCAAATACTTTACACATATTAAATATGAACAAAAATGTTAAAATAAAAAATAAAATTATCATAGATTATCTCTCTCCTCTTTAGTCTTTGCATTCTCTCACCTTGCCTTTAATTGTGCACAAATTGGCATATACCCATCCTGGTTTTTTTTGAAATTTTTAAGTGTGAAAAGTATTACCTTTAAATACGAAGAAAAGATACGAGCGAGCGAGTCTTTTATAGGGTATTCCTAAATGATTCTATGTATAAATTATAAACTTCTTCTTAATGAAGGTGTTAGGAAGTTGAGAGAAGCTAGAATTTTGGACTATTTCTCCATTCAACATCACAAAGTTATCCAACATTGTTGCAGGAAGAAAATTGTGGAGTTTCATGTGAACCAAACACCAAGCTTGAATCCTTAAAAATTTAAGATATTAATACTTTTTGAATCCTTATGTTCCCAATGCATGAACTTCAAAAAATGTCTTTTGACAAACATTGATGATAAAATAGTATACTTTGGTGAAGAGCTACCATGTAATATGGATATTTTCAACACCATATTTTGTTGAGCTCTGCTTAAAGAAAAAAATGTTTTCCTTGCCTCCCTAACTTTTGATATCCTAACTTTCTTAAACAATTCTTCCCCCATAGCAAAATTATTTATATGTTTCTATTATTGACTCCTTTGATAGCCCATGTTGCCTTCATGATTGCAATACTTCATTTTCTCCCAAAGGGCTACTTCTTTCATCTTCTTTGTTCACTTCATTGCTACTTTTTGTTAGATGAGAAATCATACCTTGATGATTCTTCTTGTGATTGAGATTTTACTTAGACTTCACATTCTTCTTGTTAAGTGACTTTGATGAAGATAACCTTACTAACTTTAGGACTTCTAAGTCAAAATCTAAGGATGAACTGAATGAAATGTAAGACCAATCTACATTAGAATCAGTGTCACTGCTAAATTCCAACCATGCCATATAACCTTAATAGAGAGAGAGAGAGAGAGAGAGAGGAGGGGTGAGGGAGGTTGGGGCTAGTCGGTGGGTAGCATGAGAGGGAGAGAGAAGGGGTTGAGGGGGGGTGGGGCTTCGTCAGTGGGGTGGGGTTGGGTTGGGGGGAAGAGAAAAGAGAGAAAAGGATTACAGTGCTACTATCAGGGAAGTATCTCAAAAAGGACATTAACCTCTCCCTTGTTGAAAGAATGAAAGAGATCAAAGAGTCATGATGCACTGGACTCTTGTACATTCTTTATGAGACAAATAAAGGGAAGAACCTTGTGGTTTCTGTCAATGAAAATTGAGGATGTCACTTCTTAAAGCACTCAAGGTTTTCTTTACAACAAAAGGAAATAGGTACATTAATTTTCAAACTTAAATTTTTGTTTGCTAAAGTCCAAAATTCTTTAATATTTGTTACCACACGCAGGGGTTGACTTGGTGTCACAAATGGAGGCTAGTAGGTGCATTGGAAAGGGCACTGGTGTGGGCGACCAAGGAGAAATGGGTGGGGGCATGGGCAAAGGTGAAGCAAAAGTGGCCAAGGGTCGTGAGAGCACAGTACGCGTGGGAAAAGGTGAAGCATGGGTGGATAAGGGTTGTGGGCACAATGTACGCATGGATAAATGTTAGTCATAACCTCTATGGGAATGGCCATTATTTTATTTCAAGATATTTTATTTTACATGTGCCTTTTATTTATATCATTTACCAGGATTAATGTGTTTCATCAAGCTATGTGTGATGGTATGATATGTTCGGGATTAATGTGTTTAATTAGTTGTGTGCAGCAAAGAATGCGTGGCAGATTATGTGTTAATCGAGTGGAACATGTGTTGGACCACACTATGAGATATTTTGGAAGACATGTGAACACCTTTTATTGTTTCATGTTTAGGCATCAATATTTTCTGTAGGGCTAAGACCTCATACCTTTAAACATACCAAATAGTATTTTATACTTTTGGTAGGTCCAAGACTTTATATTAATGCTTGCTATAGTTTTGTAGATCTTGCACGCTCATAAACTCAAAAGCACTTGTGCTTTGTTTTTGGAATTATCTTTTTGGAAAGCAAGCTCTTTTTCTAATACATATAAATATGGGTGAGGGGTACAAGGGCCACACTTATCTTTATGGAAAGCAAACGCTTTTTCTAACACATATAAATATGGCTGAGTGATACAAAGGCCACACTTATCTTTATGGAAAGCAAGCGCTTTTTCTAATACATATAAATATGGGTGAGTGGAACAAGGACCAGACTTATCCCAGGGGAGATTCAACCCACTCTTGTGTCGACGGTGTCCTCTATTCTATTCTCTCTCTCTCTTTTGTTTATTAAGGTTTATATTTTTAATTTGTGAAAGTATATTATATGCTCTATTTTTAATTTATGAAAGTATATTATATGCTCTAATTTGTAGTTTGCTTCTCCAAGTGTCTTAAGGCCCTAACAGTGGTATCAAAGCTTTGGGGACCACTTAAGGAGAAGGATTTTTGAAGAAAAATTTAAAAATCAAGGTTTACGCAATTTATTTGGTGCAAAGAAGGCCAAAGGTTTGATGTTTGGGAATTACTAAAGCTTCAACAAATCAAAGGAGAAGGCCTACAAAAATTTGCAACAAGAATACAAGTGCTTGGACAAAGAGAAAAATTCAAAGGGTAAAAAGAAGAGGGGCATAAAAACCTTTGGGCAAAGGCGGCATGGTTTATGGAAATTTTTTAAGCCATTGGATCAAGAATAAGATCAAGGGCTAGAGTTCAATATCATCTTTTTCAAAAACCACCTTGGTCAAACCAAAACCACCTTTTTTTTGTAAAACCACCTTTTTCAATTTTCAATCCCTCAAAGATCAAGTCCTATGGATGTAATCAGATGACAAGAGCTCTAATCCCCTAATCTCTAAATTTCTAAACCCATCACAAAGAGGAAATCTATATTCAAGGGGTACCATTCATTCAAGATTTTTTTAAATCTATTTTTCTCATGAGCACTTCCCAACCAATTCTAGCTTTTTTTTTTTGGCTAGTCTCGCCAAATTCCTTAAGTCCTCTCTTAGTTCTTGGAATAATAAATGGGTGAGAATTGTCGGGCATACCATGGGGTGCATAATGATGCAATTACCCATTTAAATGAAGCTTGGAGCTAAAAAGGCCCATTGGGAACATGTATTTGGTCGATGCAAACCATATATCCACCTCAAATTACCACATTTGACCTTGTGTTGGCATCATCATTTACCATGTGACCCATCTCGAGTGGCGCTATCGCGCACACGAGTGCTCGATCCTTTTGCTGCTAAGGTTTGGATTCATGCACACATTGATCCCTTAGTTGGTGAACCTTGCATCCTTGACCTTTGTTGCCTTTGTTGACCCTCATTTGATGCTACTTGATACCTTTGTAAGCATAAAAGATAGACACGTATACATGGTAATGTATACACACTAATTTGGCTTCTTTCTTGGTCTCTAGAAGGGCTGCATGTCTAGCAAAAAACATGTGAGCTTTTCCTTTTCTAAAGTTAAAGGTACATGGTAATGTAACTTTAACCTTAGAAAATTCACCTTTAACTTTAGTAGGGCTTCTTTCTTGGGCTCTAGTAGGGCTGCATGTATAGCAAAAAGCATAAGAGCTTTTACTTTTCTAAGGTTAAAGGTGCATTGTCTCCTCAATGGTCATGGATCTAATCAGCTCCTTTTTCCCACTTGGACCTTAATATTATTGAATACTAGCTACAACTTGATCCATAGTTAAGATATGTTGGTAGATGTGCTATTCAAACTCCTCACCGTAGATGTCAATAATCTCAATAAGTAGTTCCTCTTTCTCCTAGATATGCTATTAAAACTCCTCACAGTTGACATCAATGATCTTAAACTATTAATAAGTAATTCCTCTTTCTCCTAGACATGCTATTAAAACTCCTCTTTCTCCTAGGTAGGCTATTAAAACTCCTCACTATAGATGCCAATGGTTTAAATATGCAATTCCTCTTTCTCCTAGATGTTTAAACCATAATTGCCTTGGCAAAAATAAAGGTCCTTAGGTATACCATCCTTATATTTCATATCATTGGCCCAAGTTTTCACATTCACTAGATTCTACAACATGATGGTAGAATTTTCAAAAAGATGACCTTGACTCCATGCATGTCAAACTTGACCTAGTTTCTACACCTCCCTTTGTGCTTCTTCTTTGGCCATATTTGAATTGTCACATAGGCACTTGTAGGATAAAGGGTGAGTAGGTCTCATGCTTATCCCACAACACAATGTGGAGCCACTTTGCCTATTCTCTAACTGGCCTAGTTGTGCGCTCTTTACTTCAAGACTTCCTCATAAAAAATTCTTTCCAATTGAGTGAGCTTGTCCCCCCATTCTTGGCTAGGCCATTAGATGGCCATTTGACACCAAAGGATCAAAAGTTTCCCAAAAATGTCTATTTCTAATGGTGGTAAGATAGAGTTGAACCTACACACTGGTGAATAGCATTATAGATCATAATTCACCATATGGAATGAGACCTCTATGACTTTAAAAAAAAACTAGAGATTGTGCTTGTGCTTCCTTTGCCACCACAATGAAATCCCACATTATAAAAAATCATAAAGACCATCGATCTTCCTTTGTTTTTATCCCTCTTGAAGACCACTTCATTCCTACATAGTCATGCGATAGTGTTGACTCCCAGTTGAGCTTCACATAAATTCGGTGCCAACCTCACTTGGTATTGAAAACTAGGTACACTAGTCTATTTAGCATGTTAAACTTGTCTAGATTCTCCACCTCCTTTTGTGCTTCTTCTTTGGCCAAATTTGACTAGTCATACAAGTGCTAAAGGATAAAGGGTTAAGTAGGTCCCTTGTTAAGCCTACCAACACAATGTGGAGTTTCTTGACTTGTTCTCTAACTAGCTTCATTGTGAGCTCATGTAATTCCATATTATAGTCTTTAACTTTCAGGATCTTGCTCATAAAAAAAACTTTCTAAATGAGTTAGCTTGTTCTCCCTTTCTTGCGTAGACCATTGGAGATCAAAGGATCATAAGTTTTACAAAATTGGCAAGCATAAAATTGGCTATTGCTAATGGTGGTAAGGTAGAGTTGAACATAGTGAATAGCATTCTAGATCATAATTCACCATATGGAATGAGGCATATTGGACCTTTTTTTAGTATAGATTATGCTTGTGCTTCCTTTGCCACAATGAAATCTTGCATTAACAAATGCCTAAAGACCATCAATCTTCCTTTTGATTTGTGATCCCCACTAAGACCACTTCATTCCTACATATCCACTAGGCATAGCATGCAATTGTATCGACTCTCCCAATTGTGTCGACTCTCCCACTTGAACTTCTCCTAAATGAAATCGGTGCAAACACCATTTGGTATTGAAAACTAGGTGCACGAGTCTACTAAGCTATCTCCACTAATTGCACATTTTGTATATGACCCATAGGCCTTGGGTGATGAGTAGTCACTAAGAATTTTTGACCTTGAATTTGAGGAAAGTTTACTAATCAGTTTTTGAAACTTGGCCCAATTGGGGTGTGTGGTGAATCCCCCACTTTTAGTCCCTCTACCAAGGTGAGAGGTAGCTTGATATTTTGGAGTCTAGGCTTACTAATTAGCTAGGAAATTTAATTAGCTTCATTGTTTAGGGTCTATGAATATTAATTAGCTTGATTGATTAGGGTCTAGGCATGTTTAGAATCTATGAGTTGGATGTCTTATTCATTGCCTATTGCTAATTGTGGATTATTTGCATCAAAACAAGTTTACCATTTTGTTCTATTCGTTTCTTCTTTAAGGTATGGCATTATTAAAGGCACATTAGCAATGGTCATCACAAACTCATCATCAGAGCCGATGTGTATAAAGGCGTGGTCGACAACAATGAATTTTTTTTTAATGCCAATGCCCATTCGGACACATCCCCTTTCATGGTCATGTAATGCTTTCAAGTTTTCCGCTTCTTTGGGCTTGTTATGGATTTTTTCCTTGATTCCAAGATCAACACTTCTTGAGGTTCCCTTTGTTGTCCTGAGTGGTCTTTCAGTAGTTGA
This sequence comes from Cibotium barometz, assembly GCF_041138505.1. Classification (NCBI taxonomy): domain Eukaryota; kingdom Viridiplantae; phylum Streptophyta; class Polypodiopsida; order Cyatheales; family Cibotiaceae; genus Cibotium; species Cibotium barometz. Next base: position 24,299,427 of record NC_141077.1, read on the forward strand.
GATATTTTTTTTTAATTCTTGACTAGCTTCATGGGATACTTTAAAGGCTAGATCTAGAGGTCTCATCATAGGAATATTTAGTGGAAAAACAACATGATTATTCTTGAGGTCCCTCTTCTTGATTTTGCCTTTGTTGTGTTGAGTGGTCTTTAAGTAGTCAACCTTTTTCTCATTCCTAGCTTGAGACACTACCTTCATGGGATAATTCTAATACTCGCTCTAGAGGTCTCGACGTAGGAACCTTGTGTGGAAACAACATGATTGGTCTTGCACAGGTGGTCCTGCTTGTCCCTCTATTTCTAGTTAGATCTATTGCACCGCATCATTACTTCACTTAACCTTGAGATCTTTGTTAGGTTATTCTTGTAGTTTCTTTTGAAGGGGTTCTTCATATTTGGTCTAGGTTTGTATCATCCTTACATTGCTTTCTTGGGTATTTCCAAGAGTTCATCCATTCTACCATGAGGATTTATATGCTTTTTGTCCCTCATTCCTCGTCCTGAGTGATTTGAATCGAAGGTCCCGAAGCTACCTTAATTTTAATGTACCCTTGGATCCTTGATGTGTTTGCCCTCTCAGATGAGCCCTTGACAAATTTTGGGCTTTCTCCCTAAGCTCTTTAGTTTTGTTAGTTAGGATTCACCCATCAAGGTTTTCTAATCCTTTTTCTTCAACTAAGGTGATTTAAGTTGAGGAATCTGGAACATCCTCAATCTCAAAATACCTTGGAAGGTCCCTTGAATCCTTCTCTTTTGTTTCTTTTACTCCCTTAAGACTTTGGGAAGTCTGTGGTCTTACTGGTTTAGTTTATGACTCACTTAGCAACATCGAACTTCCTTTCATTTGTTACAATCTGTGCTTCGTCTTTTCCCCCTTTTTTGCTCTTAGGTAATTCTAATGCAGAGAATGTTATGAGTAGGGACGCCTGATCTTGCAGTTGCTTGGCTTGAGCCCTTGTCACAACCTACAAAGTGGAACTTCCTTTTCTTTGTCTAAAAAAGATGACAGACACATCACACTAAATGTTCCCAACCCATTGACACAGGCGATGATGTATTCATTGGAGGATTTGGATTTGTCGAATTAAGAGGGCAGTCACTAATTAAATGATCTATGCCACAATTCATTCACCATCCAGGTGGGTTAGGTGTTATTACTTCTAGGATGGCTTTCACTAATCAAATGATCAATGCCACACTTCATATACAATCTACTTAATGGAGGTGGGTTAGGTGTTGTTACTTCTGGGATGGCTTTCACTAATCAAATGATCAATAACACTCTTCATCTACCATCTACCTAATGGAGGTGGATTAGGTGCTGTTGCTTTTGGGATGGTTGTAATTAGGTAGCAACTGTGTGACAGCCTTGACATTTGAAGCATGCAAAGGGAGATTGCCTTGGTGCATTGATATCCCTTACTCAGTAGACTCCTAATTCATTTTGCGTTAATATTATAAATTATTAGTGTGTGTCTAACATCAAATGTCTTGGCTGAGCCATGTGGTGCTCACTTCTTTGTGGACTTCCAAAACTGTTGATTTTGGGTATTCCACATAAAAATCTAGTGGGTTAGGAGGTTCATCTATAAATGTCTTAGTCTTGAATAGCCTCATAGGAGTTGTTCCTCACGAGGCTGGTTGAGGTGATAACACCAGAGACATGGTTGAGGTGATAACACCAGAGAGGTAGAATCGGTGTGTCCCTATAAGGATTCTTAACGATGATCGAGATGTTCTTGGGCTAGGCTGGTTGAGGTGATTACACTAGAGAGGTAGAATATCCATGTCCCTATAAGGATTCCTAATGATGATCAAGTTCCTGTTAGCATAGGTGGCATTAATACCACTAGTAGGAGGTGGTGCTGCAAGGCTAACGAGATTGAGGAGGCACTACTAGTCGTGGCACCCCTGTCATTCTCATCATTCTTTGGGAAACCTTCTGTAATATCGAACCCAGTAAGTTTCTCTTGCTCTTAGAACTACACATTCATGAGCTATGTGGTTTCTCTTATAAACGCCTATAGACTCTATAATCCTCCCGAGGCTAAGACGGTGCCAATCATTGGCAATTGAAGGAGGGTCCCATATAATGGAAATCAATACTCTACCCTTGTCATTGTCAATGTGCGAGTGATGTGGGTTGCTCTATTTTTTAAGGCCCCCTGTAGCCATTGTGTTGAGAAGTAGCCCCCTATATGAGGAGTAGCCATTGCATTGAGCACCCAGAGCCCATGGTGTTAAGGAGTAGCCCCCTATATGAGGAGTAACCATTGTGTTGAGCACCAAGAGCCCGACAATTTCCAATTAGACATGATGTTGGCCATGTGTGGCTGAATGGTTAGGTATTTTCATTGCAATTACTATTTTATGTGTACGATATCTTGTCTCTCCGCCTAATGTTTACCTAGATTTCCATCAAAGCTCCTTCATGGAGCGCACGGGTGGGCACATGCCATCAATTTGTAAATTTAGTTTTAATAATAATTGAGTATTGTATCAAGATCCATTTTCTTGTGATCATTTTTTGAAGTTGTATTTTTTACACCATGCAGTCAAGGATCCAACGGTAGTACATCAAAATCTTTTTTGACTAATGAAAGTGTCTCCTTGTAGGACATCGTAGTCTTCTACCTCAGGCCATATATAATAAAATTTTTTGACTATAAACTTTCTAGGAGGAAAGATCTCAAATATCGCCTTAGAAGAAGACACTAAAGTCTTCAACCTTGTCATATATTGAAGATTAAAAAATGATATACGAAGGTCCACATGCTTATACAACCATACGCAACACCCCACTACTTGCCCTAACACCACGATTCGACTCAATGAGTACGAGTGTTAAGTTTAATGCTACTTCTCACTCCCCCCGATTGAGTGTGAGCGTGCGAGCGCGTGAGGAGGTGGGTTGCAAGTGCGACTGTGAGTACGAGTGGGAGTGTGAGGTGGTTGTAAGAGCGAGTGCGGGTGCGAGTGCAATGGTAAGAGCATTGAGCTCATCCAAGTTCGTGGAGAGCAAAGGCAAGCCCACTCCACTCTCCTCCCATCATTGAGGGCTATGTGCTCCCTTGTGTCTACTTCTTCTCCCCAAGATTTAGTAAGAGCAATGCATTGGGGGATCTTAAAAACGAAGTTGGCCTTCTTTCTCCACACCTTCTCTAGTTTGCCTCATAGATCTCCTCATCTCTTATGCTTTATTCATTTCCCACCCGTCAGTTCACTTTAACCTAACGTGAGCTTTAAGTCCTCAAGGAGTTCACCTACTCGAGAGAAACGCGTGGGAGCTTCCCACACTCCCATAATTTCTATCTTTACTTCCCTGAAGCACAACACCCACACACACAAGATTTTTGAGACGCCCACGTTGTCCACACAAGATTCGTCCTTTCCCTTCCTTCCATTTCTGGCCAAGGTTTTTGAGACTCTCCCCCAATTTGTCCACAAGCTCTTATACAGTTGAACCCGACTCAAAAGTAGGCCAAAGAAGAAGAAGACATCGGAGGATGCCTTGGCTATAGTGTTCTACAGAAGTGCGTCCTTTCTCCTCCAAGATCAGAAAGCGTCTGCTTCATTTTTTCGGAACCTTTCGTAGCACCCTAGCGTGATTGGGATCCCACCAGCTATACCAAGGATCTGTTGAGAAGGAAAACTTTGTCCTCCAACATCAGAAATGAATGATACCATTTGCTTCATTAACACTTTTTGCACCACCCTAGGTTTGTTTCAGGGGGGTTTTGAACAACAAAGGAAAAAGGGGGACCGGTCCCTCTAAGGCTTCTTGCATCTGGGTGTTGATGATGGTGCTGTGCACCACTCAAGACTGTCACTGCATACAACAGGTCATTCTCGGAGGCGGGCTGGCTGCAGAGAAGAGCAGAGCCATTGAACTGAAGCTTTGGAAAACGGTCACATTGCACCTCCGCAAGGGATAAGGACTGCCATTTCTTCCCCAATGCTACTCTCATGTTGCCAGCTCCCTCCAGGCACTTGATCACACTCCCACTGTACATACACTCATGCTGCCCTCCTACTTACTTCGAAGGTCGACTTTGATCGATCTGCTTGGGGCTCTTATCCATGAAGATTTGTCTACTATGCTCACATACCTTCATGCCAGAACCCACCCCACACCTACTCTTGGGTGCTGCTGATGAAGGATGGAGCCAGCCCATGTGAAGCAAGCTTTGTCAGAGGAGATGGAGTCGAGATCCACTTTGGTTCTTGTGGAGTCCGGGATACAACCTAAACTTCCATCCATTTACAGGAAGGATCATATTCAATTCCATACTCTTTATTCCTTTTTGTACAGGGAGTCCACTTCTACTTGGGAGGGAAGAAGATTAAATTGGGGAGGTTGGTGTACTGTTCAAAGATTTTGCCAGTTTTCATCATCTCAAGGCATTGGAAGGTAGATGGGTTGCCTTTTCCTCCTTGGAAGCTGCTCGAAGGGTGCTGGGCCTTACCTTTCTCATGGGAATACTGATTGAAGACTGTACTTTGCTAGGTTACATTGTTGCTCTCAGTTGACATAGTTGGTGGCACCTTTGCTAGGTTACATTGTTGCTCTCAGTTGACATAGTTGTTCCTTTTTGTAGAGGGAGTTCACTTCTACCTGGGAGGGAGGGAAGGAGGGAGGGAGGAAGATTAGACTTTGGCATAACCCAATTGGGTAGGTTGGTGAATTGTTGAAAGATTCTACCAGTTTTCATCATCACAAGGCATTGGAAGGTAGATGGGTTGCACGTGACTCCATAGGTATGGACCAATAGGTTTATGGTATTTTTGGTAGAGTTTGGACCACCAACTTTGGGGATGATTTGGGGTCCCTTTGGGAGCAACCCAATAGATTGATTCACCGATCTTATAAATATTTAAGATCTAACTCTTGACACTTCTCGTCCTAAAAAAATCTAGACTCTCTTTGAAGTCAAATTTGTCAAGGAACTAGCATCTTAAATGTCTTTCCTTATATTAACCCAAGGCAAGAAAACTTTGGAGTGTCCGGACATAGCTTCCAAGGAGGAAAAGGTATTAGATTTGGAGGTTTAGCATAAGTTATGAGGACACCACTGAAGTTAGTGCACTAGCAAAGTGATCAATCACATGTGAATAGAGTAAGTTAGTGGTCATCGTCTAAAATTTTGTGTGGTGACAAAGACAATCATTATTACCTTAGCTTGCCCAGGGCTTGCATCTACTTTGCAAAATTGTGCAAACAGAATCTGTCCACTATTGTCCAAATCATGTCATGGTGACTGGAAGTAGTAGAAAAGCCAGTAATGAAGTCCATAGACACTTGTTCCCATGGTCTATCAGGAATAGGTAGAGGCATAAGCAATCCTAAAGCTTTGCCTTTGTAGCTTTTGATTGTTTGGCAAATGTTGCATTCAGCTACAAACTTAGCTACATCATTCTTCAAATGGGGCCAATAGAATTCTCGAGAAACTACTTGAAGTGTTGCGGAAACTCCTCTATGTCCCACAAATGGTGGTTGGTGCATCTCTTCCAAGACAAGCTGTCTGTAAGGTTGAGTAACACACAATCTTTTCTCAAAGAAAAGATAGCCATCATTATGAGAATAACTTCCTTGAGGTGTCCAATTGTTTTCACGCAATTTAATCCATATTTGAGAAAAATCTGGATCAGCTTCATAAGTTTCTTTCATGAGGACAAATGGTTCACTTTCAATTATAGAAATGTTGTTGATATTTGGTCTTCGACTCAAAGCATCGGCAACAACATTTTCTTTTCCAGGTTGATATTGAATCATAGGTTGGAAACTTTGAATGAAAGCTGCCCATTTGATATGCCTATCTGAAATAAGAGGTTGCGTAAGCAAATGCCTAATGCTTTGTTGGTCTGTCTTGATAAGAAATTCAGAGCCCATTAGGTAATGCTTCCAGATTTTCAAAGCATGCACTACTGCTGCTAATTCCTTGTCATAAGTGCTATAATTTTGCTCTGCAGGCTTAAGCTTTCTACTTTGATAAGCAATAGGATGGTTATCTTGCATAAGAACAGCTCCAAATCCTTTGCCACTAGCATCAGTCACTACTATAAAGAATGGTCTTTGAAAATCAGGTAGTGTAAGAGCTGGTGCTTGTGTTAAAGCATTCTTGAGTGTTGCAAAAGATTTATCTTGCTTATCAGTCCAATTGAAATTTGTAGCTTTCTTAAGGAGTTCAGTCAAAGGATGGGCAATACAAGCAAAATTCTTGACGAACTTCCTATAATAACTACATAAGCCAAGAAAAGATCTAAGATCATGTATGTTTCTAGGCGTAGGCCAAGAAGCAATACACTCAATTTTCTTAGGATCTACACGAATCCCTTAGAACTCTTTTCAGGATTGACATACAATTCATTTTCTCTCAAAAGATTGAACACTTGTTCCAAGTGTTGTTCATGCTCTTGTCGATCCTTGCTAAAAACAAGAATGTCATCAAAGAACACTATAACAAAACTTTGAAACTTAAGGAATATGCGATTCATCATACGGCTGAAAGTAGCTGGAGCATTGGTCAAACCAAATGGCATAACCAAAAACTCATAATGACCAGTTTGGGTTCTAAAAGCTGTCTTGAAAATGTCAGATTGAGTCATACGAACTTGATGATACCCAGACTTTAGGTCAATCTTGCTAAAGACCTTTGATCCTCTAAGCTTATCAAGAAGATCATCTACCCTAGGAATAGGATATCTGTTCTTGACAGTAATCTTATTCAATGCACGATAGTCTACACACATTCGGTAAGTTCCGTTCTTCTTCTTAACAAGAAGTACTGGAGCTCCAAAAGGTGAACTACTAGGTCGAATAAGACCTCTCTCTAGCAAGTCTTCTATTTGGCTTTGGATTTCTCTTTGCTCTAAATTGTTGACTCTATAGGGAGCTTTACAAGGCGGGGAATTTCCAGGCAATAAGTCAATGCTATGATCCTCAGGCCTAGACTTAGGTAATCCTGGAGGCAGATCTTCCATGAAACAGTCACTAAATTTGGAGATAAAAGAATCAAACTTTGGTCTTTTGGATGTGTCCAACTCAGCATCAAGCTGGTTAACCCATACCATATAAGTCTTGTCTCTTTTTCTTAGAGCTCTCTTTGCTTGAGTGTGATACCACTGCAACCGGAATCTTATTCTAGGAATTGATTGTGAAAAAGTAGAGAATTAATTCAATCATAAAAACCATTGCTTGTAAGCTTCAACTAAATCAAATCAATTGAAAAATTAAACACTTAAACAAAAATACTTAGCTCCAAAAAGACCATATTGGGTGCAATCTTCCCCCCTCTTGTGCGTGGCCTCTCCCCACACAAGAGTATTTCTTTATTAGCTTTCCTTTTTACCAAAATTAGGCCATAGCCCCCAAAAAGCACGGCACTCTTCTTTAACAAAAATAGAGTGTCAAATTGGGACTAGGGTAAAGCCATAGGCTTTAATAAATTCCACAAAAATAAATGTATCTTTCCTAAAGTTCAAAATGGAAAAATCATTTAATAAGGTTACAAGCTACTATGCTTGCCAAAAATGAAACGTGATGATCCAAGACATTTCTTCCAAAGTAAACTCTTCAATTCCCATAGTCTTCATCACCTGAAAATATAAGCCCAATTAATTATTAAATTAATCCCACAAATATTAAACAGGCACAAATCATCACCAACTCATGACTACCAGGCGTAAGTACCCCAGGAATCACCCTGCCATACAAACCTAACTGAAATAATCATAGGTGGCCTCAAACATACGTCATATACCACACGTATTAATATTTATAGTGGTGTCACCCACGATATTAACCTAGCCGGCATGACGCAAGAGTAATCTAGGCGTCCCCAAATTACTCAAGAGGGGATAAATAATATTTTTCTAGAGGACTTAAAATATATTCTCATGACATCCCTCTTGCTTGAGTTTGCAATTGTCCTCAATTGCGGATTTGCTGGGTTTGAAAAGAATGAAGAATTTCAGGGTAAACTCGGAAAAATTTCTCAGGCATCCATTTAGCATCTTCTTGTGGATGATTCTTAAAAGTCAAAAGATACTTGAAGTATTGATTACCTGTTCTTGTTGTTGTTATCTCTTGGTCAATGATAGCATCAGGAACTAATACTTCTTCCTCTCCTTCAATAAGAGGTGGTTCCTCATATGTTGGGTGAGTAGGAAGTGTTCCTCGAAAAGGTTTCAAGAGATGGATATGAAAAGAATTGTGGATATTCCAATTAGATGGAAGCTCTAGTCTATAGGCCACATCATTAATCTTTTTGAGGATTTTAAATGGCCCATAATATCTAGGCGCTAGCTTCAATGCAGGGAATTTTTCCACACTCTTTAATCGACGCTTTTCAATTCTCAAGAGTACATAATCACCTTCTTGAAATGAAAAATCTTTGCGCTTCCTATTTGCTTGAGATGTATACTTCTCTTGAGCTCTTTGAATACAATCACGCACTTCAGATAAAATGCGATCAAAGTCTCTAACATATTGGTCGGCTGCTTCAATCTTATGAGAGAGTCTAGTAGCCGGAATAGGCAATGCTCTTCCATAGATAATCTCAAATGGTGCTCAACCAGTAGCAGTATGAGGAGTATTATTATAAGCAAATTGGAGTAGGTGTATGTACTTATCCCATGCACTAGGTTGCTGGGAAACATAGGCTCTAAGCATATCTAAGATAGTGCTATTTGTAACTTCGGTTTGTCCATTCGATTTCGGATGGAATGCTGTGGAAAAATCTAACTTAGTGCCCAAGTTTGAGAAAAGAGTAACCCAAAAGTGACTACAAAATTTAGAATCTCTATCAGAAACTATCACTTTGGGTAGACCATGATGAACAAAAATTTGCTTAACAAATATGTTCGCGGCTTGCTGAGAAGTTAGTGTCTTTTTACATGGAATGAAATAGGCTTGCTTACTAAATCTGTCCACTATTGTCCAAATCATGTCATGGTGACTGGAAGTAGTAGAAAAGCCAGTAATGAAGTCCATAGACACTTGTTCCCATGGTCTATCAGGAATAGGTAGAGGCATAAGCAATCCTAAAGCTTTGCCTTTGTAGCTTTTGATTGTTTGGCAAATGTTGCATTCAGCTACAAACTTAGCTACATCATTCTTCAAATGGGGCCAATAGAATTCTCGAGAAACTACTTGAAGTGTTGCGGAAACTCCTCTATGTCCCACAAATGGTGGTTGGTGCATCTCTTCCAAGACAAGCTGTCTGTAAGGTTGAGTAACACACAATCTTTTCTCAAAGAAAAGATAGCCATCATTATGAGAATAACTTCCTTGAGGTGTCCAATTGTTTTCACGCAATTTAATCCATATTTGAGAAAAATCTGGATCAACTTCATAAGTTTCTTTCATGAGGACAAATGGTTCACTTTCAATTATAGAAATGTTGTTGATATTTGGTCTTCGACTCAAAGCATCGGCAACAACATTTTCTTTTCCAGGTTGATATTGAATCATAGGTTGGAAACTTTGAATGAAAGCTGCCCATTTGATATGCCTATCTGAAATAAGAGGTTGCGTAAGCAAATGCCTAATGCTTTGTTGGTCTGTCTTGATAAGAAATTCAGAGCCCATTAGGTAATGCTTCCAGATTTTCAAAGCATGCACTACTGCTGCTAATTCCTTGTCATAAGTGCTATAATTTTGCTCTGCAGGCTTAAGCTTTCTACCTTGATAAGCAATAGGATGGTTATCTTGCATAAGAACAGCTCCAAATCCTTTGCCACTAGCATCAGTCACTACTATAAAGAATGGTCTTTGAAAATCAGGTAGTGTAAGAGCTGGTGCTTGTGTTAAAGCATTCTTGAGTGTTGCAAAAGATTTATCTTGCTTATCAGTCCAATTGAAATTTGTAGCTTTCTTAAGGAGTTCAGTCAAAGGATGGGCAATACAAGCAAAATTCTTGACGAACTTCCTATAATAACTACATAAGCCAAGAAAAGATCTAAGATCATGTATGTTTCTAGGCGTAGGCCAAGAAGCAATACACTCAATTTTCTTAGGATCTACACGAATCCCTTAGAACTCTTTTCAGGATTGACATACAATTCATTTTCTCTCAAAAGATTGAACACTTGTTCCAAGTGTTGTTCATGCTCTTGTCGATCCTTGCTAAAAACAAGAATGTCATCAAAGAACACTATAACAAAACTTTGAAACTTAAGGAATATGCGATTCATCATACGGCTGAAAGTAGCTGGAGCATTGGTCAAACCAAATGGCATAACCAAAAACTCATAATGACCAGTTTGGGTTCTAAAAGCTGTCTTGAAAATGTCAGATTGAGTCATACGAACTTGATGATACCCAGACTTTAGGTCAATCTTGCTAAAGACCTTTGATCCTCTAAGCTTATCAAGAAGATCATCTACCCTAGGAATAGGATATCTGTTCTTGACAGTAATCTTATTCAATGCACGATAGTCTACACACATTCGGTAAGTTCCGTTCTTCTTCTTAACAAGAAGTACTGGAGCTCCAAAAGGTGAACTACTAGGTCGAATAAGACCTCTCTCTAGCAAGTCTTCTATTTGGCTTTGGATTTCTCTTTGCTCTAAATTGTTGACTCTATAGGGAGCTTTACAAGGCGGGGAATTTCCAGGCAATAAGTCAATGCTATGATCCTCAGGCCTAGACTTGGGTAATCCTGGAGGCAGATCTTCCATGAAACAGTCACTAAATTTGGAGATAAAAGAATCAAACTTTGGTCTTTTGGATGTGTCCAACTCAGCATCAAGCTGGTTAACCCATACCATATAAGTCTTGTCTCTTTTTCTTAGAGCTCTCTTTGCTTGAGTGTGATACCACTGCAACCGGAATCTTATTCTAGGAATTGATTGTGAAAAAGTAGAGAATTAATTCAATCATAAAAACCATTGCTTGTAAGCTTCAACTAAATCAAATCAATTGAAAAATTAAACACTTAAACAAAAATACTTAGCTCCAAAAAGACCATATTGGGTGCAATCTTCCCCCCTCTTGTGCGTGGCCTCTCCCCACACAAGAGTATTTCTTTATTAGCTTTCCTTTTTACCAAAATTAGGCCATAGCCCCCAAAAAGCACGGCACTCTTCTTTAACAAAAATAGAGTGTCAAATTGGGACTAGGGTAAAGCCATAGGCTTTAATAAATTCCACAAAAATAAATGTATCTTTCCTAAAGTTCAAAATGGAAAAATCATTTAATAAGGTTACAAGCTACTATGCTTGCCAAAAATGAAACGTGATGATCCAAGACATTTCTTCCAAAGTAAACTCTTCAATTCCCATAGTCTTCATCACCTGAAAATATAAGCCCAATTAATTATTAAATTAATCCCACAAATATTAAACAGGCACAAATCATCACCAACTCATGACTACCAGGCGTAAGTACCCCAGGAATCACCCTGCCATACAAACCTAACTGAAATAATCATAGGTGGCCTCAAACATACGTCATATACCACACGTATTAATATTTATAGTGGTGTCACCCACGATATTAACCTAGCCGGCATGACGCAAGAGTAATCTAGGCGTCCCCAAATTACTCAAGAGGGGATAAATAATATTTTTCTAGAGGACTTAAAATATATTCTCATGACATCCCTCTTGCTTGAGTTTGCAATTGTCCTCAATTGCGGATTTGCTGGGTTTGAAAAGAATGAAGAATTTCAGGGTAAACTCGGAAAAATTTCTCAGGCATCCATTTAGCATCTTCTTGTGGATGATTCTTAAAAGTCAAAAGATACTTGAAGTATTGATTACCTGTTCTTGTTGTTGTTATCTCTTGGTCAATGATAGCATCAGGAACTAATACTTCTTCCTCTCCTTCAATAAGAGGTGGTTCCTCATATGTTGGGTGAGTAGGAAGTGTTCCTCGAAAAGGTTTCAAGAGATGGATATGAAAAGAATTGTGGATATTCCAATTAGATGGAAGCTCTAGTCTATAGGCCACATCATTAATCTTTTTGAGGATTTTAAATGGCCCATAATATCTAGGCGCTAGCTTCAATGCAGGGAATTTTTCCACACTCTTTAATCGACGCTTTTCAATTCTCAAGAGTACATAATCACCTTCTTGAAATGAAAAATCTTTGCGCTTCCTATTTGCTTGAGATGTATACTTCTCTTGAGCTCTTTGAATACAATCACGCACTTCAGATAAAATGCGATCAAAGTCTCTAACATATTGGTCGGCTGCTTCAATCTTATGAGAGAGTCTAGTAGCCGGAATAGGCAATGCTCTTCCATAGATAATCTCAAATGGTGCTCAACCAGTAGCAGTATGAGGAGTATTATTATAAGCAAATTGGAGTAGGTGTATGTACTTATCCCATGCACTAGGTTGCTGGGAAACATAGGCTCTAAGCATATCTAAGATAGTGCTATTTGTAACTTCGGTTTGTCCATCCGATTTCGGATGGAATGCTGTGGAAAAATCTAACTTAGTGCCCAAGTTTGAGAAAAGAGTAACCCAAAAGTGACTACAAAATTTAGAATCTCTATCAGAAACTATCACTTTGGGTAGACCATGATGAACAAAAATTTGCTTAACAAATATGTTCGCGGCTTGCTGAGAAGTTAGTGTCTTTTTACATGGAATGAAATAGGCTTGCTTACTAAATCTGTCCACTATTGTCCAAATCATGTCATGGTGACTGGAAGTAGTAGAAAAGCCAGTAATGAAGTCCATAGACACTTGTTCCCATGGTCTATCAGGAATAGGTAGAGGCATAAGCAATCCTAAAGCTTTGCCTTTGTAGCTTTTGATTGTTTGGCAAATGTTGCATTCAGCTACAAACTTAGCTACATCATTCTTCAAATGGGGCCAATAGAATTCTAGAGAAACTACTTGAAGTGTTGCGGAAACTCCTCTATGTCCCACAAATGGTGGTTGGTGCATCTCTTCCAAGACAAGCTGTCTGTAAGGTTGAGTAACACACAATCTTTTCTCAAAGAAAAGATAGCCATCATTATGAGAATAACTTCCTTGAGGTGTCCAATTTTTTTCACGCAATTTAATCCATATTTGAGAAAAATCTGAATCAACTTCATAAGTTTCTTTCATGAGGACAAATGGTTCACTTTCAATTATAGAAATGTTGTTGATATTTGGTCTTCGACTCAAAGCATCGGCAACAACATTTTCTTTTCCAGGTTGATATTGAATCATAGGTTGGAAACTTTGAATGAAAGCTGCCCATTTGATATGCCTATCTGAAATAAGAGGTTGCGTAAGCAAATGCCTAATGCTTTGTTGGTCTGTCTTGATAAGAAATTCAGAGCCCATTAGGTAATGCTTCCAGATTTTCAAAGCATGCACTACTGCTGCTAATTCCTTGTCATAAGTGCTATAATTTTGCTCTGCAGGCTTAAGCTTTCTACCTTGATAAGCAATAGGATGGTTATCTTGCATAAGAACAGCTCCAAATCCTTTGCCACTAGCATCAGTCACTACTATAAAGAATGGTCTTTGAAAATCAGGTAGTGTAAGAGCTGGTGCTTGTGTTAAAGCATTCTTGAGTGTTGCAAAAGATTTATCTTGCTTATCAGTCCAATTGAAATTTGTAGCTTTCTTAAGGAGTTCAGTCAAAGGATGGGCAATACAAGCAAAATTCTTGACGAACTTCCTATAATAACTACATAAGCCAAGAAAAGATCTAAGATCATGTATGTTTCTAGGCGTAGGCCAAGAAGCAATACACTCAATTTTCTTAGGATCTACACGAATCCCTTAGAACTCTTTTCAGGATTGACATACAATTCATTTTCTCTCAAAAGATTGAACACTTGTTCCAAGTGTTGTTCATGCTCTTGTCGATCCTTGCTAAAAACAAGAATGTCATCAAAGAACACTATAACAAAACTTTGAAACTTAAGGAATATGCGATTCATCATACGGCTGAAAGTAGCTGGAGCATTGGTCAAACCAAATGGCATAACCAAAAACTCATAATGACCAGTTTGGGTTCTAAAAGCTGTCTTGAAAATGTCAGATTGAGTCATACGAACTTGATGATACCCAGACTTTAGGTCAATCTTGCTAAAGACCTTTGATCCTCTAAGCTTATCAAGAAGATCATCTACCCTAGGAATAGGATATCTGTTCTTGACAGTAATCTTATTCAATGCACGATAGTCTACACACATTCGGTAAGTTCCGTTCTTCTTCTTAACACGAAGTACTGGAGCTCCAAAAGGTGAACTACTAGGTCGAATAAGACCTCTCTCTAGCAAGTCTTCTATTTGGCTTTGGATTTCTCTTTGCTCTAAATTGTTGACTCTATAGGGAGCTTTACAAGGCGGGGAATTTCCAGGCAATAAGTCAATGCTATGATCCTCAGGCCTAGACTTAGGTAATCCTGGAGGCAGATCTTCCATGAAACAGTCACTAAATTTGGAGATAAAAGAATCAAACTTTGGTCTTTTGGATGTGTCCAACTCAGCATCAAGCTGGTTAACCCATACCATATAAGTCTTGTCTCTTTTTCTTAGAGCTCTCTTTGCTTGAGTGTGATACCACTGCAACCGGAATCTTATTCTAGGAATTGATTGTGAAAAAGTAGAGAATTAATTCAATCATAAAAACCATTGCTTGTAAGCTTCAACTAAATCAAATCAATTGAAAAATTAAACACTTAAACAAAAATACTTAGCTCCAAAAAGACCATATTGGGTGCAATCTTCCCCCCTCTTGTGCGTGGCCTCTCCCCACACAAGAGTATTTCTTTATTAGCTTTCCTTTTTACCAAAATTAGGCCATAGCCCCCAAAAAGCACGGCACTCTTCTTTAACAAAAATAGAGTGTCAAATTGGGACTAGGGTAAAGCCATAGGCTTTAATAAATTCCACAAAAATAAATGTATCTTTCCTAAAGTTCAAAATGGAAAAATCATTTAATAAGGTTACAAGCTACTATGCTTGCCAAAAATGAAACGTGATGATCCAAGACATTTCTTCCAAAGTAAACTCTTCAATTCCCATAGTCTTCATCACCTGAAAATATAAGCCCAATTAATTATTAAATTAATCCCACAAATATTAAACAGGCACAAATCATCACCAACTCATGACTACCAGGCGTAAGTACCCCAGGAATCACCCTGCCATACAAACCTAACTGAAATAATCATAGGTGGCCTCAAACATACGTCATATACCACACGTATTAATATTTATAGTGGTGTCACCCACGATATTAACCTAGCCGGCATGACGCAAGAGTAATCTAGGCGTCCCCAAATTACTCAAGAGGGGATAAATAATATTTTTCTAGAGGACTTAAAATATATTCTCATGACATCCCTCTTGCTTGAGTTTGCAATTGTCCTCAATTGCAGATTTGCTGGGTTTGAAAAGAATGAAGAATTTCAGGGTAAACTCGGAAAAATTTCTCAGGCATCCATTTAGCATCTTCTTGTGGATGATTCTTAAAAGTCAAAAGATACTTGAAGTATTGATTACCTGTTCTTGTTGTTGTTATCTCTTGGTCAATGATAGCATCAGGAACTAATACTTCTTCCTCTCCTTCAATAAGAGGTGGTTCCTCATATGTTGGGTGAGTAGGAAGTGTTCCTCGAAAAGGTTTCAAGAGATGGATATGAAAAGAATTGTGGATATTCCAATTAGATGGAAGCTCTAGTCTATAGGCCACATCATTAATCTTTTTGAGGATTTTAAATGGCCCATAATATCTAGGCGCTAGCTTCAATGCAGGGAATTTTTCCACACTCTTTAATCGACGCTTTTCAATTCTCAAGAGTACATAATCACCTTCTTGAAATGAAAAATCTTTGCGCTTCCTATTTGCTTGAGATGTATACTTCTCTTGAGCTCTTTGAATACAATCACGCACTTCAGATAAAATGCGATCAAAGTCTCTAACATATTGGTCGGCTGCTTCAATCTTATGAGAGAGTCTAGTAGCCGGAATAGGCAATGCTCTTCCATAGATAATCTCAAATGGTGCTCAACCAGTAGCAGTATGAGGAGTATTATTATAAGCAAATTGGAGTAGGTGTATGTACTTATCCCATGCACTAGGTTGCTGGGAAACATAGGCTCTAAGCATATCTAAGATAGTGCTATTTGTAACTTCGGTTTGTCCATCCGATTTCGGATGGAATGCTGTGGAAAAATCTAACTTAGTGCCCAAGTTTGAGAAAAGAGTAACCCAAAAGTGACTACAAAATTTAGAATCTCTATCAGAAACTATCACTTTGGGTAGACCATGATGAACAAAAATTTGCTTAACAAATATGTTCGCGGCTTGCTGAGAAGTTAGTGTCTTTTTACATGGAATGAAATAGGCTTGCTTACTAAATCTGTCCACTATTGTCCAAATCATGTCATGGTGACTGGAAGTAGTAGAAAAGCCAGTAATGAAGTCCATAGACACTTGTTCCCATGGTCTATCAGGAATAGGTAGAGGCATAAGCAATCCTAAAGCTTTGCCTTTGTAGCTTTTGATTGTTTGGCAAATGTTGCATTCAGCTACAAACTTAGCTACATCATTCTTCAAATGGGGCCAATAGAATTCTAGAGAAACTACTTGAAGTGTTGCGGAAACTCCTCTATGTCCCACAAATGGTGGTTGGTGCATCTCTTCCAAGACAAGCTGTCTGTAAGGTTGAGTAACACACAATCTTTTCTCAAAGAAAAGATAGCCATCATTATGAGAATAACTTCCTTGAGGTGTCCAATTTTTTTCACGCAATTTAATCCATATTTGAGAAAAATCTGAATCAACTTCATAAGTTTCTTTCATGAGGACAAATGGTTCACTTTCAATTATAGAAATGTTGTTGATATTTGGTCTTCGACTCAAAGCATCGGCAACAACATTTTCTTTTCCAGGTTGATATTGAATCATAGGTTGGAAACTTTGAATGAAAGCTGCCCATTTGATATGCCTATCTGAAATAAGAGGTTGCGTAAGCAAATGCCTAATGCTTTGTTGGTCTGTCTTGATAAGAAATTCAGAGCCCATTAGGTAATGCTTCCAGATTTTCAAAGCATGCACTACTGCTGCTAATTCCTTGTCATAAGTGCTATAATTTTGCTCTGCAGGCTTAAGCTTTCTACTTTGATAAGCAATAGGATGGTTATCTTGCATAAGAACAGCTCCAAATCCTTTGCCACTAGCATCAGTCACTACTATAAAGAATGGTCTTTGAAAATCAGGTAGTGTAAGAGCTGGTGCTTGTGTTAAAGCATTCTTGAGTGTTGCAAAAGATTTATCTTGCTTATCAGTCCAATTGAAATTTGTAGCTTTCTTAAGGAGTTCAGTCAAAGGATGGGCAATACAAGCAAAATTCTTGACGAACTTCCTATAATAACTACATAAGCCAAGAAAAGATCTAAGATCATGTATGTTTCTAGGCGTAGGCCAAGAAGCAATACACTCAATTTTCTTAGGATCTACACGAATCCCTTAGAACTCTTTTCAGGATTGACATACAATTCATTTTCTCTCAAAAGATTGAACACTTGTTCCAAGTGTTGTTCATGCTCTTGTCGATCCTTGCTAAAAACAAGAATGTCATCAAAGAACACTATAACAAAACTTTGAAACTTAAGGAATATGCGATTCATCATACGGCTGAAAGTAGCTGGAGCATTGGTCAAACCAAATGGCATAACCAAAAACTCATAATGACCAGTTTGGGTTCTAAAAGCTGTCTTGAAAATGTCAGATTGAGTCATACGAACTTGATGATACCCAGACTTTAGGTCAATCTTGCTAAAGACCTTTGATCCTCTAAGCTTATCAAGAAGATCATCTACCCTAGGAATAGGATATCTGTTCTTGACAGTAATCTTATTCAATGCACGATAGTCTACACACATTCGGTAAGTTCCGTTCTTCTTCTTAACACGAAGTACTGGAGCTCCAAAAGGTGAACTACTATGTCGAATAAGACCTCTCTCTAGCAAGTCTTCTATTTGGCTTTGGATTTCTCTTTGCTCTAAATTGTTGACTCTATAGGGAGCTTTACAAGGCGGGGAATTTCCAGGCAATAAGTCAATGCTATGATCCTCAGGCCTAGACTTAGGTAATCCTGGAGGCAGATCTTCCATGAAACAGTCACTAAATTTGGAGATAGAAGAATCAAACTTTGGTCTTTTGGATGTGTCCAACTCAGCATCAAGCTGGTTAACCCATACCATATAAGTCTTGTCTCTTTTTCTTAGAGCTCTCTTTGCTTGAGTGTGATACCACTGCAACCGGAATCTTATTCTAGGAATTGATTGTGAAAAAGTAGAGAATTAATTCAATCATAAAAACCATTGCTTGTAAGCTTCAACTAAATCAAATCAATTGAAAAATTAAACACTTAAACAAAAATACTTAGCTCCAAAAAGACCATATTGGGTGCAATCTTCCCCCCTCTTGTGCGTGGCCTCTCCCCACACAAGAGTATTTCTTTATTAGCTTTCCTTTTTACCAAAATTAGGCCATAGCCCCCAAAAAGCACGGCACTCTTCTTTAACAAAAATAGAGTGTCAAATTGGGACTAGGGTAAAGCCATAGGCTTTAATAAATTCCACAAAAATAAATGTATCTTTCCTAAAGTTCAAAATGGAAAAATCATTTAATAAGGTTACAAGCTACTATGCTTGCCAAAAATGAAACGTGATGATCCAAGACATTTCTTCCAAAGTAAACTCTTCAATTCCCATAGTCTTCATCACCTGAAAATATAAGCCCAATTAATTATTAAATTAATCCCACAAATATTAAACAGGCACAAATCATCACCAACTCATGACTACCAGGCGTAAGTACCCCAGGAATCACCCTGCCATACAAACCTAACTGAAATAATCATAGGTGGCCTCAAACATACGTCATATACCACACGTATTAATATTTATAGTGGTGTCACCCACGATATTAACCTAGCCGGCATGACGCAAGAGTAATCTAGGCGTCCCCAAATTACTCAAGAGGGGATAAATAATATTTTTCTAGAGGACTTAAAATATATTCTCATGACATCCCTCTTGCTTGAGTTTGCAATTGTCCTCAATTGCGGATTTGCTGGGTTTGAAAAGAATGAAGAATTTCAGGGTAAACTCGGAAAAATTTCTCAGGCATCCATTTAGCATCTTCTTGTGGATGATTCTTAAAAGTCAAAAGATACTTGAAGTATTGATTACCTGTTCTTGTTGTTGTTATCTCTTGGTCAATGATAGCATCAGGAACTAATACTTCTTCCTCTCCTTCAATAAGAGGTGGTTCCTCATATGTTGGGTGAGTAGGAAGTGTTCCTCGAAAAGGTTTCAAGAGATGTATATGAAAAGAATTGTGGATATTCCAATTAGATGGAAGCTCTAGTCTATAGGCCACATCATTAATCTTTTTGAGGATTTTAAATGGCCCATAATATCTAGGCGCTAGCTTCAATGCAGGGAATTTTTCCACACTCTTTAATCGACGCTTTTCAATTCTCAAGAGTACATAATCACCTTCTTGAAATGAAAAATCTTTGCGCTTCCTATTTGCTTGAGATGTATACTTCTCTTGAGCTCTTTGAATACAATCACGCACTTCAGATAAAATGCGATCAAAGTCTCTAACATATTGGTCGGCTGCTTCAATCTTATGAGAGAGTCTAGTAGCCGGAATAGGCAATGCTCTTCCATAGATAATCTCAAATGGTGCTCAACCAGTAGCAGTATGAGGAGTATTATTATAAGCAAATTGGAGTAGGTGTATGTACTTATCCCATGCACTAGGTTGCTGGGAAACATAGGCTCTAAGCATATCTAAGATAGTGCTATTTGTAACGTCGGTTTGTCCATTCGATTTCGGATGGAATGCTGTGGAAAAATCTAACTTAGTGCCCAAGTTTGAGAAAAGAGTAACCCAAAAGTGACTACAAAATTTAGAATCTCTATCAGAAACTATCACTTTGGGTAGACCATGATGAACAAAAATTTGCTTAACAAATATGTTCGCGGCTTGCTGAGAAGTTAGTGTCTTTTTACATGGAATGAAATAGGCTTGCTTACTAAATCTGTCCACTATTGTCCAAATCATGTCATGGTGACTGGAAGTAGTAGAAAAGCCAGTAATGAAGTCCATAGACACTTGTTCCCATGGTCTATCAGGAATAGGTAGAGGCATAAGCAATCCTAAAGCTTTGCCTTTGTAGCTTTTGATTGTTTGGCAAATGTTGCATTCAGCTACAAACTTAGCTACATCATTCTTCAAATGGGGCCAATAGAATTCTCGAGAAACTACTTGAAGTGTTGCGGAAACTCCTCTATGTCCCACAAATGGTGGTTGGTGCATCTCTTCCAAGACAAGCTGTCTGTAAGGTTGAGTAACACACAATCTTTTCTCAAAGAAAAGATAGCCATCATTATGAGAATAACTTCCTTGAGGTGTCCAATTGTTTTCACGCAATTTAATCCATATTTGAGAAAAATCTGGATCAACTTCATAAGTTTCTTTCATGAGGACAAATGGTTCACTTTCAATTATAGAAATGTTGTTGATATTTGGTCTTCGACTCAAAGCATCGGCAACAACATTTTCTTTTCCAGGTTGATATTGAATCATAGGTTGGAAACTTTGAATGAAAGCTGCCCATTTGATATGCCTATCTGAAATAAGAGGTTGCGTAAGCAAATGCCTAATGCTTTGTTGGTCTGTCTTGATAAGAAATTCAGAGCCCATTAGGTAATGCTTCCAGATTTTCAAAGCATGCACTACTGCTGCTAATTCCTTGTCATAAGTGCTATAATTTTGCTCTGCAGGCTTAAGCTTTCTACCTTGATAAGCAATAGGATGGTTATCTTGCATAAGAACAGCTCCAAATCCTTTGCCACTAGCATCAGTCACTACTATAAAGAATGGTCTTTGAAAATCAGGTAGTGTAAGAGCTGGTGCTTGTGTTAAAGCATTCTTGAGTGTTGCAAAAGATTTATCTTGCTTATCAGTCCAATTGAAATTTGTAGCTTTCTTAAGGAGTTCAGTCAAAGGATGGGCAATACAAGCAAAATTCTTGACGAACTTCCTATAATAACTACATAAGCCAAGAAAAGATCTAAGATCATGTATGTTTCTAGGCGTAGGCCAAGAAGCAATACACTCAATTTTCTTAGGATCTACACGAATCCCTTAGAACTCTTTTCAGGATTGACATACAATTCATTTTCTCTCAAAAGATTGAACACTTGTTCCAAGTGTTGTTCATGCTCTTGTCGATCCTTGCTAAAAACAAGAATGTCATCAAAGAACACTATAACAAAACTTTGAAACTTAAGGAATATGCGATTCATCATACGGCTGAAAGTAGCTGGAGCATTGGTCAAACCAAATGGCATAACCAAAAACTCATAATGACCAGTTTGGGTTCTAAAAGCTGTCTTGAAAATGTCAGATTGAGTCATACGAACTTGATGATACCCAGACTTTAGGTCAATCTTGCTAAAGACCTTTGATCCTCTAAGCTTATCAAGAAGATCATCTACCCTAGGAATAGGATATCTGTTCTTGACAGTAATCTTATTCAATGCACGATAGTCTACACACATTCGGTAAGTTCCGTTCTTCTTCTTAACACGAAGTACTGGAGCTCCAAAAGGTGAACTACTAGGTCGAATAAGACCTCTCTCTAGCAAGTCTTCTATTTGGCTTTGGATTTCTCTTTGCTCTAAATTGTTGACTCTATAGGGAGCTTTACAAGGCGGGGAATTTCCAGGCAATAAGTCAATGCTATGATCCTCAGGCCTAGACTTAGGTAATCCTGGAGGCAGATCTTCCATGAAACAGTCACTAAATTTGGAGATAAAAGAATCAAACTTTGGTCTTTTGGATGTGTCCAACTCAGCATCAAGCTGGTTAACCCATACCATATAAGTCTTGTCTCTTTTTCTTAGAGCTCTCTTTGCTTGAGTGTGATACCACTCCAACCGGAATCTTATTCTAGGAATTGATTGTGAAAAAGTAGAGAATTAATTCAATCATAAAAACCATTGCTTGTAAGCTTCAACTAAATCAAATCAATTGAAAAATTAAACACTTAAACAAAAATACTTAGCTCCAAAAAGACCATATTGGGTGCAATCTTCCCCCCTCTTGTGCGTGGCCTCTCCCCACACAAGAGTATTTCTTTATTAGCTTTCCTTTTTACCAAAATTAGGCCATAGCCCCCAAAAAGCACGGCACTCTTCTTTAACAAAAATAGAGTGTCAAATTGGGACTAGGGTAAAGCCATAGGCTTTAATAAATTCCACAAAAATAAATGTATCTTTCCTAAAGTTCAAAATGGAAAAATCATTTAATAAGGTTACAAGCTACTATGCTTGCCAAAAATGAAACGTGATGATCCAAGACATTTCTTCCAAAGTAAACTCTTCAATTCCCATAGTCTTCATCACCTGAAAATATAAGCCCAATTAATTATTAAATTAATCCCACAAATATTAAACAGGCACAAATCATCACCAACTCATGACTACCAGGCGTAAGTACCCCAGGAATCACCCTGCCATACAAACCTAACTGAAATAATCATAGGTGGCCTCAAACATACGTCATATACCACACGTATTAATATTTATAGTGGTGTCACCCACGATATTAACCTAGCCGGCATGACGCAAGAGTAATCTAGGCGTCCCCAAATTACTCAAGAGGGGATAAATAATATTTTTCTAGAGGACTTAAAATATATTCTCATGACATCCCTCTTGCTTGAGTTTGCAATTGTCCTCAATTGCGGATTTGCTGGGTTTGAAAAGAATGAAGAATTTCAGGGTAAACTCGGAAAAATTTCTCAGGCATCCATTTAGCATCTTCTTGTGGATGATTCTTAAAAGTCAAAAGATACTTGAAGTATTGATTACCTGTTCTTGTTGTTGTTATCTCTTGGTCAATGATAGCATCAGGAACTAATACTTCTTCCTCTCCTTCAATAAGAGGTGGTTCCTCATATGTTGGGTGAGTAGGAAGTGTTCCTCGAAAAGGTTTCAAGAGATGGATATGAAAAGAATTGTGGATATTCCAATTAGATGGAAGCTCTAGTCTATAGGCCACATCATTAATCTTTTTGAGGATTTTAAATGGCCCATAATATCTAGGCGCTAGCTTCAATGCAGGGAATTTTTCCACACTCTTTAATCGACGCTTTTCAATTCTCAAGAGTACATAATCACCTTCTTGAAATGAAAAATCTTTGCGCTTCCTATTTGCTTGAGATGTATACTTCTCTTGAGCTCTTTGAATACAATCACGCACTTCAGATAAAATGCGATCAAAGTCTCTAACATATTGGTCGGCTGCTTCAATCTTATGAGAGAGTCTAGTAGCCGGAATAGGCAATGCTCTTCCATAGATAATCTCAAATGGTGCTCAACCAGTAGCAGTATGAGGAGTATTATTATAAGCAAATTGGAGTAGGTGTATGTACTTATCCCATGCACTAGGTTGCTGGGAAACATAGGCTCTAAGCATATCTAAGATAGTGCTATTTGTAACTTCGGTTTGTCCATCCGATTTCGGATGGAATGCTGTGGAAAAATCTAACTTAGTGCCCAAGTTTGAGAAAAGAGTAACCCAAAAGTGACTACAAAATTTAGAATCTCTATCAGAAACTATCACTTTGGGTAGACCATGATGAACAAAAATTTGCTTAACAAATATGTTCGCGGCTTGCTGAGAAGTTAGTGTCTTTTTACATGGAATGAAATAGGCTTGCTTACTAAATCTGTCCACTATTGTCCAAATCATGTCATGGTGACTGGAAGTAGTAGAAAAGCCAGTAATGAAGTCCATAGACACTTGTTCCCATGGTCTATCAGGAATAGGTAGAGGCATAAGCAATCCTAAAGCTTTGCCTTTGCAGCTTTTGATTGTTTGGCAAATGTTGCATTCAGCTACAAACTTAGCTACATCATTCTTCAAATGGGGCCAATAGAATTCTCGAGAAACTACTTGAAGTGTTGCGGAAACTCCTCTATGTCCCACAAATGGTGGTTGGTGCATCTCTTCCAAGACAAGCTGTCTGTAAGGTTGAGTAACACACAATCTTTTCTCAAAGAAAAGATAGCCATCATTATGAGAATAACTTCCTTGAGGTGTCCAATTGTTTTCACGCAATTTAATCCATATTTGAGAAAAATCTGGATCAACTTCATAAGTTTCTTTCATGAGGACAAATGGTTCACTTTCAATTATAGAAATGTTGTTGATATTTGGTCTTCGACTCAAAGCATCGGCAACAACATTTTCTTTTCCAGGTTGATATTGAATCATAGGTTGGAAACTTTGAATGAAAGCTGCCCATTTGATATGCCTATCTGAAATAAGAGGTTGCGTAAGCAAATGCCTAATGCTTTGTTGGTCTGTCTTGATAAGAAATTCAGAGCCCATTAGGTAATGCTTCCAGATTTTCAAAGCATGCACTACTGCTGCTAATTCCTTGTCATAAGTGCTATAATTTTGCTCTGCAGGCTTAAGCTTTCTACCTTGATAAGCAATAGGATGGTTATCTTGCATAAGAACAGCTCCAAATCCTTTGCCACTAGCATCAGTCACTACTATAAAGAATGGTCTTTGAAAATCAGGTAGTGTAAGAGCTGGTGCTTATGTTAAAGCATTCTTGAGTGTTGCAAAAGATTTATCTTGCTTATCAGTCCAATTGAAATTTGTAGCTTTCTTAAGGAGTTCAGTCAAAGGATGGGCAATACAAGCAAAATTCTTGACGAACTTCCTATAATAACTACATAAGCCAAGAAAAGATCTAAGATCATGTATGTTTCTAGGCGTAGGCCAAGAAGCAATACACTCAATTTTCTTAGGATCTACACGAATCCCTTAGAACTCTTTTCAGGATTGACATACAATTCATTTTCTCTCAAAAGATTGAACACTTGTTCCAAGTGTTGTTCATGCTCTTGTCGATCCTTGCTAAAAACAAGAATGTCATCAAAGAACACTATAACAAAACTTTGAAACTTAAGGAATATGCGATTCATCATACGGCTGAAAGTAGCTGGAGCATTGGTCAAACCAAATGGCATAACCAAAAACTCATAATGACCAGTTTGGGTTCTAAAAGCTGTCTTGAAAATGTCAGATTGAGTCATACGAACTTGATGATACCCAGACTTTAGGTCAATCTTGCTAAAGACCTTTGATCCTCTAAGCTTATCAAGAAGATCATCTACCCTAGGAATAGGATATCTGTTCTTGACAGTAATCTTATTCAATGCACGATAGTCTACACACATTCGGTAAGTTCCGTTCTTCTTCTTAACAAGAAGTACTGGAGCTCCAAAAGGTGAACTACTAGGTCGAATAAGACCTCTCTCTAGCAAGTCTTCTATTTGGCTTTGGATTTCTCTTTGCTCTAAATTGTTGACTCTATAGGGAGCTTTACAAGGCGGGGAATTTCCAGGCAATAAGTCAATGCTATGATCCTCAGGCCTAGACTTAGGTAATCCTGGAGGCAGATCTTCCATGAAACAGTCACTAAATTTGGAGATAAAAGAATCAAACTTTGGTCTTTTGGATGTGTCCAACTCAGCATCAAGCTGGTTAACCCATACCATATAAGTCTTGTCTCTTTTTCTTAGAGCTCTCTTTGCTTGAGTGTGATACCACTGCAACCGGAATCTTATTCTAGGAATTGATTGTGAAAAAGTAGAGAATTAATTCAATCATAAAAACCATTGCTTGTAAGCTTCAACTAAATCAAATCAATTGAAAAATTAAACACTTAAACAAAAATACTTAGCTCCAAAAAGACCATATTGGGTGCAATCTTCCCCCCTCTTGTGCGTGGCCTCTCCCCACACAAGAGTATTTCTTTATTAGCTTTCCTTTTTACCAAAATTAGGCCATAGCCCCCAAAAAGCACGGCACTCTTCTTTAACAAAAATAGAGTGTCAAATTGGGACTAGGGTAAAGCCATAGGCTTTAATAAATTCCACAAAAATAAATGTATCTTTCCTAAAGTTCAAAATGGAAAAATCATTTAATAAGGTTACAAGCTACTATGCTTGCCAAAAATGAAATGTGATGATCCAAGACATTTCTTCCAAAGTAAACTCTTCAATTCCCATAGTCTTCATCACCTGAAAATATAAGCCCAATTAATTATTAAATTAATCCCACAAATATTAAACAGGCACAAATCATCACCAACTCATGACTACCAGGCGTAAGTACCCCAGGAATCACCCTACCATACAAACCTAACTGAAATAATCATAGGTGGCCTCAAACATACGTCATATACCACACGTATTAATATTTATAGTGGTGTCACCCACGATATTAACCTAGCCGGCATGACGCAAGAGTAATCTAGGCGTCCCCAAATTACTCAAGAGGGGATAAATAATATTTTTCTAGAGGACTTAAAATATATTCTCATGACATAATTAAACTGGTATGAAGAGACTTCTACAAGGGCTAATTAAAACAACCAAAACAAGAAAGGGAGAGACTTTAATATTCCTTGTTTTGCATTAAACTGGTATGAAGAGACTTCTACAAGGGCTAATTAAAGCTTGTAAAGCCTTGATTTGATAAAAGGCTTTCATTGTCTTCACTAGTAAAAGCATAATGTCCTCATCTAGTGAATTATCCACTGTTGGGAATTTGAATATCAAGAAGATCATTAAAAAGAAAAAACTTGTAAAAAGCACCAAAGCACATTACTATGAATATGCCAAGGATAGGGATTTAGGTTATCTAATTTTATGTGTCACAACATCCACATGTATGGAGAAGGTAGCTTCCAGAATATTTATTGTTAGAATCTTTGCATTAATTTCTACGTTGTAAGAGGATTAGACACTCCCCCTGAAATCATTATCAACTAGGAAGACCTTCCTTCTCTACTATCATGACTACACTTCACATCGAGAGGTTCAATGGGATAGGTTTTCTCACCTCGTAGGTTAGAGTCAAGTTTATTGTAATGAAAAAAGGGTTATGGAACATAACCAAAACGGGAAAGAAAAAAAAACTATCCACCAAAGAGGGAGAACAAACATGGGCTCCTAAGGATGAGAAAAGTTTTACCATTATTGCATTAGGTCTCAGCAATAACTTTATCCATCTCACATTGCAAATGCTCAAAATTTAGCTGAAGCTTGGAATATTCTTGATAAACTCTTTGGAGAAAAAGGCAAACACTCCATGATTAGCCTTAAAATACAATTCTTAAATTAGAAATGAAGGCCTCTGGCAACTTTTCAGCTCATATAAATCATGTGAAAAGTTTAATGTCTCAACTTGGAGTTATTGGAGCACCAATAGATGATGAAGATGCGATTGTTGTCTTGTTAAAAAGCATGCCTGATGAAGAATATGGACACTTAGTCTCTACTCTCATGAATCTTCTAGATCTCTCCTTGGATGACATTGAAGCTATCGAAACAAGAGAAGATGGAATCTGTGAAGGAGCATACTACACCAGCAACAAATCCTACACCAAACAAGCATTTCATAAAGAAAGACCTCAATAAAGGGAAATAAGTCTTGTGGATTTTGTGGGAAAGACAATCACATTGAAGAGAATTCTTTTTTTAAGAAAAGCCTATCTAGTAGGAGAAATCTCAAATAAAGAAAAAGAACTAAAGAGGAAGTCTTAGGAGAGGCTAACTATGTCGAAACAGCTTGGGTTTTTTGAGTAGCCAGAGGACAAAGCCCCCACCATGTTAAAACCTCACCATCTCTTAACATAACTACTTGTAAGCATCATTAGGGATTCTCACATGATCATCTAGCAGTCATCATTAACTAGTAAGACCTATGGGAACAATATTGTAGGCATAACTAGTACGTGTAATGAGTCCTATAAATGCCATCATAGTCATGGAAATGTAGCATTGTCATAGATTTTGGTTGAGGGGGGATTTGTGGGAAAACTCACCCAAATTAATGCCTATACACTAAGGGTTATGAGGGGCTTATAATCTTTGGTATTTACTCAAAAGAAAGTAGACCTTGAGATGCTTACAACTCACCTAAGTGGATCCGTCAAGCATTTAATACACATCACCATATTGACCTTGAGATCGCATATTGGAGAAGAATATGGAGGTACTCTTGTTCATCAATGATGTCATCATCTTACCTCAAGCCTATTTATAATGCTCATTCTAATGAAGACCTATGTATGTGATTAATCCATAAATCAATAATCATGTGTTAATGATGTCTATTAAGCACCTTGGTTGTCCTTAAGCTCTTCGAAATCCTCTCTCCAAATCCAACAAGTTGTAGGAAATTTCTTAGTATGATTTATGGGAGGTTCTCAAAGAAATAAATTTGAAAATGACATTGGATCAGTTTTTTTGTCTTGTGTGTACCAAATTACCAAACATAGCTAATTTGACAATTAGTGGATATAGAGAAGATTGAAGAAGCAAACCCTAGTAAAGAGAGGAATAATGATGGTATCAAGATTGTACAACTTTCAAGGTACATCGGGTCATGGATTGGGATGCGACAGTTCCAAAAGTCACACTAGTGCAGTTGTAGGGTGCAAGGGAAGACCATCAAGGGAGTGGTCTTGCATGGCGGATTTAGAGTGATCTTGGATGGCATAGTTGGAAGACCATCAAGGGAGATTTGGAGTGGCATATTTGAAGTGGTCTTGGTCTTGGATAGAGGATTTGGAGTGAATATTCTTTTCGATGCTACTCATAGGGAATTGGGTACCATGGATCTAGAGTTGGTCCCATTTTAAATGGAGACTAAAGCCTCTTGTCTTGGTATGGGGTATGGAAACTCAAATAGCATAATATGTGATTTTTGGGTTCATGGTACTCATATTTCAAATAATTTTGCATATGGAAACTAATCTGGTACCTATGTGCCGAGGGTGTCACCCTCTTCATGAACTTTGATATCAAATTTTAAATACCTAGTATCATATATAGTTTGACGTAACAAGATTTCCATTCAAAATAGTAGGCATGAACACAAATCAAAAGCACGACCAAAAAGAAATGAAATCAGTAGCAAACAAGGAAGATGAATGTGGAATCGACCAAGTGCAAAATCAACAAAAATTTATATTCAATAGACGAGGAGTGTTAACACGCCACCAAACATGAAATTCACAACAAATTTGCGATAACTCAGACTTTGCACCCAAAGAGGAAGCAAAAAGAATGGAGTGCAGACGATGGAGCAGCTTGCCAAGCCCTCGAGATCAGTGGATAATTGATCGAGCTATCATTAGCATCACATCAACACCCAACAACCACCAATCCATTCTTGGACATTCTTTTCTGTGTGAGGCTTTGGGTACTCCACAAGTTTTGGCAAGGAAGCATCCAAAGCAAGTTTCATCTAGTTCTCCTTTATCTTCATTCTCTTAGAGGATGCTTCATTTCTTTCTTTCTCTTCTTTGGCTCCTCAACCTCCTAAGATTGGCTTTGTGTTGAAGGCCCAACTCCTTAAGCATGGCTCGTTATCAAGCGAAAAACTTAACTGTAGCTTCAATCTCACCCACCATTCATGGCTCAACTCCTTTAGCATGGCTTGTTGTTATGCAAAAACTTATGTGTAGCTTCAATCTCACCTACCATTCATTAGAAGATATGGATCATATGATTACATTGCTTTGGTTTCTGGTATAGTGGCAAGAATGTTGACTTTAAGGCCATTTGTTTCAAGAGGAGACTATAATGATGCAAGGATTTTAACAATTAGAGGTCTACAAGGGTTCCTCTTACTAAATTCCTTTTATAGTTAACCAAGACTACATTCATTGAAAATAGAAGAAATTCACCATACAAGGATCTTTCAACAGGACATTCCACTACCCAATGATCTCGCAAAGGAATTTACCCTTAAGCTCTAGCTGTATGTACATTATCATAGTTGGATTTTAGCAGCTTTATATTGTAGGGGAATCTATAATTGATTTTGATTGGCAAACTCCACCTCAGTACCTTCTTTGAGTGCACAAATTCTCCATTATTACATGGACAACTTCATTACCCAAATTCAATCCAATTTGAGAATCAGCATAACGTGGGATGCTTTGGTCCCAAGGCTTTGAGAGACTCATAAGTAGCTTTTGATTCATAATGGCATTTTTAAGTGCAGTCAATTTTCAAAACCACTAGATTGAAACTAACATAGGATCGTGAAGTTTAGTATTTCTTATGTGCCAATTAACTTGTGCATCCTTTCTGGGATTTTCAGATATCAAATGCTACATGCTCAAGAGTTCAAGTTCTAAACACAGGCAAAGGAAAGAATAAGGGGTTTTGGGAGGGAGGCTTCAAGGTTCACTTGCACACCCCAAAAGGAAAGGCCCCTCGTAAACGTATTCGATTGGATTCACTAAGTTGCTCCAAGTAAGGCATAACATGTATCATCATATAATATTTTGCTGAGGTACATGCAGCTTGATGTGGGCTTCAGGGAATAACAACGAGGCATAACATGTATCATCGTATAATATTTTGCTGAGGTACATGGAGCTTGATATGGGCTTCAGGGGATAACAATGAGTGTTGGACAGGATCTTAATCTCGGACCAGTTGACTGCTGGTTTGGGTGCATGGAAAAATCGTCATGGACGGCAGCATCACAAGTATAAAGTTGGACTTTAACCCACATGGCTGTCTCTAACCTAGGGAAGTGATAACCTGCCATCCAGCATGCAGTCAATACATGACAGCAATCAGTGCTGCCACCTTCAGCAGGTGGAAATACGAATCCATCAAGGTAGATGTGGGATAGAAACAACATAAACTCCTCTGGCTTCATGGAAAGCACCCATGTATCAACTTCAAATGGCACTACAGTACTTTTCTTATTAAGAAAACGAATCATGAAAAGAATCTAACAAGCAACATGCACTTCTATGCAACCCTGCAAAATTGAAATACCTGAATAAACCAAGGCTTTCACGGGCAACACAGGCTAAGCAGTCCATCTACAATCCACAACATATTTATATTGCTTGAGATGATGGTATCATGGTGGCCATTATTCTACCGTTCAACAAAAGATGTGAGGAAGTGTATAATAGCAAAACTAAACACAATAAGCATAGACAGATCCCTACACGTATAATTATCTGGAGGCAAAGGTTATATGATGAACCCCCTACATAGCTGTTGTCTTTACAGAGTGTGCAGGAGAAGGCAATTATATGATCAGCAAACTCCTGTTTTGCTGTCAACCAAGACTTTCCAAAAGTGTTTTTCCACACTTTCAGATCAAAAACTATGCTAATGAGGAAGCAGTTGCAAACTACAAGCCCAATCCAACTGTCCGCCCGTCGCGCCTTCGCAAGCCAGCACTGAACTGCCTTTCCAAATCCTGTTGTAGCTCTTGTTGCTTCTCCGTTGTGAACAATCCAGAAACATTGTCCCCACTCGGTGGTAAATCTGCTACCACTTCCCCTTTGACACCCTACAGTGGGGGAGAGGTAGGATAGGACACTCAGACTCTGAAATTGTGTCAGCTTCATGTGATGGAAAACATCGAGCACAAAAAGCACTAAGCTAATAAACTCATGTAAGTTAGGTATGCACTCTCATTAAGGCCATATCAACCAACGAACACAGTTATTTTATTGAATTAAAAGGGTTTTACTCAAAACTAGTTCATATAAACATACCATGAGCTTGTTAAACTTCTCTCGCCGCTCAGGATCGGCAAACTGAACCGTGTCCCATCTATTAGTTCCACTCGCAGCTGCATCAGGTACCTGCAACAAGAAGCACCCTGCTATTGAGAAACTCTAATTAAGGTTTAAGGACTGTCTTACAACATCAAAGCAGTGTGCAAAACAAGGTGAAACAACCAGACACTCCTGCAACACTCCTAACGGCTCTTCTCAAACCCTCTATTTCCTGCTATGAATGTTGTAGAACTGGAGCATCTTTGACCCTTTTAATTCAAAAACTGTGCAGGAGTGAGTGCACCGTGCAGGCACACATGCAATGGATCTCATGCTATGCGCGTTGCAGGGCTGGGGCATCTCATGCTGTGAATAGTGGAAGCCAGGGCACCTTTACGGAGCATGAATGCACTGCACAAGTACATGCCTGTGCACAGGGGCATACAATAGCACGCACACACAGAGAAAGGTCTAATAACATCTTTGGGGGGGCAAAATGCCCCATGAGACCAATGATGACACAAAAAATATGAGCACTGTGGTGGGAGATGCAGAGGAGTTCCCTATAACCTAAACAAAGCATAATGAAAATGGGAAAAAAAAAAGATAGAAACTTAGAGGTATGCGGAGAAGACATCAACAGGCATTGAAGGCATGATACATCAAAGCCTGATAGGGTTGCAGAGCCGTCTGAAGACCTCATCCAGTGACGGACACGAGGGGGATCAAAACTCATGGATCATAAGATCGAAAATGGTATTCTATTCCTGAGCAAGTGTGCCCAGGTGTGGCATTGCATGGAGGGTGGTACTTCTGGGTGTTTGATGGGTTGTGCATGTTGACGTCCAAGGGCATCTAGCAACAGCTAGGCATTTGAACGTCAGGATAGGAAAAATATTGCACGCCATGGGCATAAAGAGAGGTACTTGACATCAAAGGAAATGCACAGTGAAAGAACCCCTACCATCTAGGACCCTTCTTTACATAAGGAAAAGAATATTTTTGTTCTAGCAATCCAATTCACACAAACATAAGAGTAATCCTCCTCAACACACACCCAAATGAGGGTCAGAAGCAGTACCTGATTTTTGCTCCTCCATAGCATCTTCTTTTTCTGATCTACAGACTTATAGTCGCCAAGGTTTGTGGTGACTAAATTCAGCATGCACATTTTCAAAAATCCAACATCAGCAAACTAGAATAAAGCTGGTGTAAACCCAAGCGTCTAAATTTCAAACAATAAATAAAATCCTCCTAAAGGAACAAACCGTCTACATCTGACCTTCCTGCAAATGAAACAGGCATGGAGTTGGAAAGGCAAGATTGCGTGTCCATCCCTCAGCCCAAGTCGTCAGAAAAATAACGAAAAATGATATCAACAAAAAAAAGAAACTAACCACGCTCTGCTGCTTTCATAGCTGCCATCTTTGCCACTTCTGGATCGGAGGAGGCTGTAGCAGTGTCCAAAGCCTCTGCTTCAGGACCCCACTTCGTACCCTTAACGGACTTTTCATCCATAGTTGAGACCAATTTTCTGGACTCATCAGCATGATCAGATGCAGCCATGACAGATCTAAGTATGCCAGCAGTAGTGGCATCTTGAGATTCCCGTGGCACTTCAAAGCTGGAATGACTTAATTTTTTTGGCTCATTTGACTGTTTTCTGTCGTTATCTCCCTTCTTGCTGCCATCTTGTCCTTGTCGTGATCTCTCTTTCGAGTATTCGCCAGCGCCTTCATGTCCACTTGACAAAACACTGTCCTCCTTCCCGACATCAGAAGTGTGAACATACTTTTTCCGATGCTTCTCACCTCGTCCCTTGTGTCCCCTGTCTCTGCTTCTGTGATGATCGTCCTCATCTTCCTCACTCTCCTTTTCTTTCCCCTCCTCTCTCTCCCTCCGCCGGCTTTCCTTTGATCTCTCTGTGTCTAGCTTGGACTTGTGCCTCTCCTTGCCATCCATCTTCTCTGCATTCCAATCAATTCCCTCATCATCATCTGTATCTCTATAACTGATATCATTGTCCATCTTCTTACCATGTCTAGATCTTTCAACCTCTACATCTGAACCTTCATCCATCCATTTCCCTCCGTGTTTATCTTGCCCAGAATGACCTTCTCGATCTTTGAACTTGTAACGATCCCGGATATCACATTTATCCTCTCTATCCCTGCCTCTTTCACTTGCCCAGACATCACTGTTGTCCTCTCTATCCCTGTCTCTTTCACTTGCCCGGCTCTCTTTTCTTCTGTGCCTGCCCTCATCACTGCCCCTCTCTCTCACAGACCTTTCTGGGCTCTGCTTGGAGTACCTTCCATCATCATATCGATAATAATCTGCACGAGCATGAGAATCTCTGCCCAACGAGTTGTAATGACTTCGATCATGATAGCTCGTATGCCTCCTGTTATAGCTATGATCATAACCTTCAGCTCTACCATACCGATCACGGCTATGACTTTGATAGTTGTGCGAGTCTGCATCTGTTCCCTTCCTAGTGCGAATGATATCTCCCCTTCCCACTTCACTTTCTGATTCCAACTGCCTTCCCCTCTTTGATCCTTTGTCATCTTGGCTAACACAAGACGGACTTATATCACGCTTCCAACCACCTATCAAGCAGAATTTTAGACATTGACAGCATAAGCTGGGTGTCATATGTCGAAAGCACAGCCACATTCACACTCCCGCTCAGACAAATGCACATGCTTTAGATGGCTGCCTGATAGAACAATTTCTAGGCATATGCATTATTTTTTTGCTAATGTTTCACACACCCATAATATATATTGATGCAATTCTTTGCTTTACCTCATCAGATCTAGTTTATCAAGAAGTACCTCGAGAGGGAGGCGTGGGGGAACGTGAAGACGAAGGGGAATGGCGCCGATAATGCCGGCGGGAAACCTCATTGGCAGACTTTCTGAAAGATGGGCGTGATTCCCTGACATCGGGCGAGGGTGCGGACGGACTTGAATCCATGTTTGAAAGACCAGGCGTCTCTGCATTCAAATAAGCCATTCACAACCCTCTCATTAGTGCCCCATACATTCATCTAAACTAGGATGAAATGGCGAGCAAAAATCTGCAGGCCACAAAACTGCCAAAAGCACTAGGGTTTGCGTCTGCTCTGCAGGCAGACAAAAGCTCCTTCCTGAGGTTTGCTTTCTATACAAATGAATTCACAAGGCCTCAGGGTTTCCACAAAACAGCAGGGTCTCCTCTGAAGAAACTCGGTGTTACCCTAGGGGTGAAGTTCAAGCTCTCACAAAGATTAGGGTTTTCTGATGCTTTAAGCTTGGCACATTACCACTCAAAATAGGGTTTCTGCATTATTCTACACTTCTCTACACACCTAGACTGTGTGAAAAGCGTCTGCGAAAGCAAGGCGTTGAAGGAATACACCCATGGCAACTCAACAGATCGGAGCAAAGCTTCAAAAGCAAGAGTGGCAGCGGCCATACCTGGCAAAATTTCTCAGACCAAGTTGAAAACCCAACAGGAAGAGGACATCTTCATGCTCGGAGTAGCTGGGAAGAGAGAGTTGCATGTTAAAAAAAAGCAAATACGATAATCAACATATAGCTATGATGCATGACTATCTACATGTATAACAATATCAATTACCAGATGAAGGTCTTAGGTTATCTTAGAGCTATCATGCATGAATAACAATATCAATTACCAGATGAAGGTCTTAGGTCATCTTAAAGCCATCATGCATGAATAAATGCATGTATAACAATATCAACAATTACCAAATGAAAGTCTTAGGTCATCTTAGAGCCATCGTGCACGAATATCTGCATGTATAACAATATCAACAATTACCGCATGAAGGTCTTAGGTCATCTTAGAGCTATCATGCATGAATATCTGCAATGCATATGTATCTATAGATATGTTCCATGATAACCCATCTACATGTGCATTGCTTCGAGTGAGCACTGATATTTTAGGCAACCAGCGTCCCATTTAATAGAGCTTGAGGCATCAAATTATATGATAGTGTCATCATGAAACTCATTGAAAATGAAGGTGGAGAATACTTAGAGCAAACTATCAAGGCTATTTCCACATATAAAATTATGGACACTACCCGCAACACATGGACATGAGCATCTTCTCAAAAATTATACACCTATGGTTTAGATGTTGCTACTTTACATGTCACTTGCGTGTCTATTGTAACACCATGTTTAACCATCCGGGATCGATGTGCATCCAGAGCACCAAAGGAGAGATAGGACATAAGGCCTCCATATTTGTTAGAGAAAAACTACCCAATAATAAATTGCAAAGCAAGCATAGAATGAAATTTGCTCATAACACAAGATAATTTAGATCCAATTTGCCCTTACACAAGAGTGAGCCCACTTTTCCTCTTGGTGTATTTAAATCATATTGCTTGAAATAACTTGTGGGGATCAAAATAATATCCACTTTTACAAATATGTCGACTTTAACAAAAATGGCTTGCTTTATTGGACGTGTAAGCCAAACTACTCAAAAATAGGTGTAAATCTTAAACCATATAAACATGTACATCTCTTGTAAAATCAAATATGCATCAAGGAGCTTTCACATGTCCCAATAAATATATACATCAACAATAAATATGGATGCTATCCAAAATGAAATAAATGGCACGTGTTGTCGTAAAATCAAGTAGTATTTCACTGACACCCAAAATCGAGTGTCTCAAAACCTTCTTGACCACCACTAGCTCGCCTCCATTGTCCAACTCAAAGATCTGCACTTACATGGCCTAGTATGAAGATAAGATGCAATCAAGGATGGATAGGCAATGAGAGCATGATCAGGTAGCCATTGAGATTTTTTTATGGTTTGATTTTTATACTTCACTAAACATCTATGATAAATATTATCTCTTCTTGTCGCTATCTAAATTCCTAGCAAAAACGGTTAATAGTACAAAAGCACATCTGAGAAAGAAAAATCTATTTACTATGATTTAGAAATGATAGAGAAGCTTTATGTGTTATAATCAAATTTAAATAGCAAATGCTCAAATAAGGTAGAATTAAAAGTAAGTTCTCACCTTTAATGGATGGTTTATGTGCTGCAAAATGAAATGTGAAAGTTGTTATTTTATAGTCCTCTAAGAACATGTTTATGAAGTGTGATAAATATCTTTGCAAGTGGTATGTGAGATTTAAGATAATTTAAATGAGTAATAAAGTCTTTATAGGTGACTATCGGATCATATTCGATTATGGACCCTTGAATGACTTCGTATTATTCCATGAGTTGACAAAATTGAATGTTGGGAGAAAAAACGTGAGTGTTACCAATAGAGATCATGATAAAACATCCTTCATGATCGTGTGTCCATATTTTTAGCCATTCATTGTCTCAAGATTATCGTTGAAGATGTATAGCAATGCCTCAAATAAGTTTTAATTATGCTATGATATAAAAGTGAGTCAGAGACATTCTACCATAAGTCGTAAAAGTGTGGATGGTTGATGAGAGTTATGAGGAGATGGCTATTCTAATGTGTACAAGATATTCTGACAACTTGAAACTTCAAGTGTGTTCGGTTTTATCATCTCACGAGAGAGAGATTTTTCAGATATTTATTATCAATTTTTTGTAAAAGAAAATCTTGTGGAGCAAGCAAGGGCTAAAATAGCCATTAAATAAATTTTTAAATGAAAAAGTGTAAGATTCCTCCCTCTAAGAAATAGAGAATATTAGTTATTTTCTAATATTTAAGATTCCTCCCTCTAAGAAATAGAGAATATTAATTATGTCATAAATATTGGACTTGAGAATGTTTACTAGGAAACAAGCTATAAAATTTCTTAAGTTGAGCATTGTAGGGGTTCATGATGAGAATTATTGATTATGAGACTCAGAAAGAGATAATAATAATTATTTCCTAAGTTTGGTGTTAATAAGAAAGTTTTTACTGGAAAATAAGCTATAAAATTTCTTGAGCGGAGCATTATAGGGGATCATGGTGGTAATTCTTGATTTGAGCTTGGGAAGGTGCTGGGAAGGTGCATTAGGAATTTATTAGAGAAATAATACATTATCTTTGAGAGTTAGAAAAAATATATACTATAGTGTTTGGCAAAGCATGTAACCTTAGCTAGTTAGACCTTATTAATAAGGGGCTTGCTTAAGGGGATAGTTTAAGGGGCCTACTTACCCATTCTTTAGTTGTGTTCTAATGACCTCATCCTAGTATGGGAGGGATGCTCCTCACCTCACCTCTTGTCCCTCAACTTATGGGAGGCCACCACACCCCTCCCGTACCTGATTAAGCTTAAATTTGTCACGGTTTATCCGTCCATCCTTCTATGGTTAATTGGGGACACCTAATTACCACTATGTTTGTAGCATGGCACTTGGGTGATTCCAAATATTCCATGTGAAGGGCATATGCAATTAGGGATAGTTGGAACTAGAGTGTTGTCCAGATTTATTACTTGTGCTGTCGTGGACTTTTAGCATGTGTTGCTAACTTGTAGTGTGTTTGAATGGACAACTTTGTGTAGGTTGGTGAGATTGATGGGCTTAGTGCTCGTAAGCCAGAATGGCTGGGACGTGACGGCGGTGATATGGCGTGAGCTATTACTGGGATGGATCTCACTTTGGTATTTTTGTTGTAGTATCTACTACGAGATTTTGTATTGTTGTTGGCCGTCCCATTTTGATGTATTCAGGTGTGGACCTATTGAGCCACCCACTTTTGTTATATTGGGCGTGGACTTATTTATTTACACGTGAATTAGCCCTTGGGGTTCTTTTTGTAATTCTCCTTTAGTTATTAGATAGGAATACTTTATCTAAGCTTGTGTAAAAAGAAACCCCCATTTTCGTAAAGGGCAAGCCCATGCATAAGCATGTATCTATTTTTGGCTTATGGGCTATTTTTATTAATAAAGCATAAATACTCAAGGAGTGGGAGATGGCCGACACTTCTTGAGGGGGGATAGATTGCACTCAATACTCTCTCATGTGTTTATTTATGTTTTTATGCTATCTCTCTCATGGTAATAATTGAAGTTTATATTTTTAATCCCCAGTGATGTGTCTTCGCAAGATCCTATTTCCTGTCAGCAGTATCAGAGCTTTGGGGGGAGAGAAGGTGAAAAATATTTAGTACAAGAAGAAGGAATTTAGCAGAGGTAAGAGTATGAGGACGAAACATGTTAACCTCTGCTCTAATCTTTGGATCCAACCCTGAAATAAACTTCCTTTTAAGCTTCCTTTCGTGCACTTTTTCAATGGACTGCATTTGAATGAAAGCATTCCAAAACTTTTTAATGTAAGTTTGGACATCCTCCCCTTTCAACTGTCTAAGAGTGTCCCAATGCTGTTCGGCTTTGGCTTTGTACTGAGGAGCCAGAAAGTGTCTCTTAGTTTCATGCTAAAAATCTTCCCAAGTATGAGGTTTATGTCGTCCATTCTTGGTAGCATTTCACCATAAAGCAGCATTTTGAATCAAATGATTTACAGCACACTTGACCTTGTCTTTCTAAAACCATTAGGATCATGGGGAGACACATCGTCCAACCAAATACCAACTGGTTCATCACTTCAATCAAATTACCATAACCGAAAAAATAATAAATAATCTTAAAAGCATAACATAGCATAAAAACACAAGAGAGAATCATTGGGTGCAATCTATCCACCCTCAAGAAGTGTCGGCTTCCTTCCACCTATTGAGTATTTATGCTTTATTAATCAAGAATTATGCTTTATTATAGCCCATAAGCCAAAAATAGATGCATGCTTATGCATGGACTTGCCCTTTACAAAAATGGGGATTGCTTTTAACATAAGCTTAGGTAAAGTATTCATATCTAGCCACTAAAGGATAATTACAAAGAGAACCCCAAAGGCTAATTCACGTGCAAATAAATAAGTCCACACCCAATATAACAAAAGTGGGCGGCTCAATAGGTCCACGCCCAAATACATCAAAATGGGGTGGCCAAATACAAAATCTCGTAGTAGACACTACGACAAAAATATCAAAATGAGAACCATCACGGTAATAGCTTGCACCATATCGTCACTATCACGTCCCAGCCAATTTGGCTTAAGAGCACAAGACCCGTCGATCTCACCAACCTACAAGGTTGTCCATTCAAACACACTACGAGTTAGCAACACATGCTACAAGTCCACAACAGCACATAAGTAATAAATCCAACACTTAGTTCCAGCTATCCCTAATTTCATATGTCCTACACATGGAATATTTAAAATCACCCAAGTGCCATGCTTCAAACATAGTGGTAATTAGGCAACCCCAATTAACCCACAGAAGGATAGACGGACAAACTGTGACATTCCTCTTGCCCGGGATAGTAACTTCCCTCAGTTGCATCATATCAACTGGCCCGTGTTTAAAAGTAAGATTGGATGATGTCGGGATAGGCGTGCGGAAAAACCGCTCAGGCATCCATTTAGCATTTTCGCCGCCGAGGATGATTTTTGAAGGTCAAAAGATATCTATTATATACAGTACCTGTGCAAGTAGTAGTGGTCTCATGGTCAAGAATAGCCTCAGGTTGAAGTTCTTCAACTTGGTCAACAAGACTAGGTGCTTCCTCATGTACAAGATGTGTAGGAATTGGTCCCCTATAAGGTCTCAAAAGACTAATATGAAAAGAATTATGAATTCTCCAATGAGAAGGAAGTGAAAGCCTATATGCTAGGTCATTAATCTTATGATAAGTAATTTTAAAAGGACAATAAAAACGAGGAGCTAACTTAACAGCAGGGTTAGTCTCAACACTTTTAAGACGTCTCTTTTCAATACAAAGCAAAACATATTGACCTTCTTGAAAAACCATGTGCTTTCTTTTCTTATTAGCTTGTTTAGTATATTTTTCTTGTGCATTAGAAATAGCTTTACGAACATGATTATGAATGGAAGTGAAATCAATAGTGAATTGATCTACAACTTCAATAGTGTGTGACAAATGAGTGATAGGAGTAGGTAAAACTTTTCCATACACAATTGCAAAAGGTGCTTTTGCAGTGGATGAATGCGGTGTATTGTTATATGCAAATTGCAAAATATGGATATACTTATCCCATTGTTTAGGTTGTGATGAAACATATGTTGCCATATATATAGGCAGTGATGTGTGTGAATACACTTAGGACCGCCGGGACACTTTTTCCCTCTTTAGGAGGTTTTTTCCCTCGGCTTGTATATACGCCCATTATTCTAGGGCTAACTTATCTTTTGTACATTGACACAATCAAATACACTGTGTGTTGTGTGCATTCTTGCTTCCTCTTCTCCAAGCTTTGTGTGCTTTTCTGCAATCCTAATTCCAACAATTGGTATCAGAGCAGGCATCGGCTCCCAGGGTTGCGCTGCTAGCACCCTCCGACTCACGTTCTCCGATTGAGGTGAGCTTTCACGAGCACTTGCAAGTCCCTATACTCTCTGCAGATAAGCCCGTAGGGCATTGCGTTCTCAGAAATTGCATCTGAGGTCGTTTCGGGCTCCGTTTTTGCATTACAAGTTCTGTACAGGTGTTTTCATCATTTTGTATAGAAATTTTGACAGTGTAGTTTTCTGCAAAACAGGCATACGTATTCTATTGTGGACCGTGCCACATAGCACGAGTTGTTTTCTGTTCAGTCTTTGCTTCATTACAGGTAGCTTTTGCAGTTTCAGTCAGTGGCCATGGCTGATAACAACAATGATGTATTTTGCATGTTGTCTCTGTGCTGATGACAAATTGGATGGAGACAACAACTACCCACTTTGGGCATACGTGATGCAACATGTTTTGGTTGCAAAAGGAGTGTGGAACATTGTGTAGGGTATGGATGTACGTCCAGGTTCTGTGGATGTAGGATCTGTTGAGGATGTTGCAGGTTCTAGCAGCTCTACTGTTGCTACTGTTTTACCCATGAACAAGCTCGTTGGGATGGTAAAGATACGTAGGCTCATGCCTTGATTGCACTTTCTATCAAACGTAACATCACTCCACATATTCGTTCAGCTAAAACAGCAAAACAGGCTTGGGATATTCTAGCTGCTTTGTATGCAGGTCGTAAACGAGGCAAAAATCTCTTACATGCGTAACGATCTAGAATCGAAGATTATGCAGGAA
Source organism: Cibotium barometz (assembly GCF_041138505.1). Lineage (NCBI taxonomy): Eukaryota > Viridiplantae > Streptophyta > Polypodiopsida > Cyatheales > Cibotiaceae > Cibotium > Cibotium barometz. The sequence goes on from NC_141077.1 coordinate 24,341,166, forward strand.
GATGATGACATGAATGTTTTTCTTGCTGAGATTAAAGATCTCAAGGAATAATTGATTTCTACAGGTGAGATTATTCCTGATCATTCTCTTGTGCAGACTGTTCTTGATGCTTTACCTGATTCATATAAGACTTTTGCTTCCACGTGGAGACTTTGTTACTGAGGACAGACCTGATGTTATCAAATATGATACTTTAGTCAACAAGCTCTTTAGTCCACAAGCTCTTGCAAGAAGTGCAGTCCATGCAAAATAGGGCTAGGTAGCAGAGACTGTTCTTGATGCTTTACCTGAGTCATATTAGACTTTTGCTTCCACGTGAAGACTTGTTACTATTAGATAGGTGTCATCTCCAGATGGTGTCACGCTAGTTGCACACTCTTTAGCCTCTAGGCATTTTTGGGATTTATAGCATTCATTTCCATTTTTTCCTATTTACACACATTTTTGGGTGGAGGAAAGGGTGGAGGAACTTTCCTATATATATGAGGCATTGTAGTTCATTTCTAATGAAGTTGGCTAGTGGTTCATCGATGAGTTCTTGAGTACATTGTCTCTTCTCTCATCTCTTCTTTCTCACATGGTATCAGAGCAAGGTGGTGGCGTACATAGAGCCTCCTTATCCTTCTTCCTCTCTATCTCTAGTCCTCTTCAACAACCCCGCTTTCAATTACGTTTTTTCATCACATGGTATCAGAGCTTCTTTGTTTTTGTCGTGAGAAGATGTTGATGTAGAAGAACCCTTAGATTTGGATTCAAGTTTAGCTTTTACCTTCTTGGATGCCGCCTTCTTAGCAAAACAATGATCCTCCGTATGGCCACTACGACCACAGAAAGTGCACTCCTTGGAAGAATCCTTTGATTTATCCTTGTCGCCTTTGGTTGAAGAATCTTTAGCATTGGAATTAGAGCCTTTGCGTTGATCATTCCCCTTGCCCTTGCCTTTGTCCTTGCCTTGGCTTACAAAAGCCGAGTCCTTTTTGTTTTGCTTGCGACGAGTAAGGCACTTATCATGAAGAAGACCCATAGTCTCTTCAAAGGAAGGGAAAGGAACTCGAAGAAAGATGTTATCTTTGAACGATTCAAAAGAAGAAGGCAATTTACCAAGTAGCTTGTGGACCGGATTGCTTACCAATGTACCAAACTCTTCAAGTTGCCGCTTGATTCGATTGAGTTCTCCACCAAGCTTCTCCACTATGTTGTCGGATTCGGAGATAGAAAGCTTATCCAAATCTTCTTCCAACTTAGCCATCTTAACCGTTGAAAGTCTTCTATATTGCATTTGTATAGCGTGCCATAATTGTTGAGCCGTACTCCTTGTAGAGAGAAATTGAGACACAACCGATGTAGACATGCCATGTACAAGTAAAGCTTTGGCCCGTGCATCCATATAGGTTTGATATTGAGAAGGCACCATATGAGGAGAAGTGATTATAGACCACACCCCGGCGCTTTCCACCAAAAGAAGTTGCATAAACAAGGACCAAGTATGGTAGTTGTTTGGGGTAAGCTTTTGTGAATCGGAAAGACTTGGAAGGCTCAAAGATTGAGTGAATGGGTTAAAGGGCTGATATGATTGAGTGGGGAGAGGAGTAGTAGTGGAAGTAGTAGAAGAAGGAATCATAGTAGATGAAGTTGCCATAAAAGGCATAGATGATGTAGGGGGATATACCATAGAGGGCATAGAAGTATGTGGATAGGAAGGCATAAAGGACAAAGAAGAAAGAGTGAAAGGATCCGTAGAAGGTAATGGATACGATGGAAAAGAGAAAGCAGAAGCACCTACCGAAGAAGGAATTGCACCAACTTCGGGTTGTAGTAGTTGCCGGTCCAACCATCGTAGGAGATGTAGGATCCATAGTATCTTCAAGTTTGCCTTTGTCTTTTGGAGTAGAGGACTTCCGAGATCCCATAGGGAGAGGAGGGTGGGAAAACACAAGGGAAGAAGTGTCGTACCTCCAAAAACGCAGCCAATAGATGGGCTGTCCACCAAGGAAGTATCTCTAAAATATGCACAAAGATAGTGCAAAAATGCAGCCACAAAACGCAGCCGATATATGAACCAATAGACTCCGTAGAAACCACCAAAAGAGGGCTGAGAATGTAGCCTTAGTTGATTGTCCAAAAAAACGCAAACACAAAGTGTGTAACAAAGTGGAATTTTCAGCCGGTAGAAAGGTGTAGAAAAGAGGATGAATATGTACCTCAAAACACCATGAAGAGGGCTGAAGTTGATGATGAAAACGCAGCCAAGAAATCTCTCTACAAGAAGCCTCCAAAAAAACGCTACTGCATGTAGGGAAAACTAGTTGGCAATGTTTTCACCGCAAGTAGAGTTGTAGGACTCGGATTGAAGTGATTTAACAACACACTTGTAGAGGATGGTAAGGGGCTGGTTTGAAGCCTCTTGCATCATTGAATGAGTGCAAGGATGATGAGTAAGGGCTTCTGCAAAAAACGCAAGCAGAAATTCTGCATGCAGACAGTCTGCGAAGAATAACTCAAAAACGGTGAGGAATTTGCGAAAACTTGCTTCTGCAAAGTTGTAGACCACGATGATTCCAGTAGGTCACGCGAGCACAATCCTCAAAAACGCATCCGTTTAGCAGATAATCAAGAATGTAAGGGCTTCTTTTCCAGAGGAGGCTACTCATAGGGCCACACACATACTTGAGCTTATTCATGCTGATCTTGTAGGACCTATGGAAGTACAATCGCTTGGTGGATCCAAGTATTATATGCTTCTTGTGGATGACTTCTCTCGCAAATCATGGGTTTATTTCTTACCTAACAAGTCTAATGCTCTTTCTCAAATTCTGAATCACCTTGGATGTTCATCTACTCCAACACTCATCTACTCAGATTCACAGAGTGCTATTGCTTTAGCCAAAAATCCAGTTATTCGAGGAGGATCCAAACACATTGATGTTCATTTTCATTTTGTTCGTGATTGGATTTCTGAAGGTCGCATTCAGTTTGAGTATTGTCCTACCAAAGATAATGTTGCTGATTTGTTTACTAAGCCTCTTCCTCGACCTACCTTGGATTATCTTCTTCAGCGCGTTGGCATTGGTCCTCCCATCTGGACCTGAAGAGGAGGTGTTAGATAGGTGTCATCTCCAGATGGTGTCACGCTAGTGGCACACTCTTTAGCCTCTGGGCATTTTTGGGATTTATAGCATTCATTTCTATTTTTTCTTATTTACACACATTTTTGGGTGGAGGAACTTTCCTATATATATGAGGCATTGTAGTTCATTTCTAATGAAGTTGGCTAGTGGTTCATTGATGAGTTCTTGAGTACATTGTCTCTTCTCTCATCTCTTCTTTCTCACAATTACTGAGGACAAACTTGATGTCGTAAAATATGATACTTTAGTCAACAAGCTCTTTAGTCAACAAGCTCTTATAAGAAGCGCAGTCCAGGCAAAAAAGGCAGTGAGGCATTTGTTGCTGCCCAGCAGAGAAGAAGTGGTAAGGCAGTCCCTTCCACTGTTTCTTCTCCTATTAGTAGGTCTGCAACTTCTTCTCCTTCCACAGGTAGCAACAATAGGTCTGAGAAGCTCTTGATAAAGGCAAGAAAAAAATCAGGTGCAACTATTGTAAGGCAACTGATCATGTCATTAAGAATTACCCTAAGCTAAAGGCTAAAGAGGCAAAGAAGAAAAAGTCAAATGCAGCCACAATAACGGATGCTTCTACAAATGCAGATTCTACAAATGTTGTGCAGGATACAGAATGGGCGTTTAGCGTGTATTGCCAGTATGACCCATTTGTACATGATGCATGTTTGGCAGTTTCTGTTGACTCTGATGTATGGTATTTTGACAGTGGTGCTACAAAGCACATTACCTCGCATCGTGATATGTTCACTTGTCTTGAGGCTGTCTCTAATGGGAATACAGTCACATGTGCCAATAATGCTTTTTACCCAGTGAAGGGCGTTGGTAAAATTATGCTTACTACTGCAAATGGCAGCGCTTTCACACTTTCAGATGCTTTATATGTGCCATGGATAAAGAATGGAATTAGGGTTGCACAAAAGCACACAAAGCTTGGAGAAGAAGAAGCAAGAATGCACACAACACACAGTGTATTAGATTGTGTCAATGCACCAAAGAGACAGGTGTGAGCTCACGGGATGTATTTGATACGTTGTTGCCTCTGTTTACAGGTGGGAATTCAAATGTAAGTCCTAAATGAGGCAAATATTCAGTCTATGCAGATTTCAAACGACATAATAGATCAGCCTATTTCTGATGCAGATTTATAGGATGTAATTTATGAGGATAAGGCTGAAAATGAGTAGGCTAGAGGTATGCCTAAATGGCTGGTGCAAACCTTGCGTGATAGTAAAATTGATGCACCTATGTCTAGTCGTACTCGTTCAGGTTTTCAGCATGCCTCTTATGCATCAGATTATTATGCTTTGGCTGTGTTTAGTGTGTGTGAAGAGGAAGAACCTCTTTCATTTGATGAGGCACAAAAATAAAAAAAATGGTTAGCTGCAATGCAAAGTGAATATGATGCTATAATGAAGAATGGTACATGGTCTTTGTGTGATTTGCCTATTGGTAAAAAGATCATTGGTGGATGTAAGTGGGTTTTTAAGTTGAAACGAAAGCCAGATGGCAGTGTTGATTTGCCTATTCGTAAAAAGGTCATTGGATGTAAGTGGGTTTTTAAGTTGAAACGAAAGCCAGATGGCAGTGTTGATCACTATAAGGCTAGACTTGTTGCAAAGGGTTATGCTCAAGAAAAGGGCATTGATTTTGATGAGACCTTTGCTCCCACTTGTCGTATGACTACCATTCATAGCATTTGTGCATTGCCAGCTCATAATGGTTGGAATGTACATCAGTTGGACATAAAGACTGTGTTCTTGAATGGAGATTTGCATGAGGCGGTGTATGTATCACAGCCTCGTGGTTTTGTTCAAAGAGGGCAGGAAAACAAAGTGTGCAGGTTAAAAAAGGCTTAAAAAAGGCTTTATATGGTTTAAAACAAGCTCCACGAGCTTGGTATAAAAAGATACATGCATATTTGACTGCACATGGTTTTCAGAATAGTCCAACAAAAAGCACTTTGTATATTAAACGTGTGGATGGTGTACATCTAATCATTGCTCTCTATGTCGATGACATGCTGCTCACAAGACCAAACGATGACATGCTGCTCACAAGACCAAACGATGACATGCTACTCACAAGACCAAATGAGAGTCATATTGCTGATTTTAAGGCTAGTTTGAATGCCTCTTTTGAGATATCAAATTTGGGGATACAATTTAAGCAATGTGATGGAGGTATTGCTTTGTGTCAAACAAAGTATATTGAGACATTGTTGCGGAGATTTGGCCTTGAAGACTGCAAGCCTATTGCTACTCCAATGGAGACAAGTTTAAAGTTGAGTCTTCATGATGCTAGAGATCACTTTGATGTCACACTCTATCAGACAGCTGTTGGTTGCCTCATTTATGTATGCATTACGAGGCCAAACAGTTAGTTTGCAGTCTCATAGGTGAGCAGGTTTATGCATAGCCCAGGGTCTCAGCATTGGAAGGCAGTTAAACGCATCTTTCGCTACTTGAGTGGCACCATACATCTTGGGCTATTTTATCCCAAGGGGGGATCGTTGCTGCCAGATTTACATGCTTTTTCGGACTCAGATTGGGCTGGTTGCTATGACACAAGCTGAGTATAGGGCAGCTTTCACAGCTACGGTTGAGTGTGTGTGGCTCAGACGGCTTGCTGACTTGGGTGTTGGACAGGAGTCTGCCACCTCTATCTACACTGTCAGTCAGAGCGCATTGGCAGTTGCAAGAAACCCAATTTTTCATGCTCGCACAAAGCAAATTGAGGTGCATTATCACTATGTCAGGGAGAGACTCTCAACAAGAGAGATCAGCTTGGCATATGTGCCAACACAGGACAACCTCGTCGATCTTTTCACAAAGGCACTTCCTCGTGAGAAGTTTGAAGCTTTCCGCAAAGCTTTGGACTCTCAACAAGAGAGATCAGCTTGGCATATGTGCCAACACAGGACAACCTCGTCGATCTTTTCACAAAGGCACTTCCTCGTGAGAAGTTTGAAGCTTTCCGCAAAGCTTTGGGCTTGCTCCCCTTTGTGGACTGATCTACTTCGGGCATGGCACTTCTCTATACATGAGTGCCAGCTCTCGTTCACACCATCACTCCCAGGGGGAAGTTATTTCCATATATATAGGCAGTAATGTGTGTGAACACACTTAGGACTGCCGGGGCACTTTTTCCCTCTTTAGGAGGTTTTTTCCCCCGGCTTGTATATACGCCCATTATTCTAGGACTAACTTATCTTTTGTACATTGACACAATCTAATACACTGTGTGTTGTGTGCATTCTTGCTTCTTCTTCTCCAAGCTTTGTGTGCTTTTTTGCAACCCTAATTCCAACAACATATGCATGAAGTAAATCCAATATTGTGCTATTTGTTACTTCTATTTGACCATTAGATTTAGGATGAAATGTAGTGGAAAAATACAATTTAGTGCCTAGATCAACAAACAATGTAGTCCAAAAATCACTGCAAAACTTAGAATCTCTATCAGAAACAATCACTTGTGGTAAACCATGATGTGTGAAAATGTGTTTAATAAACAAATGTGCAGCTTGATGTACAGTAAGTGTCTTTTCACAAAGAAGAAAATATGCTTGTTTGCTAAACCTATCAACAATGGTCCAAATCATATCATTATGGTTCATAGTCAATGGGAAACTAGTGATAAAATCCATAGAAATCTGTTCCCAAGGAGTGTTAGGAATAGGAAGTAGCATGAGTAAACCAAGTTTCTTACCCTTATAACTTTTCACTTTTTGACAAACATCACATTCAGACACAAATTTAGCTACATCATTTTTTATTTTAGGCCAATAAAAGTCATTAGAGATAGTCTGGAATGTAGATGAAACACCTTGATGCCCCGCATAAGGTAGCTGATGTAATTTCTCTAAAATAGAATGTCTAAACGGTCGAGTAATTCATAATCTTTTCTATGAGAAATGATATCCATCCATAGGAATACTCAGCAAAAGGAATGATTTTCTCTCAATCTAGACCAAATATCACTGAAGTCAGGGTCTTGGTCTCATAAGTCTCACGCATAGAGTCAAAAGATGTATTCTCAATCACAAAAATATTTTGAATGGAAGGTCTTCTACTCAAAGCGTCAAAAACTACATTTTTTTACCAGGTTGGTATTGAATAATAGGCTGAAAACTTTGAATAAAAGCTTCCCATTTAATATGTCTATCCGAAATAAGTGGTTGAGAAAGCAAGTGTTTGATACTCTGCTGATCAGTTTTTATAAGAAATTCTGAGCCCATCAAATAATGTTTCTGAATTTTCAATGTGCATGGACTACAGTAGACAACTCCTTATCATAGGTGCTATACTTACTTTCAACAGGACAAAATTTCCTACTCTCGAAAAGTAATAGGATGACCATCTTGCATTAATACAGCACCAATGCCCTTACCACTAGCATCGGCCTACAACCACAAAGAAAGGATGTGAAAAATCAGGTAATTGTAACATAGGTGCATGAGTAAGTACATATTTTAATGCAAGAAAATATTTCTCTTGAAGTTCGGTCCACTCATAGGGTTTGGTTTTCTTGAGAAGTTCAGTGAGATAGTGTACCTTATATGCAAAATTATGGACAAATTTGCGATAATATCTACACAACCCTAGAAAAGATCGTAATTCATGAAGGTTCTTGGGATGTGGCCATGTCGCAATAGTTTCTATTTTCTTGGGATCTACATGGATGCCTTTAGCAGAAACTATATGTCCCAAATACTCAATCTCACTTTGGAAGACACTACTCTTTTTGAGATTAATGTAAAGTTCATTTTCCTTGAGCAAATTAAATACAATTTCCAAGTGTTTTTCGTGCTTTTCTTTAGATTTACTAAAAACTAAGACATCATCGAAAAAGACAACCACAAAGTTTTGATGTTTAAGAATGATCCTATTCATCATATGACTAAAAGTCACAGGAGCATTAGTAAGACCGAATGGCATCACTAAAAACTCAAAGTGACTAGTCTGAGTTCTGAAAGTAGTTTTATAGATATCTTGCTCAGCCATTCTTACTTGATGATATCTAGATTTTAGGTCAATTTTGCTAAAGAAGCTGGCTCCCCTTAATTTATCAAGTAGATCATCAACTCTAGGAATTGGAAATCTATTCTTGATAGTGAGAGCCTTGTAGTCTACACACATACGATAAGTACCATTTTTTTAACAAGAATTGGTGCTCCATATGGTGAACTACTTGGTCTAATAAGTCCCCGAGAAAGCAATTCCTCGATTTGAGTCTGAATTTCTCTTTGCTCAAGAGGTTTAACTCTATATAAGGTGCTCTACAAGGCGGTGCACTACCAGGAATAATGTCTATGTGATGATCTTCAAGACGTGATCTAGGGAGTCCAGGAGGTAACTCATTGAGAAAGCAGTACGAGAATTTGGAAATGAAAGAGTCATGGGATGTATCCCTAGGAGGTGGTTCTTGAGCACTAAGGTGGTTCTTGAGCACTAAGCTGGTTAACCAAAATTAAAAAAATTTTCTCCCTCTTCCTCCCTTTTTGCTTGAGTATGGCTCAAAAGTGGTTGATCCTTACCCTCAAAAATTCCTTGCAAACAAACATCTTTTGCTTGAGTATGGCTCAAAAGTGATTGATCCTTACCCTCAGAAATTCCTTGCAAACAAACATTTTTACCATGATGTATAAAAGACATTGTGTGCTTTGCATAATCAATATGTGGTGTGTACTCATGTCGAAAAGGCATTCCCAAAATCATGTCAATACCATGCAAAGGTGCTACTAAGATAGTACGCTCATCCAAAAATCGTGCAATAGAAAAAGCAAGATTCTTTCCTTTCTTAGTAAAATTATACTTTTGGTTTTGAAAAGCAACCTTTACTTTAAAACGAGAAGGAATTATGTCAAGAGAGCATGTGCAAGACGTTCATAAATAAAATCGTGTGTACTACCATCATCATGCAAAATTGTGATTTCCTTATCTTGAATTTTTTCCTTCATTTTAAGTAAAGTATGTGGTGAAAAAGAATGAGGATCAAGGTTAGAAGTACCTTCTTGATCAGATTTACCATTGAACTTGTTACCATCAGACTCTGGCTCGTAGTCATCATCGTGAGCATCATCATCGTCTCTATTGCCAGTGTCTTCATCTCCATCCACCATGTTAAGTCGTGCCATTGGCTTCTTCTTCTTGTTGTTGTTGTTGTCATTTGGACACTTATTAGCATAGTGTCCCCTCTAATGGCAAGTATAACAGCGAACATTGCTTGCTTTTTCATCTCGAGTCAATGAATATGGAACATCTGTCTTCTTTGGTTCTCCACTCGCTCCATTACTATTGTTGCCAATATTTGCTTTGTTGTTGCCAATATTTGCTTTGTTGTTGTTGTTGAATTGATGGCTTCTTTGATCTTGACCCTTGTTAAAAGGTCGCTTGAATGAAGAATGCCTGTTAAAGAAGTACGATTTTCTTGTTGGAACCTGGGTGGCACACCATTTTTCTTTTCACAATTTAGAGCAAGAGATTTCGCAGAGGCAAGAGTGTGAGGACGAAACATATTAACCTCTGCTCTCTAATCTTTGAATCCAACCTTGAGATGAACTTCCTTTTAAGATGTTTGTCATGTACTTTTTCTATAGATTACATTTGAATGAGAGCAAAATTTTTCAATATAGGTTTGGACATCCTCTCCTTTCAATTGTCTAAAAGTGTCCCAATGCTATCGGGCTTTGTCCTTGTATTAAGGAGGTAGAAAATGTCTCTTAATTTCGTGTTGAAAATCCTCCCAAGTGTACGAGGATTATGTCGCCCATTCTTGGTAACATTCCCCATAAAGCAGCATTGTGAATTAGATGATTCGCAGCACACTTGACCTTGTCTTTCACGAAAAATTTCTCTCCCAAAAAATAGTCATCGAATTAGCTAAGCCAAGCCAAAAGAGTGCGTGCGTCCTTCTTACCATCAAAATTTTTAAAAGAAAAAGCCTTGCGACTAATGCGAGATTCTTTCCGAGCCGTTTGAGCATCTAAAGTTGCTTCACGGTTCGAAGAATAGAATCTTCATCACTATCGCCTTCAATGTCATGCTTATGCCTTTTACGTGATTATAATTGGTCTTCTAATGCAAGTCTATGAGTGCGTTCATTGACCAATTGTGCTTGCAAAGTTGTGAGTTGCTCTTTAATAGACGGAAGTGCAAGTAGATCAGCCATGAATGCTAAATAATAATAATAATAATAAAAGATAGAAAAAAGTTAGAAATACTTATATGATTTTTCGCTCGTGGTAATGATTTTGAAGATCTTGAATCCCATGGCAATTAGAAGAGCGGTGTGGCCATCCAACGCAATCACCAAAGTGCTTGAAGTAGTCTCGAAGCATCGGAAGGTCATCCAGTAGAAAAATATTGAGAATCAAGAGTGAATTTAAGCTTCGAGAGGCATAAAACAACCAAATTTGAAAATCCCACAACTTTGAGTTGTAATTTCTGAGCCAAACCAGAATAAGAAACTAAAAATATTTCCAATTCGAAGCCGGGCCAAATTCGGATGAATTCGGGTTGATTTTGTGATGAAGTTTTGGCTTGAAGAAGCTTTTGTTGAAATATACAAGTGAATAGGGTGTGTGTGGGAACAAGCTCTTGGATAGAGGCTGTAAAAGAGGAGATGTAATTGTGAAAGAACCTGTGAAAAGGTTAGAAGAATCTACTGGGAGAGAATAATGGGTAGCATGAGGGAATTTAGGAGTGTGGAGATATTCTGGGAGATAATCAGGGAAAAGAGAAGAGGTGTAGAGAATTAGGCAAAAGGTGGAGATATTCTGGGAGTGAATCATGGAGAAATCAATGGGATTTGATGCTTGATGTAAACTCTATAAATTGAGGCATAGCCCTAATGAGAATTTGCTGGTTTTTGAGTATCCATGCCTACTTTAATCTATGTGCTAATTATTCACTAATTACGTCTTAATCACTTGCTAATCACTTTGTTAATTATGTTGATTCTAGTGTTTGATCCACCATAGCTCATCATTTTGCTCAAATTTCAACATGGTATCAGAGCCATGCCTAGAATCAACCAGATTTATGAGCCCATTAGTGAATTAATTAGGATTAGTAGGTAATTAGCAAAAAAAAATCAATTTTTTAGTGAGTTTTTCATCTTCCCCTTCACCCCCAGCCAGTGGAGGATCTCTAGCACCTTGCACACTCTAAATTAGGGCACAAGCTTCTAGCTTAAGCTAGCCAACACCCCTGGCTACCAGCTCATCGAAACGGCGCAGCAAACCGCTGAAGGAATCAGGAGAAATCGTCATTTTTGCCGGCGCCTTTTTTCTCTGCAGATTTTGCCATTGCTACTTCATTAAGACAAATTGCTTCAATTCCTCCTAGCCCAAGGGGTAATCAAGCATGCTCTACAAGCTGGTGAAGACAGAAATCAATTTCATCAAGTCTACATTGAGATCAAAGCTCTTCATCAAATCTGCAGGTGACTTTGGTAAAACAGAGATTAAGCTTTCATTATTTGGTCAAATCTTGTGTTTCTTGGCTTAATCCTCTACTAGACTCATTGCTATTGATGCCCTTGAAAGCATTTGAGCTCATTTGAAGTGGAAGGCACCAGATCTGGGCTCCCCGCATACTCTGTTTTCTGCACACAAACCAGAGCATTAATTTGCTAATCAGTGATTAATCAGTGCTAATCACTGTACTTTGGTGCAATTGAGGGTTCAAATTAACCATTAGGTATCTGATACATATCCCTAAAGCTTCAGATTGCAAATCGGAGTTGGTTTGATACTCCAACCATCCCGTACAAATTGGTTACTCTCAATTTAATGTAATTTCTGGTGATTTTATGCTGATAAAATTGTTGTAATCATCTATTAAACACCAGATTGAGTTGTAAAAGGGTAGACACTGCCCTTGAATCTTGAATTTGGATCAAGAGGTAAGACCCCCTTCACATCACCATGAATTCAGCACAGGAAATAGCCAAATTTAATGGGGAACAGTTTTATACATGGCAAACAAAAACCATGTATTTGCTGATGAGGAAAAATCTGTGGGGATTAGTTGAAGGGAGAGATGAATGCCCAGAGAGAGGAGAAAATGAGTGGAAGAGATCACAGGGATACAGTGGGCAAAAGATGCATGGGATGAACTCAATAAATTATTCGGTACACAAGCAAAAAATTCCAAGATAAATCTATTAATGCAATTCTACAAATTGGACATGAAGGAAAGTGAACCTTTAATCACACACTTGAACAAATATAAAAGCATTAAGCAACAGCTGGCAGCTATTGGCAAAAAGGTAGAAGATGATGAAGCATTAGCTGTACTTTTGAAAAGTGTGGAGAAAGGAGATTATGAAAACATTGTAGCAACACTAAAGAATGTACCTGAATTGAAGATACATGAGATAGAAGCAGCTCTACTGGAGCAAGAGAGCAGAGGCAAAGAGAAGAAAGAGCTCGACTCAACAGCAGGAGAGGAAAAAGCATTCTTCACCCGAGGAGGATTCTCTCGAGGACGAGGACGAGGAAGAGGCAGAGTAGGAGGGAGGACCTTCACTTGCCACAAATGTGGAAAGCCAGGACACATGGCGAGAGACTGCTACAGCAAACCCAGTGAAGAAGGAACGACATCGGCAAACTTCATGGAGGCTCCAAGGGAAGTGGAGTCGGATCATCTTTTCTGAGAGAGAGAGAGAGAGACCCCACAACCCAATGTAACCTGCCCCAATAAAGTAAAACCACCTCTGAGCCACCGATGATGTAGGCCATGTGGTAGATGTATGTGTGAGCACTTTAGTCAAGGTCGCGGGCACTTATAGTAGCCTTGGACACATAGAGAGAGAGAGTGTCAAGGACTATGGAGTTTAGGGACTTGAGGCACTGGTTGCGGGCTATCAAGTAAGAGGGAAACTTGATACAGGGTCCAGGTGTGCTAGGATTATTCACTTGAGGGGAGGTGTTGAAATATACAAGTGAATAGGGTGTGTGTGGGAACAAGCTCTTGGATAGAGGCTGTAAAAGAGGAGATGTAATTGTGAAAGAACCTGTGAAAAGGTTAGAAGAATCTACTGGGAGAGAATAATGGGTAGCATGAGGGAATTTAGGAGTGTGGAGATATTCTGGGAGATAATCAGGGAAAAGAGAAGAGGTGGAGAGAATCAGGCAAAAGGTGGAGATATTCTGGGAGTGAATCATGGAGAAATCAATGGGATTTGATGCTTGATGTAAACTCTATAAATTGAGGCATAGCCCTAATGAGAATTTGCTGGTTTTTGAGTATCCATGCCTACTTTAATCTATGTGCTAATTATTCGCTAATTACGTCTTAATCACTTACTAATCACTTTGTTAATTATGTTGATTCTAGTGTTTGATCCACCATAGCTCATCATTTTGCTCAAATTTCAACAGCTTTGTGTATGAATCTCCTCTTATCTTTTTAGACTTTTTTGAGTAAAGCAAGGATGTAATTTTTCTCCTCCCTTGATTCTGCATAGCTTCCTCCACCGCCGTTGCAAATTCAAATCCTTGGATCTTCCACAAAACCCCTCAGATAGGGTACAAGAGAACACGTTGGACGCATCTGACAGAACAGATCTTTGAACCGGTTGTAGAATTGTGAGCCAATCTCCCAAGAGAAGAGCGCCGTTTCACAATTTTGAGGCCATCCCGACGAGCGAGAATCGCAGAGCCGTCGTGTAGGTAATACGCTTAAGCATTGTTTAAGCTAAGCTTTAAGCATTGTTTAAGCTAAGCTTTAAGCTTTGCTTAAGCTTTGTGTTATTCCTTAACCAAGACTTTGGATAAAGCCTTTACCCCTTGGTTATATGCTTGATGTGACCTTGAAGAAGCCCTTCAACCAAGCCTCCAATCCCCTTGAATTTTCTAATTTTTTTTTCTTACATAGAAACCAGAAAGTTGCACGTACCTTCTCTCTTTCTTTTGCAAGCCTTCCTCCCTTTGATTTTTCTCAATATTTTTCACCTTCTCTCCCCCTTTGCTTTGATACCATTGAAACCATTAAGATAATGGGGAGACACACCGTCTAACCAAATACCAACTGGTTCATCACTTTAATCAAATTACCATAATCGAAAAATTAATAAATAATCTTAAAAGCATAACATAGCATAAAAACACAAGAGAGAATCATTGGGTGCAATCTATCCCCCCTCAAGAAGTGTCGGCTTCCTTCCACCTCTTGAGTATTTATACTTTATTAATAAAAAATAGCCCATAAGCCAAAAGTAGATGCACACTTATGCATGGGTTTGCCCTTTACAAAAATGGGGGTTGCCTTTAACACTTAGGTAAAGTATTCCTATCTAGCCACTAAAGGATAATTACAAAAAGGGGGTTTGCCTTTAACACTTAGGTAAAGTATTCCTATCTAACCACTAAAGGATAATTACAAAGAAGGGGGTTGCCTTTAACACTTAGGTAAAGTATTCCTATCTAACCACTAAAGGATAATTACAAAGAGAATCCCAAGGGCTAATTCACATGCAAATAAATAAGTCCATGCCCAATATAACAAAAGTGGGTGACTCAATAGGTCCACGCCCGAATACATCAAAATGGGGCGGCCAAATACAAAATCTCGTAGTAGACACTACGGTAAAAATATCAAAATGAGAACCATCACGGTAATAGCTCGCACCATATCGCCACCATCACGTCCCAGCCAATCCGGCTTACGATCACAAGGCCCGTCAATCTCACCAACCTACAGGGTTGTCCATTCAAACAACCTACAGGGTTGTCCATTCAAACACACTACAAGTTAGCAACACATGCTACAAGTCCACGACAACACATAAGTACTAAATCCAACACTTAGTTCCAGCTATTCCTAATTTCATATTTCCTACACATGGAATATTTGGAATCACCCAAGTGTAATGCTTCAAACATAGTGGTAATTAGGCGACCCCAATTAACTATAGAAGGATGGACAGACAAACCGTGACACTTTCTCGCGAAAAATTTATCTCCCGAAAAATAGTCAATTGTCTAAGCTAAGCTAAAATAGTGCGTGCATCCTTCTTTCATCAAAATTTTGAAAAGAGAAAGCCTTGTGACTAATACGAGATTCTTTTCGAGCCGTTTGAGCATCTAAAGTTGCTTTCACAGTTTGAAGAATAGAATCCTCGTCACTATCACCTTCAATACCATGCTTGTGCCATTTACGAGATTTCAATCGGTCTTCTAATGCAAATCTATGAGTGTGTTCATTGGCCAATTGTGCTTGCAAAGTAGTGAGTCACTCTTGAACATACAGAGATGCAGGAAAACTAGCCATAATTGATGAAAAATAAAGAAGAAATAGCAAAAGTTTAGAAATACTTATAGAAGTTTCCGCTTTTGATAATAATTGTGAAGTTTGTGTAACCCATGAAAAATAGAAAAGTGATGCGGCCGTCCAACACAATCTCCAAATATCTGAAAGTAGCGATGAAGCATCGGAAGGTCGATCGCTGGAAAAGTATTGAGTACCGGAAGAGAATTTAAGCTCCAAAAGAGTGAACCACTTTCAAAAATTCTGAAAACTTTGATTTGTTGTAATTCTGCATTTAGAACAAGTTCGAAATGCTGAAAATTTCTTTAGTTTCAAAGCTAGGCCAAAATTGAATGAATTTAGGTACTTTTTGAAGGGTTTTTTACTTTAAAAACCCACACATGAATCCACTCTTATCTTTTAAGCTTTTTATGAATAAAAGAAGATGGGAATTATGGAGACCATAGATTTCTGCAGACTTACAACCACCGTTACAATTTCAAATCTCTATATCCTTAACGAAAGAGTGCAGATAGGGTATACGTTTTATGCAAGAGAGTGTTTCGGATGCATCTAACAGCATGAATCCAAGTTTCGTCCATTCCTATAGAATTTCGGAGCTTCCATCCACATGGAGCTATGCTTTTATGTTTCTGCAACTAGCTTTTTCTTTTTTCTTTTTTTGTTGTGGCTTATGTAGACTTTGTAGAGGCTATAAGACAGCCTTATGGTAGTCCTTGTTACTATCCTTGGTTAAGGCTTTTAAAATCCCCTTTTTTTTGCCTTCTTTTGCCCTCCTTTTATCTTCTATGCTTGGCGACGGTGGCCAACCGGGTGGCGGCCAGCAGGCGCCACCAAAATAGAGAAAAAGAAAAATAATAAAAATAAAAATCATTTATTTTTTTTATTTTAATTGTTCATTTTTAATAAAATTAAAAATGAAAGTAAATTCACACGGATCCTCTCTCTCGGCTGGGGAGGGATAATCCCAGCAGACGAGGGATAATCCGAGTTTTTCAGGCACAACTTCCCGAGCGAATTAAATTTTTTATGAGTTGTAGGCATTTTTTCTCGTGGATCGGAGCATCTCGGACTAGCGACGCTTGTAGAGGCTCGCAGGAAACACAAATCGACAGGCAACCGTAAAGGGGGGTGACTATTCTCTCTCCACCACTGCTCATTTTCTTAGCGTTCTTTTTTTAGTAATTTTCGAGTTCTCGCATTGTTTTTTGCAAGAGTTAAAGATGTCTGCTAGGCGTAGTGTGTCCCCACCGCCTTCTACTTCTCTAGGTTTTTCCGATCTCTTGTCCTCGGTCGGCGGGTTTGACCCCGATCGAATTTTCAGGCCGTACACGCCCGACCGTTGTTCGGTCCGGAGTGCGCTCGTCGATCACGCCAGCGACCTCCTCGTCTATTGACCCCGCCCTAGGACCCAGCGAGCCTGCAGTGGCCGCATTGGCAGATGACCCCTTTTTGGCCGACGAGCTAGAGGACATGAACACCGACATCGCCGAGGGGACCGAGGAGGACCTCTTGGATTATGACGACGACGATTATGACCTATTGGACCCTGTTGATGTCCTGACAGAGACGGAGCTCTCTAGTGGACTGTTTAAATATCTTAATGCCAAACTAAACAATATGGGTAAAGTCCAGGCTGATTTAGTCACGATGCTACAAAGCATCTCCACACGGTTAGATGCACTAACAGCCGCCTCGGCTAGTACTCCGACTCCTCATGGTAGCCGAGCTCCTGCGGCACAAGTGAGCGTAGCCTCGCCAGTGGTTGCAGGAGTACAGGCCGATGCACCTGCGGGGCCGTCCGTAGCGACAGCTTCGTCGTTATTAAAAGACTTAAAGCTGCCTAGTTTTGGTGGCGAGGAGAAGGAAAGAAACAAGGACTCGGTCAATATGTTTCTAGCGAAGTGGTCAGATTTGCATGCGCTGCGATAGCAGCCTAGCCGTATATAGCCCGTAGAGGCTAGCCTCTCATTAACCGGCAAAGCGTACAAGTGGTGGATGAGTTTGACAACTCGTCCTGCCACTTGGACGGAGTTTGAAACGATGTTTCGAAAAGAATTTTTGCCTGTTAATGAGGCAGAGAGAAGCTGGGAGTTATGGGATAAGTGCTCGATGGAGAACAAATCCCTAACTCAGTACATCTCAGACTATAGGGAGATAGTACTCAAGCTCAAGGGAATCGATGCATTCCAGACATTGTGAGGCTTTAAGAGAGGCCTCAAAGATGATTACCTTGAGTACGTAGAGCCCTTACAGCCTAAAGACTTAGCAAAGGCAATTAAGTATGCGTAAATATTTGATGACATCAAGCGCCGTAGTGCGCGTGGTGGTTCTAGCAGGGCCGAGGGTAGTGAAAAGAGGAGGTCAGGCCTCAAAAGAAAAGGATTCCGCAGTGATAAACAAGGGGATAGGACGGACCAGGAAGGACAGGGTGGTCATTGGTCTAAAAAACCGCAACCATCCAAGAAGAAAAGAGACAGCGAAATCCAAAAGAAAGAGCAGTATATTAAAGCGCAAAAGGAAAATCGCTGCTTTAATTGCAATGAAGTAGGGCACACGAAGGCTGAGTGTCCAAAGCCTAAAGCCAGCACGAGTGGCAACGAGCCCAAAAAAGATGGTAAATCTTCTAGGCAGTTGCATACAGTGCAGAGACTCCCTCTTAGTTCCGCAAAGTTCAGAGAGGTGTCAGTGTGTCATTGTGATGAGCATCACGCTTGTTCAGTGACACCAGCGATGTGGCAGCCTACTATAGGTCCGCATGACATGGTGCGCATGTATGGCACCATAGGTGGCCATAGAGTCACAGTTTTTATTGATGATGGAGCTAGCCACAACTTCTTGAACTACTCGTTAGTCAAGAAGTTGGGGTTGACTGAGACCCGGAGTGATCATGAGTATACTGTTGGCCTAGCCAACGGATATGACAAAACGGTATGGAATACCGTAGTATTGGGGATCCCATTATCTATGCAGGACTACGAGGCTCCGCTTGACTTTCAGGTCATGCACTTAGCCAGAGCAGACGTATATCTAGGCAGGGAGTGGCTGTATGGCTTGGGCCCTAGTCTAACTCGGAATTACTTACATAATACGCTATGTTTTGAGCATGGAGGTAGAGTCATTACCCTGCAGGGCGACCGTACTGTCCCTGCTGCCACACCACTTATTTCCTCCATGGAGCTGCGTACAGCGGTCCACAAAGACCAGATAGCAGAGGTATATGCTTGTTACCCTCTTTTGAATTCTGTTTCCGTAGATGAAACGATAAATGATGTTTGCGTAGACAAACAAGGAAAACAAGATAACCTTGGACGAGACCCACTGTTTGAAAACCCTGTTTGGCATGCATGTGATTCAAACAAGAAAAAATCCAAGGTGAATGAGACATTAAAGAAAAAGTACGTAGATACTTTAATGAATTTATTAGAGGAATTTCAAGATGTTTTTCCTGATGATTTACCAGATGGTTTAGCACCATCTAGAGAAGTAGACCATGGCATCGAAGTTATGCCAGGATCAAAACCTATAAGCAAACCTGCTTATAGATTAAGCCATTGCGAGGCACAGGAGGTGGAAAAACAATTGACAGAATATTTGAACAAAGGCTTCATTCGGCCTAGTTCAAGTCCGTGGGCATCGCCTATTCTTCTGGTAAAGAAGAAAGACGGATCTATGCGGATGTGCATAGACTATAGGGCTCTTAATCAAATAACGATTAAGAACAAGTATCCAATGCCACGCATGGATGAGTTGTTTGATCAACTCTATGGATCGAGATACTTTACAAAAATAGACCTGAGATCTGGGTATCATCAGGTTAGAATAAAAGCAGAAGATGTTGCGAAGACAGCATTTAGGACCTGTTTCGGGCATTTTGAGTTTTTGGTTATGCCATTTGGGCTAACCAATGCTCCAGCGACGTTTATGACACTGATGGACAGTATTTTACGTCCATATCTGGGAAAATTTGCAGTAGTTTTCCTAGATGATATTCTTGTGTACAGTAAGACACAGAAAGAACACATAGAGCATTTGCGTCTAGTGTTCGAGTTGTTGCGAGAGCACAAATTATTTGCAAAGAAAAGCAAATGTGAATTTTTTAAAACAGAAATTCACTACCTTGGCCATATTATATCTGCCGATGGTACGCGAATGGAGCCAGAAAAAGTAGAGGCTATTCTTAAATGGCCAGCAGCGCCGAAGAATCTCGAGGAATTGCAGATTTTTCTTGGCATGTCGCGGTTCTACCGACGGTATGTGAAGGACTACGCGAAGATCGCAGTCCCGTTGGACTGACCAGTTACGATCAAAAACAAAAAACATTAGTTGGGGGGAAGCCCAGCAGAAGAGCTTTGATAAGCTCAAGGTGACCGTAGCAGCTGCACCTGTTTTGACTATTGTCGATCCAAATGAGCCGTTTGTTTTGGAAACAGACGCTAGTAATGAGGCCATTGGGGCTGTACTTATGCAAAGGGGACGCCCAATTGCATTTGAGAGTAAAAAGTTAGATCGTGCGCAGCGTAACTACTCGGCTTATGAGCGAGAGTTACTAGCGATAGTTCATGCACTGAAAAAGTGGAGACACTATTTATATGGTGCTACTTTTGAGGTCCGCATGGACCATGAAAGTCTAAAATGGCTTTCAAGTCAAAATGAACTGAAGAGGGTAGAAAAGCTCGGTGGGCGAAGATTCTACAGGAATTTGACCTTCAGATACGTTACCAGAAAGGTAAGTATAACGTGGTGGCAGATGCACTTAGTCGCATGCCACAGATTAATGAACTTAGTTTCACAGTCTTCAAGAATGATTTCTTGGAGTCACTACGTGGTTTATGTGAGCATGATCCATCTTTTACAGAGGTCTGGCGCACTGTACTGTTGGAATTAGGGTTGCAGGAATGCACACACAACTTCAAGAAGATGAGGAAGCTTGAGCACAACACAGTAGTGTATTATGAGTGCCAAAAATGAAAGATAACAAGCCCTAGAAGATAATGGGCGTATATACAATGCACGGGGGAAAAAACCTCCTAGTGAGGGAAAAAGTGCCCCGGCGGTCCTAAGTGTGTTCACACACATCACTACTATAATATGGTAACAAATCCCCCCTGGAGTGATGCGGTGAACAAGAGCTAGCACTCATGTATAGGGAAGTGTCTAGCTATGTGGACGAATCCACAAAAGGGAGTAAGCCCAAAGCTTTGCGAAAAGCTTCGAACTTCTCACGAGGCAGAGCCTTTGTGAAAAGGTCTGCAAGGTTATCCTGTGTTGGCACATAAGCCAAACTGATCTCTCCTGCAGAGAGTCTCTCCCTGACATAATGGTAGTGCACCTCAATGTGCTTCGTACGAGCATGGAACACTGGGTTCCGCGCAACTGCCAATGCGCTCTGACTGTCAGTGAAGATGGTGGTGGCAGATGGCTGCCCAACACCCAAATCAGCCATAAGGCGTCTGAGCCACACACACTCAACCGTAGCTGTGAAAGCTGCCCTGTACTCAGCTTCGCAACTAGAAGTGGCCACAGTAGGCTGCTTCTTGCTCAACCATGATATGCATGAGCTTCCAAGCATGAAGCAAAAACCACTCGTGGACACGCGTGTGTCATAACAACCAGCCCAGTCAGAATCTGAAAAAACATGTAAATCTGGCGGCAATGATCCCCCCTTGGGATAAAACAACCCAAGATGCCGAGTACCACTCAAATAGCGAAAGATACGCTTCACTGCCTGCCAATGCTTAATGCCTGGGCTATGCATAAATCTGCTCACCTGTGAGACTGCAAACTGAATGTCTGGCCTCGTAATGCATACATAAATGAGGCAACCAACAGCTGTCTGATAGAGTGTGACATTAAAGTGATCTCCAGCATCATGAAGACTCAACTTCAAACCTGTCTCCATTGGAGTAGCAATAGGCTTGCAGTCTTCAAGGCCAAATCTCCGTAACAATGTTTCAATATACTTTGTCTGACACAAAGCAATACCTCCATTACACTGCTTAAATTGTATCCCCAAATAATGATGCAAATGCCCCAAATCTGACATCTCAAAAGAGGCATTCAAATCAGCCTTAAAATCAGCAATATGACTCTCATTTGGTCCTGTGAGCAGCATGTCATCGACATAGAGAGCAATGATTAGATGTACACCATCCACACGTTTAACATACAAAGTGCTTTCTGTTGGACTATTCTGAAACCCATGTGCAGTCAAATATGCATGTATTTTTTCATACCAAGCTCGTGGAGCTTGCTTTAAACCATATAAAGCCTTTTTTAACCTGCACACTTTGTTTTCCTGCCCTCTTTGAACAAAACCACGAGGCTGCGATACATACACCTCCTCATGCAAATCTCCATTTAAGAACGCAGTCTTTATGTCCAGCTGATGTACATTCCAACCATTATGAGCTGCTAATGCACAGATGCTACGAACAGTGGTCATACGACATGTGGGAGCAAAAGTCTCATCAAAATCAATGCCCTTCTCTTGAGCATAACCTTTTGCAACAAGCCTAGCCTTATGGCGATCCACTGTGCCATCAGGCTTACGCTTCAATTTGTATACCCACTTAGTGCCAATGGCCTTCTTGCCAGGGGGCAAGTCACATAAAGACCATGTACTATTCTTCATAATAGCATCGTATTCTGCTTGCATAGCAGCCATCCAATTTACTGAACTTTGTGCCTCATCAAATGAAACAGGCTCACTTTCATCGCACATACTAGAAACAGCCAATGCATAACAATCTGACGCATAAGAGGCACCATGAGAGCCAGAACGAGTGCGACTAGACAAAGGGGCATCCAACTTGCTGTCACGCAAAGTCTGCACCAGCCATCTAGGCATGTTCCTAGAGCCCTCAATCTCTTGTCTCTCATCTTCAAGTGCATCATGCACATCTGCATCAGATATAGGCTGATCTGTGCCATCATTTAAAACCTGCATAGGCTGAAAAACTGCCTCATGAGGTATTGCACTTGACTGTGCACCACTGAAAAGAGGCAACAATGTATCATAGACATCACGTGAGCTGATATCTGTCTCCTTAGTACATGAAACCAAGGGCTGAACTGCATCTTCCACAAATACAACATCACGGCTAACCAAAATGCGCTTTGTCTGTGGATGATACAAACGATAGCCTTTGCTCTCAGCACTATATCCAACAAAAATACATTTGACAGCTTTGTCATCCAATTTTCTGCGATGTTGCACAGGCACTAATGCATATGCCAGGCAACCAAAAACACGTAAATGGCCAACAGATGGCTTGCGGCTATGCCAAGCCTCATATGGAGTGACAACCTGTAATGCTTTGGTGGGACACCTGTTTAGTACATAAGTGGCACACATGACAGCCTCAAGCCAAAAACCATGTGGTAGACTTTGACTCTTAACCATACATCTTGCCATTTCCATGAGAGACCTGTTTTTTCTCTCAGCCACACCATTTTGCTGTGGTGTATACGGCACTGTACATTGGTGTTTTATCCCACGCTCAGCCAGAAATGCATTAAATTCTGAAGACATATACTCCCCCCCTCGATCTGAACGGAGGGTGCCCATCTTACTTTCTGACACATTTTCAGCCATAACCAAAAACTGTTTGAAGCACAAAAACACTTCGGACTTTGCCTTCAAAGGATATACCCATGCATGCCTGGTAAAATCATCAATGAAAGTCACGAAGTAAAGGTAGTTTCCAAATGATGGAGTTTGCATGGGACCACAAACATCACTGTGAACAAGCTGCAATCTGCGTTCAGCTCTCACTGATCCATCTTTGGGAAAGGAAGCACGCTGCATTTTACCCAATATGCAGCCCTCACAAACATGCTTGACAGGTGCCTCAAGCTTAGGCAAAGAAGACACCATTTCAGATTTCTGCAGGCGCAGCAAACTTGCAAAATTCAGATGACCAAAACGTGCATGCCACAGTTTTGCATTTGAAATAGCCTGCGTATCCATAATAGCACATGCTGAATCCTCTACACATTTGCCATCCATATTGAGCTTATACAGCCCTCGACATAGTGAACCAGATGCTACAATGATGTCACCACAAGAGAGATCATGAACAGTACATCTGTCATCCACAAATTTTACAACCAAACCTGTTTTGGCAAATGCGGAGACTGACAGCAGATTCTTTTTGATCCCTGGCACATACAATGCATCAAAAAGTGTAAAGGTGTTGCAATTTGCAACATTCAGCACAATCTGTCCAACTCCTTTAACGGGATAAGAGGAGTTATTGGCACAAGTGACAGTATTCCCTGTGGGAGCAGACTCAAGGAAAGTGAATAAACTGCGCTGCGAGGTGATATGCTTAGTGGCACCACTGTCAAAGTACCATACATCTGAATCTACTGCAGACATACATGTGTCATGCAAAGATGGGTCATAACTGCACTGCGCATTGAATGCCCATTCTGTATCTTGCACAACATTAGCAGATTCATTGTTAGAAGGAGAGGCATCTGCAACAGCCATACCAGCCTCTTTCTTCTTAGCCTCTTTCGCAGCCAGCTTAGGACAAGCTTTGATGACATGATCATTTCCCTTACAGTACTTGCAAAATGTCTTCTGTTTGTCACCCTTCTTCTCATCTTTGTCTTCCTTCTTTGGTTGCGCAGCATTTGCAGATTTCTGCTTACTAGAAGAAAAGCCAGCTTTACCTTTCCCGCTTCTCTGACTAGCAACGAAAGCTTGATCTGCGACACGCATAATATTCCTGTTTTGCCTTGACTGGTCTTCTTGCAGCAAAACAGAAACTAACTCCTCAAATGATAAGGCATTGGGATTGCCTTTCATCATCAAGCGAAGAGTGGAAGCAAAACCCTGATAAGAATCTGGTAGACCATTCAAAACAGTCTGCACAAGTGAACTGTCTGACAGGATTTCATCTGCAGAAATGAGCTGCTCTTTGAAATCCTTGATCTTTGTCAAAAAGCTATCCATAGAATCACCTTCGTTCATATGCTCACTCTCCAACTGTTTTCGGAGGTAAGCAACACGAGCCTCATTTCTTGCCTGATACAATGTGGCAAGTACATCCCAAGCATCCTTAGAAGTCCTGCAGGAGCGAATATGTGGGATAATGGTACGTTTGACAGACAGCGCAATCAAGGCATGAGCCTGCGCATCTCTACCATCCCAACGAATCTGCTCTGCTGAAAGTGGTGGTTCTCGAACAGCTGCTACAGCACTTGTGCCTGCACCATCATCAACAGTACCTGTTTCTGATGTGTTTGCAGCATTCCCAGCCACAATAGGACGTGCATCAATACCCTGCACAATGTTCCATAACCCCTTTGCTATCAATACATGTCGCATCATATATGCCCACAATGGATAGTTGGTGCCATCCAACTTATCCTCAGCAGCCAACATGCGGAATACATCATTGTTGTCAGCCATGGCCAATGACTGTACTACTAGATGTAAATGCTGTCTGTAAGAGGTAAACCTGTATAAAATCGACCTGTGCTATGTAGCACAGCCCAAAACAGACGAATGGGCACCTGTCCTGCAGATTTTAATCTTGACAGAAAATCTGCACAGTAGGACGATTTTGCCTGCACAGTACTTGGAATGCAAAAACGGAGGGCGAAATGACTTCAGATCAAAATTCTTAAACGAACAAGCCCTACGAGCTCTCCCACGGCATATACTAACCTGCAGACGCTCGTGAAACCTCGTCGCAATCGGAAGAGATGAAGCGGCAGGTGCCGGTGATGCTGCCCGGGAGGAGGAAGCCTGCTCTGATACCAATTGTTGGAATTAGGGTTGCAGGAATGCACACACAACTTCAAGAAGATGAGGAAGCTTGAGCACAACACAGTAGTGTATTATGAGTGCCAAAAATGAAAGATAACAAGCCCTAGAAGATAATGGGCGTATATACAATGCACGGGGGAAAAAACCTCCTAGTGAGGGAAAAAGTGCCCCGGCGGTCCTAAGTGTGTTCACACACATCACTACTATAATATGGTAACATGTACGCGTACGCACTTCTTCACAGACGCGACCACCTCCCTCGTTGGCACATGTTGCTAGTCCGGAGAGACTGGCCGAAGGTGCAACGGGAAGGGAAGCGAGAGTTAGTCCGGAGAGACTAGCCGTGTCTTCTGGGTATAGTTTGGAGCCGGAGAGCTCTGACGTAGGCCCTTCATCACCTTTGACTGCCACGGCTTCAAAGGGGAGTGATAAACTTTGTCGGGGGGAGAAATATGCTAATTACTCCATTGACGACGGGTACTTACTCTACAAGGGTAGAGTATGTGTACCAACTATTGGTGACTTTCGGGCCCACATTCTTAAAGAAAGTCATGATAGTCCAAGTGCGGGTTATCCTGGGATTCAGAAGACCTATGCACTAGTAAAAAGCAGTTTTATTGGCCTAGTTTGTTTAAGGACGTCCAGACTTATGTGCTGAAATGCAGTAAGTGCCAGGTCAATAAACATGAACGTCTTAAGGTTGGAGGACTACTCCATCCGCTAGAGATTCCTCAAGGGAAATGGGAAAGCATTTCCATGGATTTCATTACCAGTTTACCCAAGAGAGTCGAGGGAATGACTCGGTGTGGGTGGTAGTGGACAGGTTAACTAAAATGGCAAAGTTTATCGCCACGAAGAAAACTGTTAAAACGCCAGAGTTGGCAAAACTCTTTATTGAACATCTCTACAAGCTATATGGCCTGCCCGCAGATATAGTGTCGGATAGAGATAGAAAGTTCAACAGTCATTTTTGGAGGGAAGTCTTCAAAAAGTTGGATACTACTCTGAGTATGAGTACGGCAGATCATCCGGAGTCTGATGGTCAAACCGAAAGAATTAACCAAATTCTAGAGAATATGTTGCGTTCTTATGTTAGTAAGAAGCAATCTAATTGGGAAGAGTACTTGCCCTTATTGGAGTTTGCCTATAACAGCTCCAAACACTCAGCGAGAACGACTGGATTTACACCATTCATGTTAATGTATGGATTCTAGCCGAGATCTCCGATGGCTGTAGGCCTAGAAAAGGAGAAAATTCAATCTGTCAAGGACTTCCTTGAAGATATGAATGATATGCTCAGAGTCGCACGTGAGAGCATTCGTAGCGCTCAGGATCGCGCTAAAACTTATGCGGATAAAGGACGTAGAAAGGTGACCTTTGCAGA
This sequence comes from Cibotium barometz, assembly GCF_041138505.1. Lineage (NCBI taxonomy): Eukaryota > Viridiplantae > Streptophyta > Polypodiopsida > Cyatheales > Cibotiaceae > Cibotium > Cibotium barometz. The sequence continues at coordinate 24,367,731 of NC_141077.1, forward strand.
AGGTGACTTTGTATTCCTCAAGGTTCCTGCGCAGTCAGAAACCATGAAAACGAGAAAGTGTAATAAACTTTCTCCGAGATATTGTGGTCCTTTTAAAATCCTTAAGAAGATTGGGGACGTAGCATATAAACTTGAGTTACCGGAGAGTTCTCAAGTCCATCCTGTCTTCCATGTCAGTAAACTGAAGAAATCAGTTCACGGGTTAGAGAACGCAGTTTCTCCAGAGATTTTGGTGGACTTGATAGAGCCACCAAAGATACCACATGAACCTGAAAAGATTCTACAGTATCGTGACAGACAAACCCGACATAAAATGTACCAGGAGGTACTTGTAAAATGGACAGATAGGGATGAGGAGGTAGCTACCTGGGAACGCCGTAGTGCAATTTCCAAAAGGTTTCCCCAGTTTGTTTTCGAGGACGAAAACTCTTCTTAAGGGGGGGTAATGTCACGTAGGCTGTAACGCCTATGACCGACGGGGCAGACCGGATGGCCATGTCCGGGGTTCAGTGGGAGAGGACGTCCATGCGGAGTCATGGGAGAGGACGTCCATGCGGAGTCATGGGTGGCCAGGCTAGTGTGGACGGCAGGCCACGCACTATATAGCCTGGGGGATGAGGGGCAATCCTCATTCTTCCTCTATGGCTGGGTGGTGAGCCAGAGGCCGAGCCAGAGGCCGTCCCCTCCTGTGGTAGCGCCCGTATAGCGGCGTTACAGGTATCTAACAATTAATGTCTCAATGGAAGATGATGACTTGGTGAGCATCTGTTTGAATGGGCTTGGCAAAGAATACAAGCCATTCAAGACCTCTATTGCAGTAAGAGACAATGTTCCCAACTTTCAGGATTTGGTATCTATGTTAATCATAGAAGAGAAGTCTTTAAGTAAAGACTCTTCCTCCCAAAACAAGAACACTTCAAAACATGTCTTCTACTCAAACTCATGTAGAGGTAGAGGTAGATGTCATGGTCGAGACAGCCAAGGTGGTGGTCGTTTTGGAAATCAAAATTATGAACAGCAGCAGTAGTCCAATGATTTGCAGCAGCAACAAACACACACAGGTGAAAGCGGCCAGTCTCATGGCAAGGAAACCAGAGAGGTCGATGATATTGGCAAAGACGATCAAGTTCAAAGGATTGCTTTTATTGTGGCAAACTAAGTTACTTTGCAACAACATGTCGCGAGAAGCAAATTGACATAAAAAATGGCAAGTTGTAGTAAAACAATTATGCATCTTCAAGCAAGCAAGGTGAAGATAGAGGTAGCACATGTTAAATTTCTTCAACACAATCAACAACAATGCATTAAAACCCAAACATAACAACAAAAACATCAACAAATAGTAAAATTCCAAAATAACAACATTTTTATTAAAAAAATCTCTAATTCAATACAACCTACGACATAATCAACAATAATGTACTAGCAACGTAACAACAATGGCATCTACAAAAACGATAAAATTTCAACATCATAATAATACTGAACATTTTATTGCTTGTTACTAACTATAAACTTATGAAATGCATTCAACATAACCTACAACATAATCAAGAACAATGCATTAGAACCCATGATAGGCAACATAAAAATTCTGAATATAGAAGGGTATTAAGAACCAACTGAAGCATTTGTAAGCATTAAAACCCATGGATGCATGACAAATCAGCAAGAACGCACTAGAGTTTTATCCGAATGAGATAAGAAGATCAAGATAGCTGAGAGAAAGCTATCTCTAACATTTTCCCTTAGAAAGCATAACAAAAACAGAAACTACATGGAAAAAATACAAAAATGATCATAACTCACACAGGTTTTGTTAAAAACATGAAGATTTTCATGTCATAAAAATCTAAAGGCAAGACTACTCACACACTACTAATTGTTAACACTTACTACCAGCATAACATGCGACCCTTAAAGTCTAATGCATGGTTCTCATTCTACCACAAGTCTATCTTTTCCTTTCTATATGCATGGCACTATTCTCTAAGAACCAAAATAATATCTAATAAAAACCAAAAGAATAGCTAATTGATTGCACCGTGAAAGCTAGTCTAGTTTTTCATGCCATGAAAAACTAGTCTAGTTTTTCATGCCACATCAAAATCACAAGGAAAGTTGTAGCTTCAAAATTGACTCCACATATATTATTGGTTATGTCAATTATAAAAAACCCTTGCATCTACTTCAACTCAAGTTTTTCGTGCCGATGAATAACCAATCTGGTTTTTCATGTCACATCAAAATCACAAGAAAAGTTGTAGCTTCAAAATTGACTCCTCATATATTATTGGTTATGTCAATTATAAAAACCCTTACATCTACTTCAACTCACAGTTTTTCATGCCGAGAATATTAACTGGTTTTTCATGATAACTAGCATCTGAGGATACATCACTAACTCCCAAATCATGCAAAAAAGCCAAAACTACACTTACAATTACACCATAAAAAACTCTATTTTTCACTTTGTTGAGAATCTTGCAAATCCATTGATAATGTTCATTGTTTGAACTTACATGTGCATTTTGCTTCTATAGTATCAGGATTTGTGTTGAGGTTCTCATTTTGGGGTTACATCTCTTGGTGCCTCACCATAAATCAAAGAGATAATGAGTTGGCTTGAGACAAAAAATCATCATTTTGGCAAATGATCTTTCATTCCAAAACATAAAAGACAAACTAGCTTGAGATTACAATGACAAAATGAGTAGCAATAGCAAGATCATGGGAATCAGAATGTTTATAAACCCAATATAATGACAAAAGAGTAGCAATAGCAAGACCATGGGAATCACAAGGTTGTAAGATACATGGACAGATGACAATTGATGTGGACAGCCAGAATGAGACCCCTCAATAACCACCTAAGCAGGCTAGCATAAGAAAACCAAGTAGCGCGGACTTCATATGTAGCCGACCTAAGTAGGGCTACAGTTTTCATTGTCTTGTGTTGTAGAGAAGTGAGAGATATCATGTATAAAGTCATCAAGGTTTCTTCTTGATGAACCTCCCTCTTGGGTGGTCTTAACCATCAGCTCCTTAACTTCCTTAACTTTCTCTCTAGCATGAGACCCTTGCTCTCCTTGCATTAAAGCTCTTACAGCCTTCTCTATAGAAGCCCTCATAACTCTTCCCTGTTCATCCTTCTCCACAGAAAGGCCCACCTTCCAATCTTCCTCAATAAACTTCTTGTTTATCCCTTGGTCAGCCCTTTGTGGCCAAGCTAGTATAGGAACCCCAAGCCAAAGGGTCTCTAGTGTAGAGTTCCACCCGCAGTGACTCAAGAAGCCCCCAACTGAAGAGTGGGCCAGCACAGCGGTTTGCGGCGCCCATGACACAACCAAGCCTCTCTCCAGTGTCCTCTCCTGGAAGCCCTCTGGCAAAACATCATCTAAGGAGCTCTCACCCAACACAGAACCAGGCCTTATGACCCATAAAAAGCTTTGCCCACTTGCCTCTAGCCCATATGCAAGCTCTTGCATATCATCTTTAGCCATTCTGGAATCACTTCCAAAGGCAATATACAATGTAGACGCATGTGCCTTGCCGTCTAGCCATTGCAAGCATGTATGGTCCTCCTTATACATGCTTGTTCTTGGTTGTTTGAATGGTTGATCTAACTCGCTATTGCTCAAATTGTGAAGAAACATGGGCCCAATGGCATAAGCTTGGACTTGGTCTGTGAGTAGGGCATCGAAGGCACTGCTCTCTAGCTCATAGATGCTGTTCACAAGAATTCTATATTGGTCCCCTGCATTACCATAAGTGTTCTTCACATGCTTACATAACCGCTCAATCTTCTCTGCATCTGTTTCTGCTTCACTTGGCAACAACTCTTTCGGGTAGTCTGATGCCCTCATGGGTGGTAATCCGGGTATGCATGAGATCCATGTGTCCTCTCTCCGCCCTTGACAACAAAACAGATCAAAATTAGCAAGGAATGCCACACCCTATTAAACCCTGGCTAACCCAAGTTAAAGATTTAGTTATCCATTGGACCTGCAGAGACTTAAGAGTTTGATTATCATGGCCCCTGCACTGTATGGACTGATGAGGTTCTTGATAACCCAGATCAAGAGATCACTGTATGTACTGATAAAGTCCTGATGCAGAAAACACAGCCCCAACAGATGAAGCCCATGCATGCCCAAGTAACCCCTACCACTAGGTGAGAGAGCCCAAATTGGCCCTGGTTATGTTAAGCATCCATGAACACTTAATCCGCAGTTAAAGCTAGTTTAGTGGAACCCAACGGTGATAAAGATCTAACAAAACCTAGCACAGTTATAACTGTTTGTGCTTGAATGCATCAATGGAAGCCCTAGATAAACCTGGTGCAGTAATCAAGAACGCAATACTGGTTAAACCTCTCGCTAGATTAACAATTAAGAGATTTAATTACCTTTCCAAGGGACAAAGCCCTCAGAGACGAGGAGGTGATAGTAGAACCCAACACAGTAGATAGAAGCCAAGGAGGACCAGAGCTCAACTCTGGGGATATTGAATTTCTTAGCGATGGCTTGGGTCCAAGGGCAAAAAGTCCCAGAAATAAGGCAGGTAACAGGGAGGGGGCCCTGAATGAGCTCAGTTACAAGCTTCTCCAGGCTTTCCTGCATGATGGGTATGGAGGCCATGATCTCCTCCCAGGAAGGGGTATGCGAAGGGTCTGCATTAAGGCCATCACTTATGACCTCCACCTTTATGTTGGGATGGTTGGGGGCAGGAGAAGAGGCCCCTTGTAGCCTTGCACTAACCCTCGCACTGTACACTATTGTTGATACAAAGCCTGCTTGTGAGGCTAGCACCTCTGCTAGCTGCACCACTGGTGTTATATGGCCCTGTGCGGACCATGGCACCAGGAGGGTGTGCACAGTTGTGCTAGCCATGAATGCTTTCTTCTATCACACCTGATCTTGAGAAAAAAAGGAGAGGCCACAATAAGACGTGCATGGAAAACAATAATAAAAAGTGCATGGAAAATGAAAATTGGTTGCTCGTCAATTTTGATTCTCATGGTTCATTAAAAAGGGTTCGGAAAAGACGGATTCGCTTTATCCTAGAACTTGTTCAACTTCGGGAAAATCCTTCTCGAATTTTTATGAGAAGGAAATAAAACCCTTTCAAATTTTATAAGTTTTAGTTATATTTTCTAAGTTCACATAGAAAATACCATCTCAAAAATAGCAATTTCCTTCTCATTTTGTGGTGAAAAGGATTTAGTTCCTTTTCCCTAAAATTGTTTTCCCAAACCCTGGTTCATTTGCTGCATAGGCAATGTTATTAGTAAACCTTTTTGCTTGGTACCCTTGACTTTATGCCATTTTCCCATAGGCATTGTTTACTTGGTCATTTGCATTAAATGTAACTTGGTCGCTGAATTCTACTTGTGCCCATGTTTGGCACATTTCTAAAGTGTGAGTGTAACTTGACCACATCTTCAAGATTACCTTAGTTATTAAGCATGAAATGCAACATGAAAAGCCAATGGGTGTGCAACCTAGCGGTGTGGGTTTTTGACTGCGAAGGGGGAAGTCCCAAGTTCAAATTCCCACAAGCTCTCTGATGGTGTCCATGTCGTAATCGTACCGCCTTCAAACGGGAGACCAAGCCACCTTCGGGTGGGCACTCAAGTTACTACTATAGAAAAATCTACTCAAGGGAAAAAAAATACAATGCAAAATGGGCAGGAGTCCCTTTCTCACTGATCAAGCCGGCAAGATTACTTGGCATATATGTCAGTAGTTTCGCTTTGAGAGCAGCCGGCCATGGAGAGAATCTCTCCTCCCCTTTTTTTTGGCCACTTATGTGGGTTATAAGCATGTACATTTAGCCCTCGGGTTGCTGATTTTTAAAGGATCTCTTTCTTGGGAAAGAAATGGACTGGCATATTAACAGTGAAATCTAGTAAAGAGCAGCTTTCTTTATTCAAACACACCATAACAAATCCCATATAATCTTGCTTACTAGGAAGGAACCTTATATCTCTCTTTTTTCCCTCTCACCTTGGATCAAAACCTCGCTTCATTTCCTAAGAGCATGCATGCATGCACACTACTAAATGGATTTCAGGAAGTAAAATCTCATTGCCATTCACATAATCTTTGGAGTAAGGAAATCCCCAATCAAGCTATCCTCTATGTTACACAAAGCAGCAACAAAGCTTGCACTAGAGCTAGAAGCTATAAAATGGTATAGGTCGAGGTTAGAAGCTAAGATTACACATATAATATGTGGCACTACATCACAAGAAAGATAATTCCCATGCTAATATATATTCTACATGTATAGTAGGACCCTTCTTAGCTTCCCACAATAAGTGAGTGTAGCCAATAAGCATCATCGTGTCCAACAATGCATGCAACATAGTAACATGTCAGCATCATGGACAAAGATAATATATGTCAAAAGTGTGGTTTAGAAAGGATGTACATAAGAGATTAAGGATGAATGGTTTGATATGAAAATGTGTGTTTTTTGGAAAATGTTGGAACTATGGTAGATGAAATTGAAGCACATATGCAGATACATTTGGTAGTATGTTGTATTGAAAAAAACCATCAAGATTATACACCAACTTTTATGTGAAACATAAGAACCATCTACTCTTTATTTAACACAACTTACTCCTCTCAACCCACGTGGCTAAACGAGAGGGAGAAAAAGGGGAGAAAGGAGGATTTTGGATTTTTAAAATGAAGGGATAATTTTGTTACGAATAATAATATTGACTATTTATCTTGGGTGACCCAAGTGCGATTAAAGAATAAATTGGTTGTGTGAATCCAATCAAATCTTCTGATTAATTCTTGAGAGGGTAACCTAGTGCATTATAAGAATTAAGAGCGAATCTAATTCTCTAGAGGGTGACCCAAGTTGGTTGTGAGTGAATCTAGCTAGATGTGACACGTGTGAAACATAAGAACCATCTACTCTTTATTTAACACAACTTACTCCTCTCCACGTGGCTAAACAAGAGGGAGAAAAAGGGTAGGGAGAAAAAAGAATTTTGGATTTTTAAAATGAAGGTATAATTTTGTTATAACTATTTATCTTGGGTGACCCAAGTGTAATTAAAGAATAAATTGGTTGTATGAATCCGATCAACTCTTCTGATTAATTCTTGAGAGGGTGACCTAGTGCAGTATAAGAATTAAGAGCGAATCTGATTCTTTAGAGGGTGACCCAAGTTGGTTTTGTGAGTGAATCCGACCACACGTGTGAGATGTGTGGTGTGAGTTTGATCAACTCTATGAATACATGTGACGCATATGAAGACATTCTGAGTGAATCCAATGTGGGAGTTTGATTGTGAGTGAATCCGATCAACTCTGTGATAGGTGTGACGCGTGTGAGGACATTGTGAGTGAATCCAATGAGGAGTGAATCCGATTAATTATGTGTGAAGCATGGTTTATGTGTGATGCATGGTTTATGTGTGAAGCATGGTAGTGAATGATTTCCACTTGTCAGTATTATTTTTGTTACTGATTCCAAAGTAATTGTGATTTAACATTGTGAACTATTCTTGAGATAGATCATGAGTTCAGAATAACAAAGGTGGACATTGGACAAGATTATCTAACCGAGCACGTGTACTAAATATTTGATTTTGTACGGTTTGGCCCATTGTACATATATTAGGCAAGGTTTATTTTTGATGAGGTACTTCAAAAAGCATTGGACTAAGGTTCAATTTTGTAAAAAGCCCCATTTTCGAAACAGCTATGCTATTTATGGCTCTAATGGCTAAATTTATGATAATATGGTTTAAATACCGTGTGTGGGAGTGGAGCCACACAGGTAGGGGGGAAGATTGCACCCAATCTTGTGTTCTTTGATTTTATGCTCTTGAAGTTATGCTATGGTCTCTATGATTTATTTCCTTTAGCATTCAATTTATGGAATATTCAAATCTCCATGTACCAAGGTCCTGTAATAGTGGTATGAGAGCACGACAACTTCAAGTATTGAGTTTGGGTCATGGAGAATTGTAGAAAAATCAAGAAATTGATTTTTTTTCACAAGTTATTGGCTTAGAGAAAATTTGAAGGCTTTTCAACAAATTCAAAATACTTGCAAGGGAAGAGGAGAGTCTGCAAAAAGCCTCCAACAAGGATACAAGAGCTTTGGGGACAAAGACAAGATGCATTCAAAAAATTCAAAAATCCAAGGATGCATTCAAAAATCCAAAGGGCAAAGGAGGCAATTCAAAAATCCAAAGGGCAAAGGAGGTAAAAGCAAAGAGACCTTTGGGCAAAGATTTATAGTCAAGCTTTCGATCAAGGGTTGAGGTTTAAAACCACCTTCATGCATAAAACCACTTTTGATGAAGTAAAACCACCCTTTTTCTCCCAAACCCACCTTCCTCAATTCTAATCCTCTCCATAATCCATCCTTATGGTGGATAAAATCAACTCATTGAGGTGATCCTTGGTCTATCTTGAGAATTGCTAAACCTACACTTAGCTCAATTTGTATAAAAGAGGGCTCATATTAATCCTACAAATCAAGGATTTCTTTTTTTGGTAAAAACTTTGATTTAAATTAGAAGAAAAGAAAAGTTACAGCTATAGCAGAGATAAAGGCTCTGCGAGGGGCACAATTGCTTACATAGTCCTGCATAGGAACATCTGAGGGCTTTCTAACAAAATAACAAGATTCTTGTACTATGAGGAAAGGATTCCATCGAGCTAGGCAAAGGGCAGGAGAATCCATGCAAGAAAGGTCTAATCTCAGACTCAGAACCTGAAAACATATTATACTCCTGAGGGTAATAGGGTCTTGGGTGGTCAGGCCCTACATGCAGGGGATTCCTCATGAAATCAGCAGAAAAGGAGGGAGGAACCATACCTGAACTGAAGTACTGGTCCAACTGGGGTGGGACAAATCCTCTATGGGGGTGGAAGAGAGGCGGTTGAAGGTTGAGAGCGGCTCCCATCAAGGTACTCCTCCCGGGCTGCAGATGTTCAGCTTCTTTGCCAGAGCCGGAGTCGAGGACTGCAGCATAGGAGGTGGTTATGGTTGTAGCTGATGGTCCATTCCCTTGTACAGAAGCAGCAGGGGTTGGGTCTTTGAGGAGAGGACTCACAGCAGAGCTGGAGCTTCCTGCCATACTGGCGGAAGCCCCAGCGGGGCGACGTGGCGAGACCCTCACAACTGAAGCGCGCAGAGAGTGGCGAGAATAGGTTTGGTACAGAGCACTGGGGCATGCAGTGAGTTGAACAGACGAAGAAAGGGCTATGGCGACCACACAGAACGGTCACCAGTTCACTTTCCTCATCTACTAATATATTACAGGGCTAACACCCTCCCTCCAAGTGGCTTGTTTTTTAGGCTCTGTGTCAGAGTTTTTCTTTTTTTAAAACTAAAGTGATATGATGGCGGCTCTGGAAAGGGGGGATTTAATAGGGAGTGGCGTGAGTAGGTTATATTAATGCTGGCAGGTTTAAGAGCCGTTACTACCCATCGACCCTTTTTCCTTCTCTTTCTTTCTCTCTTGCACATCGACTCCCCTCTCAACGGCAGCTTGGATCGCACCTCCACTGCCCCTCCTCCCCGCTGCCTCTCCTTGGCTGATCGTCTATTGCGCCTCATGCAAGGTTGGTTACGTCTGGTCAAGAGCATGTGAGGCATTCGTGAGAGAATCAGACGGAGAAAGATAAATGCTATGGGAATCGCAAGAGTGGTGGGTTGTACGCGGTTTCCCGTGGAAGCCACCAACGCTTCCTACTTCGAGAGGGGGGGCTCGCCCACCGTCGTAATGCAGGGGGTGGTGGACGCAGCCAGCCGTGTGGGCTGTGAGAATCGCAAGAGAAAACTGAGCTTCTGCATGGCCGCTCGGTCGAGCTGCTGAAACGGGGCACCCATGCCTGAGTATATCATCGGCGATGCCGCCTACCCGCTGCTGCCATGGTTGCTCACCCCTTACGCGAATCCGCTCTCGCCAGCACAGCATCTTTTTAACTGGGTGCACGAGCAGGTGCGAGCCATCGTGAGCAGGTCCTTTGGCGTTCTCAAAGCCCATTGGCGACTGTTGTCCATGGGGGCGCTCACAGCTGGCGATGAATGCATCGTGGCAGCCGCATGCATACGTCACAATTTCTAGATCTACAGCCGGGAGCCAACGCCAGCACAACATGAGCAGGTTTGCTGGCTACTGCCGTGCGACAACAGCTAAGCATCCGTGACGCGTTGGCCGCCCACCTCACCGCCGTTGCCCGACTGCATTTCTCCCTGTCCAGAGGACGGGTGTGGGACTATTGGAGAGTAAGATTTAATTTTTTTTATATTTCTTTTCAAAGCTTAATTATTATTATTATTTCTCTCCATCCCCTGGGCAACGTCTGCTCTTCTTTTTTCTACGCTACGCGCGGGTGGGTGAAGAAAAGAATTTCTTTTATATTTTTTAAAACTTTAAGCTTTAAATGTTAAACCTTCAAGGGTTACCTTTTTAAGCTTTTGCAGCTTAACGAGTGGGCGAGACCCTCCTTCGCCAGGTCGATTGTATATACATATATATGTATGTATATACATGTACATATATATATGTATGTATGTATGTATATATATATATATATATATATATATGTATGTATTTATGTATATACATATATGTATATATATATATATATATATATAGATATACATATATATTTATGTATACATATATATTTGTTTATATATGTGTATGTGTGTATATATTATATACACATTTATATATGTATACATATATATATGTGTATTATATATATATATGTATATGTATATAATATATATTATATACATATATATGTGTGTATTATATATATATGTATATGTGTATATATATAATATATATTATATACATATATATGTGTGTATTATATATATATATATGTATATATATATATATGTATATGTGTGTATTATATATATATGTGTGTGTGTATTATATATATATATGTATATGTGTGTGTATTATATATATATATATATATAATACACACACATATATATATATATGTGTGTGTATTATATATATATATGTATATGTATATGTATGTATATATGTATTTATGTATACATACATTTATATATGTATACATATATATTTGTTTATATATGTGTATGTGTGTATATAGTATATATATATATGTGTGTATTATATATATATGTATATGTATATAATATATATTATATACATATATATGTGTGTATTATATATATATATATATATATATATATATATATGTATATGTATATGTGTGTATTATATATATATATGTGTGTGTGTGTATTATATATATATATGTATATGTATATGTATGTATATATATATATGCATTAATTAATTAATTTTTTTATATTTATATATACACACATGTACACACATATGCAAACATACATACATACATACATACGTATATACATATACATACATACATACATATATAGTGTGTGTGTGTGTATGCGTATGTGTATATCTTTTCTTATATTGTTTATTTATATACATGTTTATGTATATGTGCATATATATATATATATATGTTTGTGTGTGTGTGTGTGTACTATTTACATACATACATACATACATACATACATACATATATATATATATATATATATATATATATATATATGAACGTGTGCATATGCGAATTTATATGTATGTGCAGGCATGTAATTTTTCTTATGTGGACATTTTTGTATCTATTTATGTGCACGTGCACGTGCATATGTGTGTGAGTGTGTATTTGTGTATTTCAGTGTGTGTATGCTTGTCTATATATGTAAGTTTATATGCATGGATGTATATGTGTGAGGTTGAGTAAGGGCGTGCAAGTGTGCATATTTGTGTGTGCACATGCATTGCGAGTGTGTATGCATGTGTTTTTGTTTGTGTACATGTGTGTGTGTGGTGCGTTGTGTGCATGCACATGCACGTGTTTATGTTGGCATACATTTATATCTATTTATACATACATACATACATACCTTTAAATACATATATATGTATGTGTGTGTGTGTGTGCGTGTGTTATAATATTATATAAAGAGTATATGGTATATATATCTAGCTAGGAGAGAGAGAGAATATTGCAATACATACATACATATATATATATATATATATGTATATATATATGCACATGCATGTGTTTATGTTGGCATACATTTATATCTATTTATACATATATACATACATACCTTTAAATACATACATATGTATGTGTGTGTGTATGCGTGTGTTATTATATTATATGAGGAGTAAATGGTATATATATCTAGCTAGGAGAGAGAGAGAGAGAGAGAGAGAGAGAGAGAATATATTGTAATACATACATACATACATATATATATATATATATATAATTATTTTAAATAAAAATTAATATATTTATAATAAAATAAAAAAAACACACACACACACACAAACATATATATATATGTATATTATTTATAATATACATATATACATACATATGTATATATATGTACATATATATGTATATATGAACGTGTGTGCATATGCGAATGTATATGTTTGTGCAGGCATGTAATTTTTTTAAGTGGACATTTTTGTGTCTGTGTGTACACGTGCATGTGCATGTGCGTTAGATTGTGTGCATGTGCATGTGTATCTATGTATGCATGTGTGCCTATCGATGTGTGTACACGTGTATTTGTGTTTTTCAGTGTGTGTATGCATGTATATATATGTAAGTTTATATGCATGTATGTGTATATGTGAGGTTGAGGAAGTGTGTGTATATATGTAAGTTTATATGCATGTATGTGTATATGTGAGGTTGAGGAAGTGTGTATATTTGTGTATGTGCACGTGCATGCAAGTGTGGGTGGTGCATTGTGTGCATGCACATGCATGTGTTTACGTTGGCATACATATAGATCTATTTATACATACATATATACATACCTATAAATACATATGTGTGTGTGTATGTGTGTGTGTGTGTGTGTTTATATATAAGAAACTCATTCAATGAGCAAATGACTTGATGGTGACAATTAATTGTGAGCCCCAACGCATCTAGGCTTGTGGAAAAGAATGTTTCTTTTAAAAGTTCAAAAATGTGAAACTCTTCTATACATACATACACACACACACACACACACACACACACACATATATATATACTCATTCAATGAGCAAATGACTTGATGGTGACAACTGATTGTGAGTCCCAATGCATTTAGGCATGTGTAAAAAATATGTTTAAAAATTAAAAAATTTCTCCTTTCTCCTTTATGTGAAAGATCTCTCTTCCTCTTGCCAAGAGGGGGTCTCCTTTGCTTGCCACATGGCAGGTTACAAGTAATATATTTATAGATGTCACTCACAAGCTTCAAAAGGCTTCAAAAAGCTTTCAAAGAGTCACAAGAAAGATGGAGAGAGAACCTTATAAAATTACTCCTTTTATAAAAGAAATTCAGAAGTGATCAACTAGGTTTTCTTCTTCGACATTTGTTTCCCTGACTCTTTTGAAGACTCCTCCAATGAGTTATTACTTTGGTTTATTGTCAACATCAAGGCTTTACTGGATGTTTATTCTTATTCTTCTTTGGACACCATCGACTTTGACTTGAGGCGAAGCATTGAAAATAACAGCTAAGTTTATTTATTTTATTGTAATTCATACCTCAGCCTCCTAGCTCCCTCATAACTGCTTTAATGGTCTTCTTTGCAATAACCTCAGTCTCCTAGATCCCTCATAACTGGCTCCACATGGAGTCTCATAGTGTACAGAATGGCAATACAGGCTCCGTATATCTTCCCCCATTGTCTATCACACAACACATCCCGAGAGAACTTCTACCAGGTCTTCGAAACTACTGGGTTGCAAGAAGAGGAAACAAAGAAGCATTGAGAAGAGGATGGCACGTACGCGCTAGGATGGTGACATTGATGAGCGAGAGGTAAAGAAAATCTGCAGAGCAGTTTCTCAGTGCTGGCGCAAACAAACAAACGGGCTTTCCGAGGGCCTTCAAACAAAGATTCTACAATAGCTCCTCCGTCATCCAACGTTCTCAGTGTTGCAGCACACGTCAGAGATAGTTGAGAGACTCATTTTCTCTAACATTTGTCATACATTATCTGAGGTGTGAAGACACCCCATTCAAATAACGAGTTGTTTTTAAAGCGGGCTAGTGTCGTGGCATGCCTCAATGGCGCATCTGGTGTTGACAATCAAATGAGTGGTAGAGAAGTTGCCAAGGCTTTAGGAGTTCATGGAAGGAATGTCATTGTGGCCAATTTTTGGCTGCAACATGAAGCGGAGGAAGGGTCACTTCCCTTGGATTCTTGTCACCGTCAATTGCATAGGGCAAGCACCATCACCAGTGAAATCAGGGAAATCGTGTTTCAGTTTTGGTCGGTGGAAACTCGCATCTCCCCAAACAAGAAAGATGTTCGAAAGAGGATAGGCAAGAGTGTGCATGTACTGCATCCAGTGCATCTACTCGATTTGCCTCAGGTATATCACTGTGTTGAGAGTGTGTTGTAAGAGCTACACAGTTGCTCGCATATGATTGATAGTGTATCCGGATATGCTCTTCCATACAATACTGATTTCTAATGTTAGTGGTTCAGAGTGCTGACAATACTAAAATTTTGTATGATAGGGCGTTAGAGTGCTTTACCATGCTTCCAAATGTTTGCAAGTGCCTCACAATGCATTACAATGCTTAACCATGCACTATAGTGCTTTACGAAGCTTTACAATTGATTTCAGATGCTTCTGAGTGCTTCGTGGTGATTCCAAGAAATTCCAAGTCATGAGTGCATCCAAGTCATGAAAATGCTCAGAAGCACTAAGATGCACTCAGAAATTCCAACTCAGAAGAAGTATGTCAAGCACTATAAAGCATGGTTAAGCAATATAGTGCACTGTCGGGCACTCAGAAGTGGTTGCTAGTGGTTCTAAGTGCTTCCAAGTGCTTGCTAGTGATTCCATGTGCCTCTAAGTGCTTCCATGTGCTTCTAAGTGCTTCCACATGCTTTACTAAGTGTTTGCTAGTGTTTCCAAGTGCTTCCAAGTGCTTCCAAGAAATTCCATGTTATTCCAAGTTCATCTAAATGGATCCTCAGGCTTCTAAGTGCTTGCAGGTACCTGAGAGTGCTTTATAGTGCTTTACAACCATTTACAAGTGCTGCCAGGTGCAGAAAGTGCTACTAAGTGCGTCTAAGAGCTTTACCCAATGAGTGTCATAGCTTTACACTGATTGAAACTGCGTCATAATGGTTACCAATGCTATAGGTTGCTTCAGAATGATTTTTAAATGCTTGATAGTGTGTCTAAATTGGTCTTCTTTGTCACACAGAGGGACTTCTATATGCGGTTCCAAGTGGCTCATCCTAACATAAGGATCTCCCTCAGATGTTTTGAGGGTCTAAAGCCATACTTCGTACGCAAGTTGAAGGACCGCAACACTTGTTGCTGTGAATACCATGTGCAGCTTGTCTACTTCAAGGAAGCTCTTAATCAGATGCGCCAGGGAAGATATGGGCTACATGGCCGGCCATGTAGTTGCAGGTGCCTTGTTTGTAGTTCTCATGATGGAACAACGCAGTGCGCGGCCTCCAATGCCACATTTCCAAGCTTAACAGACCTGTGGGAGTCTGTATTGTGCCCAAAACCCATTGACTGTGCTTATCACCGTAGACAATGTCTTTTGGGTACATGCCAACATTGTGGAATTAAACAGATCTCCTTGTGTCCACATGAAAAAAGCGATGACATCTCTATGATGACTGTCAAGCTTTTTGACGACGTTCCTACACAGGAAGTGGATGAGAACGGTCAAGCAAAAACTCGGAAAGATCTTGTTGTTCGCCAAGTCAGCCCGAGGACTTTCACTTCCTTGAAGCAAATTGGGAAACTTCATCAAACACAATTATAAGTACAGATGGCAAGCTGAACAATTCAAAGAGTGTTTGGATAAATTTCCAGATGATGTAGTGGTGTCAGTAGTGGATTTTGCAGAGAATTACTCCTTCAAGGTGCAGAATGAAATTCAGTCAATGCATTGGTATTCAACTCAGGTGACAATCTTGGTCCACATTTCGTACCTGCGTGATGTGCTTGGTACCATTCGGAAGACAACCCACTTCTACATCTCTGATGACAAAATCCACGACACTTTGTTTGTGCAGCACTGCTTTCTTTTGCACAATGAGTGGCTGAAAGCTCAAGGATGCAGTGTCAAGCGACACTGGGTGTGGTCTGATGGCGCTGCTTCACAATTCAAAGCAAGGCGTCCTTTCTATTTTGTAGCCCGATACTTCCGATACTTTAATATGATAGGTATTGAGATGATGCACAATTTCTTCGCATCCGGCCATGGGAAGGGCGAGCACGACGGGGCTGGTGCGGTGCTCAAAAGAGCTCTCACACAGGAGCAGCTGAAATCTGACGGATGGGTGTTACATAACGCTTCAAGTGTGGTGGCATTCCTCAATGCAACCCTCAGGAAAGAATGTCCATTGATAGGGAAGAAAGTCGATCGTAGATTCTGGGAGGTCAAGCTCGGTGATGTAGACAGAGATAGAGAGTGGGATTGCATGCGGATCAAAGGGTCTCGATCCGTCCATTGTGTCAACGTCTATAGTCAATCAGATATGCACGGGCTACAGTGTGCAGACCATTGTCCTGCTTTTGCCATGCGTGCATGAAAGGCCAATAGAGGAGATGTGTAAACAAGGACCACCTTGAGAGGATATGTGTAAACAAGGACCACCTTGAGAGGTGGCAGTACTTGCAAATACAACCGACTGCCAATGTTCAAAACGATGGAGAAGCATCCAGCGATGATGAGTTACCAGGAGCCCCCATGTATGCTAGCCACCATGACGACCTACGTGATGCCTTGATGGTTGGCCAGAACTTCGCAGTGAATGCAGAAGAGCCAGGTGCAGACTTCTACATCTTGAAGTGCACTAAAACCAAGTGCTTGACCATCAAATCTGAAAGGGATGAATGGCATAACCGTATTCATCAAAAGAACTCATTTGTCGTTGAGGGACTCTTCTACGACAAGGTAAATGGCCAAGATGACACCTATGTTCTTTTGGATGACAAGCCCCCTGCTTTTATCTACTCCCACCTGGTGCGATGCATCAGGTTTCCGATGTGCTCAGTAGAAGGTGAGCCTAATGTGTATGAATTGTCAAATGATCTATTTGAACAAATCTATAATAGCATGCCCCCAGATGAGAACTTGTAAGTTCTAACTTTCAAGCTAGCACAATGCGTCCTCCTAAGAAGCACTATTTCGCACGTTCAACTCTTTGACATCAATTTCAGTAGTAGACAAGCACTTTAAGACCACTTGACAAGCACTTCTAGTACCTACACAAGCACTTCTAGGATCTACACAAGCACTTTCAGATTACTTGAAAAGCACTTTAAGTACCTAGACAAGCACTTTAAGTAACTAGACAAGCACTTTTAGACCACTTGACCAGCACTTCCCAAATAATTGAAGTACCTACACAAGCACTTGACAAGCACTTGGAGGCCACATGGTAAGCACTTGTCAGGAACTTTTAGTACCTAGAAGAGCATTCCAGACCACTTGACAAGCGCTTTAAGCACCTTGACAAGCACTTTCAGATTACCTGACCAAGCACTTTCTAGTACCTAGACAAGCACATGTTTAGTACTTTCAGACCACTTGAGAAATTCTTGTCAAGCACTTCAGTACTTGGACAAGCACTTTTAGTATCTAGACAAGCACTTTCAAACCCTTGACAAGCACTTCAATACCTAGAAAAGCACTTTCAAACCACTTGACAAGCACTTTTAGTGTCTAGACCAGCACTTTTAAACCACTTGACAAGCACTTCAGTACCTAGACAAGCACTTTTAGACCATCACTTTCTTAAGAGTCCACAAAATGCAACCACAATATAAACTAAAGAAAATGACACCAGATCGACACAAAATCGTTCCAAGGTCTAAACCATTTTTGTTTGTATATATGTCAAGGAGTGTTGGAAGTTAGCCACATAATAAAGGCACGGTGTCAGAGTACATTAAGCTACACAGTAAGGGCATGGTGTCATTTTCTACCATCTTAATTGTTTCGAGCCAACAACTTGAATTTTAACTACATGCACAACAATTAAGATGGTCAGGACACGCACAGACACTGAGACAAAGGACTTATATATTAAATTACCGCAAAATAATGCGGCTTGCATGAGCAAAAAGCTACAAAGTTGCAAGAAGCTAAAGCTTCTTGCATGCTCGGGCTTTGGGAGAAATTGGGTTAGTACTTTTCTTGGGGTCCCGAAGAGGCCCATCCTCCACCTGCCTTTTCTTCTTCTTCCGCAGCTCTCCTGCAACAAATCGGAGGGTCTCTTCCATATTTGGGTCCAGCTCCTCTCCTTTGTTGACGCGGCTTGGCTCTCCAGTTGGAGCACTAACATGACTTAATGTCTTAATGACATCAATACCTGAGATAGCAATAGGAAATCAAGTTAGGAGCACCGGTAGTTAATATGATCACAATGATCATGGATAATCATGTCTGAGGATAACATGTTACAACAACCAAAATTACCTTATGTGATCTCAGAACCACGTGTCTCCCTCATGCCTCCATCACCAAGCACATCACTTTTTTCAGCAGACAGACTACAACCCTCAAAGTTTTTGTATTTCATCATCAAGGCATCTAGGTCGAAGGGGGCATCCACATCATGCATGGACGAGGTGGAAGCGGCTGGGTCCACCCCCTCTGGCTCACCTGAGACATAACAGACAATTACTGTACATATCAAAAGTAGCATGAATCCTGTCCTATGAAAGAGGCATGCCTTACTTATGGACTCCTCATATGCATTCCCAAGTGCCCAACATCTTGCTACAAGTGGTATCTCCCACAAACAGTCCGGAACAATGCACTTGGGCTCAGTTGCACAGACAATGGAAAAGCAAAAGGGGTGGTACTTGTGGACACATGGCAGATAATAAACGCCGGCCACATGTTTGCTTGACAGCAGCACAGCTGGCCCCACAGGCCACACAAGATCCACCAATGAGGATAGTGTCAGCACCTAGGACAGACTTGGTAGGCGGGGTAGGCACTAGAAGGGCTCTCCCCTCTCTCTTCAAGAAAGTGCATGCCTCCTTCATGAAGGAGGCCTGTCTCCTCAGCTCACATAACACATGCTCCATTTCCTCAACCGAAGCCTGCACATAATGAAAAACAACCAGCCATCAGAACTTTCAAGCATGTGTAAGTGGTTTGAGCACCTGTCTCAATGGTCTGTGCAGTGCTCTAAGGTCTAAGCACCACCAGTGAGTGGTCTAAGCACTTGAAAGTGGTCTAAGCACTTGCAAATGATGCAACCACTTGCAAGTGGCTCTTCCAAGTGTTCTAAGCACCTGTTAAAGGTCTTAGAAATTGTATGTTCTTTGTGCTTTTGCTAGTGTTTTAAGCACTTGCAAGTGGTATGAGCACTTGAAAGCGGTATGAACACTCGCACGTGGTCTTGAACTTCGCTAGTGGCCTAGATGTGTGCCTCTAAGTGTGTGCTTCTAAGTGCTTCTAAGTGTGCTTCTAAGTGCTTCCAAGTGCTTCCTAGGCACTTGCAAGTGGTATGAGCACTTGCAAGTGGTCTTAGAACTTGCAAAAGGCATTACAAGTGGCCTTAGCACTTGTAAGTGGTATGACCACTTGCAAAAGGTATGACCACTTGCAAGTGGTCTTAGCACCTTCAAGTGGTCTAAGCACTTGTTAAACTTCTAAGAACTTGCATGATTTCTATGCACTTGCTAGTCATGTAAGCACTTACAGTGGTATAACACTTGCAAGTGGTCTGAATACTTATGAGTGGTCTATGAACTCAATGACCTCTAAGCACTTGCAAGTGATGCAAGTGAAACAAGCACTTGCAAGTGGTGTAAATGCTACACCACTTTCAAGTGCTTGAATCACTTGCAAGTGCATATATCACTTGCAAGTTGCAAGTGCTTGGACCACTACTTAAAGGATAGAAAAATGCTTGAGTTTTCAAAAGTACCTGCATAGTGGACACCTCCTCCTTCATCTCTGCACACAGCAGCAGCAGACGTCACAGCACCAGAAGCCACTGAGACCACCCTCTCTAGCACTCCTATCTCAGCTTCCTTCTTCAGAATGAGAGCTTCATTTTCTAGGGGAGATGCTTTTAATATCTCCATGTCTGGGCAATCCACCTAGCAGAGCACCATTTATAGAGAGGAAGGCCAACAACCGACCATGTCCCTCCCCCACACCACCAATAAATGTGGGGGATGAGGAGAGACAAATGGACATTTAGCCCTATATAAAGGGGTTAAGTTAACCCCAACCCACTATGTGGGATAATACATTGCCACATGGATGAAAGCATGTATAGGTGGTACCACTTTTTCCACCTTTTGGTGGTACCACCAATAGCCCCTAAAAGGAGGGAAGTTTAGTGTTTTTAAAATTAGTAATATGGAAAATAGTGGGCCATCATAAAATTAAAGCATGCAAGGATTGGGCCACCCTCTTTAAAGCATGCATTGATTTGGCCTGTCGCGTGCGCCCCCCTTCTCCCTCTACTCCTCTTCTCCCGCTACTCCGTTCCTGCATTCCCTCTCACCAAGCAAGCTTCTTGCACATTGATCAATCTGCTGCCTTGCATGACTCACGGTTTCACCGTTTCACAGCCGTGTGCGCAGAGATGAGTGATCCCACCCCCAAGAAGAACACCCCCCCTAGGAGGTGCAAGAGACCCTTTGTGGATGCTCACTCAGTCATGCAGACCCCTTCACCGATGCGAGAGCAAGGTGAAGCTTCCCAGACAACATGCGGCCCTACAATAGAAAAGTCCGCTCGGAAAGGTATTGTGCTCCTCTTCCATGTCTGCTGCATGCACATATCCTTCTTACACATCTCCTCCATTGGCTTTTGTTTGCACATTGTTTCCCTGTCAATGCATGCTCCCCTTGAGAACTAACGTTTGCTTGTTCTCTTATTAACAGCGTCATCTAAGTACCCCAAGCTATCCCGTTTTTGCTACTCAGCAGAGCAGCTGAGTTGCATGCTGAGTACGGCTTGAGCATGGAGGGCAAGCTGCCCAAAGACCTTACTGTCGAGGATTTGCCACCTGAGGAGTGGCTGACTGTCTTCAAAGTTCTCGAAAACAAGAAGACAAAGGTCTTCCTGCATATGGTGCAGGATCACCTATACGACGCTTGTCGTCTTTTGTATCAGAAAGTGTACTAGGCTGCCCTCTCTAATGGGGAACTAATGACAAAGTTTGCTAGGGGGTTTGCCTTTGAGAATTGTGCAGCTGCTAAAGCTCAACCCGAAAGTCACAAGATTGCATGGGCTGTGGTGGGTGGTATGGTCTTGGAGAATGTGAAGGCTCAACGGGGAGGTTTGAATCGTAAAGTGAGCAAGTTCATGTCCGATTACGGTGTTTCTTTCTTATATGGACAAACAGAGCATGCTGTTGACTCCTACGCCTTGACATTGTCTAATCACCCTGCAAAACCAACTGAGGTTGCATCCTAGCCCCCATACATAGAATGGTTAGGTAGAATTGCTGAAGATCTTGGTGGGCAGGCCCATATTGTTGAAGCGAAGGTTGGTTCTGCTAAATTGTTCTTAGCAGAGAAGAGGGATTTGTGGCTACGCAACGAAGGCACCTGTCAAAATGGGTACACTCACTATTGGTGTCATGGTGTGCGAAGGATTCTAAGGATTCTGTTGATGTACAGTTTTCAGAGTAAACACCTTGGAGAATACACCTTGCAAGGGTTCCTTCCAACACTTTTCTATGTGCGTGCTATGACTTTAATGAAGGAAATGAAAGAAAACTAGAAGAGTGGAGAGAAATGAAATAAGGGTGGTTTTAACAATGAAGGAAATGAAGCAATGCCTTCACATTTACATATAGGAGTACGATAACTTTTCAATATTATGATAAGTCAACACAATAACTTATCTATATGATCATGCGTCAAAACTTACTACTATGATAACTTACCAAACATTAACTATAATATGCTTTTATACATAACCAATTTCAACTATGAAAACTTATCCAACATCATATATGATAAAATACTTCTGCTTTTACACATAACCAATATAATCTTCCTTCCTTTATCCGTTTAAATTTGCACATTTGAGAGACTACTATCATGACTCTCATGTTTTCCATTTGCTACCATGTCTCACTTGATTTCTCAAAATCGATTTGCATGGTGTTCTCTAGCTATTGGATTCTCAAACTTCTCACAAGACATATTTCTCAATGAATTTCTTGTGTCCCATTGGACTTGGACATCTTTTCCTCTAAACTTATCTCTATCTTCCCATACCACCATTAGAGTAATTGTCTCATGGGATTGACATCATGGAATCCACCTCCATAGCTGTTGCATTTTGGAAGTTGTAACGCGCTTGTCAATGATATCGCTCCATCACTTGTAGACTATATTGCTAAAATTGCTTCATCATTGAATCCATATCCATAAGCAATTGCCTTTTGGAAACCGTAACATGCTTGCCAATGAGATCGCTCCATGACTTGGACCAAATTGCTAAACTTGCTTCATTTGCAAAGTAAGGGCCATGACCCTCCAAGCTGTGCTGCAATCATAGGTAACATATCCACAATTAGACTTTGAATAACATGTAATTTTTTTGATACTCGCTTCAAGACAACTCTTACCATATAATGTGTGATGCTAGAAGTCTAAGCCTCTGTTAGTGACTCGTAAAATGTAGTCACCACTTCCTTAAATTCTTTGGCATTATTTGATGTAAATGCCATCTTATGTAAAAGTTGTGATGGTCTGTGAAGTGCAATCTACATATTTGCCTTTGCTATTCATGTCCTTTCTCCCCATTGCTTTGATCAGGAATGGCCATGTGCGATTTCTTCTATGAATCATACTTCTTTGGTTTTCAAACTAGCAAGTCACCATTGCATATTTTTTGGTGCAAAGAGAAATTTCCTTACCTTTACCCCTCCAAAAAAAAGGTTTACAAGGTAAATTTCCACTCACTCTTGACTTTTTCTGATCCTTCTTGATTTCACTTGGCCTTGGTGTAGTCCTTTCTTGATTTCCACTTGGCCTTTTGGTTTAGTCCTTCTTGGTTTCCACTTGGCCTTGGTGTAGTCCTCTCTTAAACAAAACTTATTCCACTTTCTTAGATGTTGCTTGAGCATTAATAGGAGTAGGTTATATTTTATAAGCAGAACACACATACTCATACACACCAATTTCTCTGACATTCTCACCAATGCATGTAAAGAACAAAAGTGTACCCTTGTCAAGGTATGTCAAGGACATGATCCCACTTATGGTCCACTCGTACCATTTTTTTCCACGGTATATAAATTAACAAATTAATCATGGGTTGGAGCACCATCTTTGCTTGTCTCTATATTTCAATGTTTGCTTGTCTCTATATTTCAATGTTTCTTTCCATCTTTTCCCTTATTTCTAGATCGCATATAATACAAGAAATGAAACTCTGTATATGTTGTTGCATTCGACACAGCAAACATGCACTCCAAACGTTTGAGATCACTGACAAGATGCCATTCTACCTACCTCAATGGGACAAGCCATCATATTTCATTATCACACGAGTAATTCAGATGACTAGACAAGATGTTAAGATCTAATGTGCTATTTATGAGCGTTAAGCTAACTTGTTCTAAGTTTTGACCCTTCACAACCTCACTCTCATCAAGATTTAAGATAAATTTTCAGCTTTCCTCCACATTCTCCAATGTTGTAGAATTTTACCAATGTTATTTGTAACTTGAATATATCTAATATAAAGTTATTGTTTGCATGCACAATAAAGGGAACTTCTTTCAAACCAAACTTACATATATGTGTGTGGCATAGATGTATAGGCTTGTCACACATGAAAGAGGCAAAACCCTTCTCTTTTTCATCGCTATAGATTGCCTTAGACCCTGTATCTAATTGTTTGTATATCATTAAATAAGA
The DNA here is from genome assembly GCF_041138505.1 of Cibotium barometz. Taxonomy (NCBI): domain Eukaryota; kingdom Viridiplantae; phylum Streptophyta; class Polypodiopsida; order Cyatheales; family Cibotiaceae; genus Cibotium; species Cibotium barometz. The sequence goes on from NC_141077.1 coordinate 24,391,733, forward strand.
TTGGCAACTTATCCCTACCTTATTACATACTCCCTAAGCCTCATTCATTACCTCATTATCTTAATCCCAACACTAAACATAACTTGAACCAAACTTAATACAAAATCAAAACAAAGCATTTAAAGATACCAAGTAACCATAACAAATCTCCAAAACATAACATAAGACGTACCTCCATGGCTCTCTCTTCTCCTTTTAATTTGTATAGGAAGATCAATGAAAGGAAAGATAAATTTTTGGTTTCAACTAAATGGCACCAGAAAATCAACACACCCTTCATTCTCTCTCACTTGGTCTTTGTATCAAAATCGTCCTAGGAGTGAGAAGATCTAGTGCCATAAATGCGGAAATAGAGGGAAAGGAAGAGTTTGTGAAAGAAAAATAGGTGGGATATGGAAGTTGAAGGCTACACACAGAGATACAATTCTCTATAAAGGAAGAAAAGTAATAAAATTTGGAAAAAACTCTCCCAAACACTAAATAAGCATGCAAAAGCATGGACAACTCAAAAACCCTTTGTTCTAAATAGTAACATTCAAAATAAGTTTTTAAAAATCTATTAACCTCATAATACTTTATATAAATAGTTCAAAATGTATAGAAGCACTCTAAGAGAATAGATCTAAGTGTGGCTAAAAAGAAATTCAAAAATTTGAATTCTACAGCCAGATATCTCACTTTTTCTATTTCAAATTTCTTTTTTTTTAATATGCCTAATTTTATAAAATTTGAAGTTGAAAAGTTATATGGATACTTAAGAGTATCACACCTTTCAAGCTACACATTTTTAACTCAAATAGAAAAGTGGTTTTTGAGATTTACAAAATTTGAGGTTACATGGTCCTAATCTTGGAGAGACGGCCCTTAAACAACCCTTTTGTTAGTCCAAATTTCTCCTAATGAATCTATGTATAATTGTTGAACATGAGCATTTATTAGTCCAAAGGGCATGATCCTATAAGAAAATGTTCCCCATATCATGGTTACTTTGATCTTGTGTTGGTCTTCCTTTAGGGTGATGGAAAATTGATTGTAGCCTAAGAAATCATCCAAGAAATGTGGTCTTGTGTTGGTATTCCTTTAGGGTGATGTACAAGCGATGGACAATTGATTTCAGCCCAAGAAATCATCCAAGAAGCTAAGCTTCATCTCTAAGCACTAACATACTCTCTATGTAGGGTAAATGATAATGGCCCTTGCATGTTGTAGTGTTGACCTTCTTCAAGTCCACACACACCCTAGTTTTCCATTCTTCTTGGTGGTGGGGACAATTTAATAACTAGAGAAACCCAGTTAGTGTAACCCAATCATCTTAGGAGTTTATCAATTTCCTCTTCTAAGTGCTTTGGGTTTATTTAATAAGGCTTTTGGTTGGTGGGTCAAGACCCTTCTATGTGAAAGGGATGGTATGTTGCACCACTTCTGGTGGAACTCCCTTCATTTTTGTGTACTTTCAAGAAAAAATCACGTCCTTGAATTCCTTTAACAAATACACCAACTCTTTTCTCATGAAGGGTTAAGTCTTTAGCAAAATAAAGACTGGTTTAGGATCTTCACAAGAGGTTCTTCTATATTAACTTTCTTGAACTCAATAGGTCCATGATAAGACACACCTTCTTGTCCCTCTTTGGATGAACCACAATTCTCTCATGAATATAGTATGTGACTTGAAATGTTCTAGAACTGGTCTAAGATCTGGCTCTTTGTCATTTTCTTCTTCCTGAGCCATGATCCTCTTATCCTCCTTTTTTTCTTTATCTAAGGATCTATTTCTTTATCTCCTTTCAGACTTGGTGAGTTTTCCTCAGGTTTGTTGGCTATTGTTTGTGTCTCACCATTGGTGACTACCTTGTTCGATTCTTCACCTACACTTGAACCACTGATGAGCATCATTTGATTTTCTCTATCGTTGTACCTAGCATAATAACACTTTTACTTCAACCATTTGTGAGATGCAAATCCTTTGGCTGCCCATCACTATCAAAACTATTTGTGCTTGATGATGCACTTTCAAAATTTTCACAACAAAGGTCAACAAAAAATTCCAATACCTAGCATGAATATCGAGGTCAAAGGACGTAGATTCGTTAAGGTCATTTTTGTGTATTTTTATTCCTCTTATTAGCATCACATCAATGGTAAGCACATGCATCCAATTATTAGCATGAATACTGAGGTCAAAGGACCTAGTTTTGTTAAGGCCATTTTTGCGTATTTTTATTCCCCTTATCAGCATCACGTCAATGGTAGTTAGCACATGCACCCAATTTTTACTAAAGTCTGAAGGATGTACTTCCTATCCTCTTCCTAATCTGATTTTGGTACAGACATTGCTCATGCACTTACATTGAACTGGTCTGATGTGTCATGCTATAAGTATTTCCAAATAGATTGCCATCCCCATTGGATATGTTTTCCATGTTCGAAGGTCTACCTTTAGAACTTGGGTATCTTTTCACAAATAAATGTATCATCCTTATGGTATCCTTAAGCTTTTTAATCTCATTTACGCACATCAAAACTTATTAACATCATTAGTTTATGATCTTGACCAAGTGCACATTGAATATCCCTCATTCCATGAGGAAGAGGACTTGCATGCTCTTCATGATTTCTTTATCACAACAAAACCACATCCACATTCCGAGACGATGGGGATAGGGATAAGAGAGAGGAAGAAGAGGACAATGCCTCTCGATGTTTAGTTCAATAACATCTGATTAAAAAAATAAGGATCTAACTGAGAGAAAATTTCAATCTTCTTCTTTTGATTTCCCAACTAACACTCTCAACCTCGAGGAACCCCTGTGGATGACTAGCCAAAGGCCAAGGCTCTCACTCAGCTACTAGTAAGGTCCTGATGTGGCATATTATACACTCGGCCCAATCCTAGATCTCTCGGCTCCAAATATGAGCACCTCATCAATGAGCGGGAATCCTTTACTTAAGCCTCATCTTGTGCACCAAGCCCTCTTACAGATCACTCCTTTTGACCCCACCACTCCAATACAAGCAGAGGCTTATGTAAACATGGGCACAACCTACTAATCTACCATACCCTTTAGTGGAGACAGGCCAGAAGCATAAGAACTGTGGCAGTTAAATCACCCTGAGACACTATGATCCAATGTGGTGAAAGGATCAAAGCTCACCTACTTGTGGCTTGCTAATATACGCATTGTCACATTCATGATTTCCTACGCTTACAACAAGCGATGGAGGCGAGATCATTCAGTAGAGTCACAGGTGACTATGAGGAAATACATATAGATGTTGATGGCCAAGTTTTCATTTGCTATCCAGCCGGCCTAGAGATTACCATCTAGGAATATGCAAATATATACAAAGTATCTCCATGGCAACTTCATGTTGACCCATTGTATATGCCAATCAAACAAAGGTTTACTGTCAAAGAATTCTAGGAAACGCATGCTCATGATTCCCACTTCTTCAACTTTCCTTACTTCGAACACAACCTCTTTGACACTCTCAACTAACAATGGAAATTCATGTTCACTACAGTAAATGCATGGAAGGCGATCCCTAATCCTACAATAGTGGCCATTGTGCAATTCTTCAAGCTAATCATCCTTCTTATTGACATGATGATTATGTCCACAGTTAAAACCGCAAGGGGATGCACTTAGACCTCAACAAAGAGCCTTCTGATAGTGGCATCATGTACTACTAACAGCGGCTACATCATCTACCCTCGTACATGCATACCACTGTCAAGGTATGATTGATACCAACTTCTAGAGGTCACTCTATTTTCTTCGCCAAACCCTTCATGTCTTGAGACAAGGAAGAGCTGCTATAAAGAGTATTTAGGGCACCAAGCCCTATGGCATAGATTTTGAGGATAGAATCTCCATTAGGTAGGAGGGATGTTAAGCCCGTTTTGAGGTTAACCTAGCATCTTTCCATTACATAAGAGAGATAGCCCAATAAGTGTCATGAAACAGCACTATAAATGTTGTAATTATGAGAATGGTTGGCAATGCCATAAATCTATGTATCTTGTAATCATTTAGTTCATCTTTCATTAAGTTTTGGGTGCCCACGTGTGAATAAGGACTAGTTGTATAGATAACAACATTATCATAATGCAAGAGACAATCCCTTTTGTGCCAATAGAGTCTAGTCTTATCTCCTTGCTCTCTTGTGTCTATGGTGTGTGTGAGAGAGAGTTGAGAAGAAAGAGCTTAATTCTTGGTGCATGTTCCTCTTATGCTTGCTTGTGTTTATGAGTGTGAGGGTAGAGAGAGTGAGTGTCCTTGTGAGAAGAGAGGAAACCTCATGGTGATAACTTGAGGAGGATGCAAAGGAGTGGGGATAGCTACCACTAGCAAAGCTTGGAGTCTTTAGAGATATGAGCTTGGATACCGGCAAGTTTCCCATGATGTGTTGAGATAAGCATTGTTCATTGGGTGAAATCATGGAATGGTGGCTTTATAGTTGGTGTCCATGGACACCAACTATTGAGCTATCACTAGAAACATAGTTAAAATATTTGTGTGTCAAAGAGGACTTGAAAAAGTGGTAAGATTAAAATATTTGTGTGTCAAAGAGGACTTGAAAAAGTGGTAAGATTAAAGGAAAATGGGGAAAAAGAAACAAACTAAAATGGTCTCATGACTCCACCAGTCTGAGAAGTGATTACGGACCTCTCTCTCTCTCTTACGGACCTCTCTCTCTCTCTCTCTCTCTCTCTCTCTCTCTCACACACACACACACACACACACACATTGAGTTTCATCTATGGAAGGACTACATTCGATGGAAGCTAGCAACTCACAACAAGGGATGCAAATTATGGAAGTTGATTATTCACAACATATCCATGCTAACATATCCATGCTATTGAAGCAACTTCATTACTAGAATAGGAATTGGATAATTATTCACAAGGACACCTTTTTGGAGACTTTCCAGATCAGCCATTGGTTAGGGAAGGATGTTCTACTACTGAGCCACATGGAACACGGGTATTTGAGAAAACCCTTGTGCAAGCACAGGTGAATTCCAAAAGAAAGCAATATTTTAATAAGGACGAAGTTAGCTCAATGAGGAGTATGAAGCACATGTCAAGCAAGAGTATCGACAGCGATGTCATAGACGAAAGCAAGTAGAAATCAAAATCACTGAAGATAAAGACATTGAAGGAGAAGACATTGAAGAAAGGAAGAGGCATACTGTTGAGAATATTCTTGTGAGCACATTTTGACAAAGTTGAGTCATTATGGGAAAGACAACAAGAATGAAATAATGCAAGAAATTCTAAATGATAAGTGCATTCTACAATACACAGATGATATACTTTTCCAATATGTGGGCATTTTTTCTACATTTAGAAGCTCCTTACAGGTGTTGAAGGATCCAAAATCTAATGATGAGATTTTCTTGAAATACAGCGTGCTAAGCACGCTTGTCAATGGGTTAATGCATGTCAATGAGGCCCTGGGAGAGAACTTAGCCTTTCTCAAGCTGCAAGACATCTTAATATTCATCCAAGGAATCTTTATTCTGCTTTAGGTAGAGTTGAGAGTGATGCTACATCTTCAAGCATGTTGGCGTTGGACTAATGTAAAAGAAAGTTTGGTTTATCTCATGAAGTGAAGGAGATAGTTGTTAGATTCTGGAAAAAGCACACCAAGGTGTCTCCAAATAAGAAAGACATATGTCGGCACGCGACTTGGCTATAAGCAATACATCGAGCATCCGACGCACTTGATGGTATAAACATATCTCATACTATATCTTCAGTGTTATTCATTGCACACGCAATATTGTACATACCACATGGTATTGCCTATGAGCTGTCAAGCTCTTCTTATGATATCTAGCTCTATCTATCATATATAACATTGTCGATGCTATATAGCTAGTGCACAAACATTGAGGAATATCTCTATTGGTGTATGTATCTAGGCTATATAGCACAAATTTTTTTGCTAATAGGTGTTATGAACTACACATAATACATATAGCATGCATATTTGCTTCATTGCACAACCTTTATGGTGTATATGTCCTTGTGATATATAGTAGAGACAATCTCCTATATATAGCTATGCTACCTATCATATATAACATTGTCGATGCTATATAGCTAGTGCACAAACATTGAGGAATATCTCTATTGGTGTATGTATCTATGCTATATAGCACAAATTTTTTTGCTAATATGTGTTATGAACTACACATAATACATATAGCATGCATATTTGCTTCATTGCACAACCTTTATGGTGTATATGTCCTTGTGATATATAGTAGAGACAATCTCCTATATATAGCTATGCTACTAATATATAGTAGAGATAGTCTCCTATATATAGCTATGTTGCTGAAGCTCTCTGGGCTATATAGTAAAGAAACTAGCTATATATCATATTGACTTTGAATATACAAGTGTTATAATTACTGCCAATGAGCTAATAACTCAATTTTTGTGCTGTATGGCTTATTTGTGCTATATAGCACAACTATATATATTAATAGCATAGTAACTCGGTCTGTGCTATATGGCATTATCTATGCTGTATGGCATTATTTGTGCTATATCGCATAATTGTATATATTAATAGCATAGTAACTCAGTCTGTGCTATATGGCATTATCTGTGCTATATTGCACAACTGTATATATTAATAGCACAATAACGCAGTCTGTGTTATATGGCATTATCTGTGCTATATAGCACAACTGTATATATTAATAACATAGTAATATGTGCTATGAAATACATCTCAAAAATATAGCATGCATATGTATGTGCTATATAGCTATTAATATTTAATAATACCTTGTCTATGCTATATAGATATGTCTCTGCTATACAACTATGCGTGTGCTATATAGCTAGTCCACAAATGTCCCTCTGCTATATAGCACAAGAATAAACAAAATAGCATATTTACAAACACTTATGTGTGATATGAACTACACATCAGATATATAGCATGCATATGTATTTGCTATGCTATATAGCTATTAATATTTTAATCTTACTTTGTCTATGCTATATAATTAGTGCACAAATATTCAAATATATATGGATAGTTATCTTTCTGCAATTTATACCTGTGAATAAATTTGTGTGGTATTTTTAATGATTTTTTTTTGTGTCTTTTAAAGCTATGATTATAAGTTTTTTATTGGATTCTTGGCTCTTTCAGACAGAGCATTTTTTGAAGTTTAGAGACCCCCACCCACATGTGCAAATTGGGCAAAGGTCCTTTGAGAAGCTCAAGCTCGGGGGGTTCGCCTAAAAATATGTAAGTATAGCATGTGAGTTCAAATGAAGGGGTTTTTTCATTCAAAATTTTAAGGTAAATTTAAAGAAATACATTTACAGAAGGGGTTTTTTTAATCGATTTTTTTTAAAAATGTAAGTCTATAAAGAAAAGGGGTCATTTTATTCATGCAAAATTCACAAGTAAGGGTTTTTTTAATAGCCCTTGAATGCACGTGATACATAGGGTTTCTTAGTAGTGCACCCCCCAAGAGTATGAAGGTTGAAATATCGGAACACATGTTGTTGTGTGTACCACATACAACTGATGTTTTTAAAATATGCATTTAATACTATGCGGTCAAATGCTTTTGGTTTTCATGGGAATTCATGTACATGTGAGTGCAATGCTTGTGGTTGGGGCCAAATGTCTCGTTGTTGATGAGCACTCTTTCTCATGGATTACATAGTTGTAAGAATCGTGTGTATGTACAAAGGAGTGGGATTCAAGATTTCACCAATACAAGTTTCTTATGGGCCAATGCAATGAATGTGGAATGAAAAAGCTTTACTTCTGTCCACGCGAACAAGAGGAGACAACAAAGACAGTTCCAATTCAACTCTTTGAGGAAATTCAAGTTCAAAACAAGCATGGTCAAAGTAAATGAAAAGTGTTGTCCCTCAAGCATGTGGCTTTTAGTGAGCTGATGAAGATGATACAGGTTCACACTAAAACCTTCATCAAGCACAATTTCACTTATAGGTGGCAGGCTGATCAATACAGAGAGTGCTTAAAGATCTTTCCTTTAGATACCATTGTATCAGTAGTATACTTTGCCGAGAACTACTCATTCAAAGAGAAAAATGAGATACAATCCATGCATTAGCATATAGATCAGTGCACAATTCTTGTTCATATTACGTATCAACATAGCAGTTAAGGATAACAATATTGTCAAGGAGATGCATTTTTACATTTCTGATGTGATAAGCAACATGATACCCTCTTTGTCAGCACTGTCTTCTTCTTTGTAACCAGTGGCTTAAAGAGTAGGGTTTGAATTTCAAGAAGCATTGGGTGTGGTCAGATGGTGTGGCTTCACAGTTCAAAGCTACAAGACCATTCTACTTTGTCGGGCATTTTTACCAAAACTAACAAGTGTTGAGATGACATGGAATTTTTTTGGATCAGGCCATGGCAAGGGGGAGCATGATGGCACTGGCGCTATAGTAAAGAAGGCCCTAACGCATGAACAACTTAAGACCAATGGTGTTCTTCTTAGGCAGGATGCTGATGTTGTTTAATTTTCGACAAAAACAATGTCCAATGGTGTATCTAGCTCCTATGCACAGTCCGTACTAGAGGAGACTCCTATAGAAGAGTGTCAAGATGACACATGTATGTTTGAGGGATCCTTGGATATGCTAAGTGAATTAATCAATGAAGGTGACAACTACACTGTGAATGTAGAGGCAAACAATGAAGAAGGTGTAGAGTTATATCTTCTGAAATGTTTAAAGCCAAAGTGGAAGACAGACAGAGCTCTTAAACATCAATGGAATAACATATGCTCAAGAGGCACATATATGTTATTACAGGGTATTATTTCAAACAACAAAAGGAGAACCCTCAGTACTACACTTTGCTTCATAACATGGGTGCTACTAACAATGCCATGCTCTATGATGCAGCTTGACATCTGCCAGAACATTTGTCCTAGACTTTGTATCTAGGTCACTTTTTACCCTCTGTATAAGGTTTCCCTTGCTAGAATTTTATTTCATTAATGGAATCTCTTTTTCTTCCCACTTCATTATGCTTGAAATCTCCAACTGTTTGTTATTATGAATAAACACATTCTACTATGCATGCTATATAGTGCAAAAATATAGCACAATATGTGCTATATAGCACATAGCACATGGGCACCGGTGGGATGTCAATGAACCTTAAGCAATGAATAAACACAATATATTGTGTGCTATATAGCACACTCTATGCTATAAAACACATACCACCGGGCACAAGGGGGTTGTAAATGTACCTTAAGCAATGAATAAACACAATTTACTGAGTTGCATGCATTCAGTCTTGCCATCACATGCCTACATACATCATGCATCATACTCTCTTTCTTATCCAAAGCATCAAAGCAAATATCACTACAAACCTTACTCTCACATGTATCATCCATCACATTTGTGCTAGCTTCATCATACAAAAGATCATAGCCCTCAATGATTTTTATCTCCCCATCCTCAGTGATCTCCCAATCAATTTTCATGCCATTTTCCTTCAACTTTTTGAGAGGTTGAAGGCGAATCTCCAAAACTTGTTCCTTGGTTAATGTGGGTGCTTCATCCAATGCCAAATATCCATGTGCATCATCATCAATGCAATCATCATCATCAAGCCAAACCGGGTCATCATAAAATGACCATCATCATACACATATGCATATTCATCCTTGATGTCTACAACATCATCTTGTTGCTTATGTGTATCATAAGTAGCATCAAAACATCTGACACCTTGTGATCGAACATGTCATGCTCAAACAAATCCATGTGAATTTGTATGTGTATGTGTGTGCATGTACAAATTGCTTTTAATGAAATTTTACACTGAAATTGAGTAGACCAGGTGAATGGGGTCTTAGACTACGAGACCCTACCTTATCCAATCCAATAGTGGGTCTTCTACACCTCACGATGTTGGCGGCTGAGCCGCAAGATCCTTATCCTTACCAACTTCTACTTAAATATGGATGTGATGCTAATGAGGACTTTTCCCGTGTCTTGTTATTTTAATTTTGCTCCAAATGTGGCCTGAGATTTTACTTCATATTGTTTTTTATAAGATCTAGAAACTGTTGATCTTACAATTTGAAAATCATTTTACAATTGCTAATCTAAGACATGGCGCTCCTGTTGACTTGCCATCTATGGAATTAGCTACTCCTTTTACTGAATCTAGGTCCTCTTTACTGTTGCAAGTCTCGTTATCTCTTCCCTCCTTGAAAGAGATTAATTGAAAGCCTTCAGACCCTTTCTCTTCCACAAGCTTATTTTCAAAGCTTTCTGATTTGCACACCCCTTTGTGCAACATCATGGCTTAATTTCCTCACATAAAAGCAACCGAAATAACCTACTTAATCTCTTGAGAATCTAACCCAAAAAAATTAGTGCTTTTCTTCACCAAAGCACTCTTTTCCATGTGCCCAAACAACTTGGGCAACATACACACATTTTTGTTGCCTTATACAAATAAATACAATTACAAAAAATGAATCTCTCACTAAATTTTGTTGAAGAAGCTTTTGTTCACATATGGGAAGTCTAGTAGCCACTAGACTCTTCCACTCAATGTAAAAAGAAGCCCCATAACCTCACAGCCACAAGGAAAGTGTCTCTAATACCATGCTAAAATTATGAGATGAGAGGAAATTGGAGCTCACAAGCTCTTACACACATACATGAGCTAAACTCATGAATCAAATAATGGAGTGAGGAGGGGGACACACAGAGAGAGAGAGAGAGAGAGAGAGAGAGAGAGAGAGAGAGAGAGAGAGAGAGAGAGAGAGAGAGAGAGAGTAGACACAATGTGTGGCACCCAAAAAAAATTAGATAACTCTCACACCCAAGTGGTGAGCTCTCTCACACCATACAACAATAGATGACACACCTATATACAAACATGAGGCTCTTGCATGTGTGAGCCATGTGTCCTGCCATGTGTCACAATGCTAGACACTCCTTGTTAAATTTGCAGCAATGTGATGAGCTATGGTGGATCAAATGCTAGAATCAACATCATTAACAAAGAGATTAGACAATAATTAAGACGTGATTAGTGAGCAATTAACTGATAGCTTAATGTAGGCATGGATAATCAAAAACCAACAAATTCTCATTAGGCCAATGCCTCAATTTATAGAGTTTACATCCAAGCATCCAATCCCACTGATTTGTCCTTGATTCACTCCACCTCCTTTGCTTGATTCTCTCGACCTCTTCCCAGAATATCTCCACACCTCCTAAATCTCCTCATGCTACCCTTTATTCTCTCCCAGTAGATACTTCTCAACTTTTCATAGGTTCTCTCACATTTACAGATTCTCTTTTACAGCCTCTTGCTAAGGGCTTGTTCCCGCACCACACACCCTATTCACTTGTATATTTCAACACCTCCCCTCAAGTGAATACTTCTAGCACACCTGGACCCTATACCAAGTTTCCCTCTTACTTGATAGTCCGCGACCAGTGCCTCAAGTCCCTAAACTCATAGTCCTTGACACACTCTCTCTCTCTCTCTCTATGTGTCCAAGGCTACTACAAGTGCATGTGACCTTGACTAAAGTACTCACACATACATCTACCACATGGCCTACATCATCGGTGGCTCAGAGGTGGTTTTACTTTGTTGGGGCAGGTTACATTGGGTTGTGGGGTTTCACTCTCTCTCTCTCTCTCTTAGAAAAGATGATCCGACTCCACTTCCTTAGGAGCCTCCATGAAGTTTGCCGATGTCGTTCCTTCTCCACTGGGTTTGCTGTAGCAGTCTCTTGTTGCTAGAATCAACATCATTAACAAAGAGATTAAATGATAATTAAGACGTGATTAGTAACCAATTAACTGATAGCTTAATGTAGGCATGGATAATCAAAAACCATCAAATTCTCATTAGGCCAATGCCTCAATTTATAGAGTTTACATCCAAGCATCCAATCCCACTGATTTCTCCTTGATTCACTCCACCTCTTTTGCTTGATTCTCTCCACCTCTTCCCAGAATATCTCCACACCTCCTAAATCTCCTCATGCTACCCTTTATTCTCTCCTAGTAGATACTTTTCACCTTTTCACAGGTTCTCTCACATTTACAGATTCTCTTTTATAGCCTCTTGCTAAGGGCTTGTTCCCGCACACACCTTATTCACTTGTATATTTCAACACTCCTCTCTACCTTAGGCTAAATAAAAATCAAATCTAGTACACTCCTAATACTTGGATTTCCTTTATTTTAACACATTTGGGATATGGTTGGGTGGAGAATCAAAGTACTAGTCTGACAAGTCCTCAAGCTTATAATGCAAGTCCTCAAGCTTATAATGCAAGGAGCATTACATTGGTATCAGAGCCAAGTTCTTTCTCTTCCATGTTTCCATTGAGCCACTCATTGTTGCTAACTCTAATTCTACTTATACTCATTAATCTCTACACCTTAATCTCTTTCTATTCATCTCCATAAGCTAATCCCTATATTTCTCAACTCATCTCTCCATACAAAATACCTCTTGCCTAATAAATTGGGTATATCTCCTGCCTAATAAATTGGGCATACTTCGGAGTTCTACATGGAGCAAGTGGAGTACAAGACAACCTTGAAGGATCATTGAAGCAAATATCAACAAGGAGGAATCAACGGAATTATTCTTCACATCAATAAGGATAATTCATGATTACCCAACCAAGTAAGGTCATTGTGTTGCATTTTTGTGCTTTGTAAGAAATTTTCCATTTGCTTAGTGTTAGAGTAAATGGCTTCTCAAGGTGGGAAGAATGAAAATGGTGAGAAGAGGGAAAACCTAATGCCCTCTTTCCATATGGAAAAGGATATACAAAACCAAATGAAATAGCTATGCAAGATTTAGACTTTAATGATTATGAGGATATGGAAATGAAGGAGATAAAATAAAAATTCTCTAGTAGTATAGAAAACAAACTTGAGAAAAAAATGAGTCTTCTTGTGAGATCCCACTACCCCCTCTGTGCACCGGCGGATTCCCGGTTGCTAGCAGCAAAAGTAGCTTCTACTTACGTGGGGCAGGGTTTCCCACTCGAAGCCTCGCCCTCAAATGTTCAGACATGAGACTAATCTGGTGGTCATTCCGAAACCGAAACCAGGGAAAATTTCCCTTGTCTGGAAAATGGGGACGATTCCACCTTTTTGATTTTCTTAACGAATTTTCTAACGGGGTCAAGAGACTAAACTAACCTTCACCTGATTAAACCAGATAGAAGGAAAACTATTACAGGCTTAACTTGAAGAAATCAGCGCTTTTTTCCTAACTGAATCAGGCACAGCCGTTGATCTATTCGTTTGAGAAGTCTTCAGGTTTTTATTTAACTACTCAAGTTCTAAGCGTATTCCTATTATTCAAATTCATTATTAAAACTCTACTGATTCTAGCCGACCCATGGGTTATAGCCACCACTGGAATTGGTAGAACCAGACAATTACTCACCCACCCATAATTGAATGCCTTTCTTAACTTTTGCTTTTGAATACAGATACGCACACACTCCTCTTTAAACTTTAACTTATAAAACAATCCATTGACAAACAATTGTTGGTTATAGATGTCATAACTCAAAATTTCCATCTAATCCTTGTTTCTAAAAAAAAAACAGTATCACTTTGGACTCTCCGTTGAAACCAGCTGGTCAGCAAACGAGATCTAGTAAAAACAGATTACAATAATCATTGGTCCATCATACAATATCTTCCATGACATATGCATGGGTGTCCTAGGCACCGTGAGCCCGTGCATCGCCTAGTCAGAACCCTCCAAAATCCTCCTTAGGTGTCTTGGCACTTCACTCAGGGACCGCTTCGTCGGCCCTCGTCCATCGTACTGGAAGCGCACCATTTTAATCGTACCGAGACTGGTCAAGACCTGGGTAGGTTTTGCCGTCGTGTGAGCTATCCTTTGAACACTTCCCGCCGCCAGCTGTTGCAACCGAACTTCCCTTAGAAAAACATATATACCAAATACTCCCTCCAGCATTCTGGCGTAAGACAGTCCTTTAAGAAAATAGGGTTTCTATGCAAGTTTTTAGTTTGATTTTCTTTTGAATACAATGAGTATATCTTAAATCAGTATCCCCAAAACTTCATAATCGTAATACTGAATTTCAAAATAGAATTCCTCGAGTTCTGTAACCTTGATCCTCAGATCAATTCGAAGCGTCTTAACTTAGTTTCAGATTTGGTGGGAGATTTGAGTGTATTTTCCTGAACTGGTCACATCTTCTTTTCTTGAAATTGACGAAAGAGTTTGGTCTTGGTCATAGTCTGATTCAAGGTTCGAGTCTGATAAGGTTTTTCCTGAACTATCTTTCTCAAAAAGGGGGTGATATTTTCAATTACTATTTTACTGAATTTCATTCATTGAATATTCACTTAACTGATTTTTAAATTAATCATGAATTCTGATGAGGAATAAATTAATCATTTATCTTAATATTTCGACTTCGATAGATTTCTTGAATTTTCTCTTTACAATCCGAGTAAATATGAACCGATAGAAATTCCTCTCTCAGAGTATTTACTTATTCACTTATCAAAATACTCATAGAAATTAAACATAGAATTAAAGAGAATCTAATTTTGATATAAACATTCTTTATGCATCTATTTATGCAAAAAATCTAACTTCAATGGAAATAACACTTTTATATAAAAGAAAAATCCTTTTATGCATCTATTTATGCATAAAATCAATTTAATAGAAATAACACTTTCAAAATAAAAAGAATTTCTATTATGCATCCTTCCATGCATAGAAATTGAATTCAATGAAAATAATACTTTTATAATAAAAAAATTTCAATTATGCATCTTTCTATGCATAGAAATTAAATCTAATGAAAATAACACTTTTATAATAAAAAAATTTCTATTATGCATCTTTCTATGCATAGAATTTAAATTCAATAAAAACAACACTTTTATAATAAAAAAATTCTATCATGCATCTTTCCATGCATAGAAATTAAATCTAATGAAAATAACACTTTTATAATTAAAAAAATTCTATTATGCATCTTTCTATACATAGAAATTAAATCTAATGAAAATAACACTTTTATAATAAAAAATTTTCTATTATGCATCTTTCTATGCATAGAATTTCAATTCAATAAAAACAACACTTTTATAATAATAAAAATTTCCAATATGCATCTTTCTATGCATAGAAATTAATTTCAATAATTAATATCAATAATATCCATGCATATTCATAGATGAATATGTACATGGAGTAGATAAAAATATTTCTTTTTGAATGCACAAACGGTGGGAATTACTCTTTTAGGGTGCCTCCTTCATGAGAGGAAATCCCCACTCTGAGGTGTCAAAATTCAGTTTTTTAACTATTTCCTTTGGTCCTTAGTCCACTCTTCATCTTATGTGAGTATTTACTCATTTTTGGAGGAGTTTTCTTTATTTCTTCAATTTATCTCCTACCTACATTTGGATTAATCTTATTGGCCCCTCAGAACCTTAATCCAAAATTTTCAGAAAATCTGGACCCTTAGGCTAAGTTCTATTGAGCAGATTATAATTTATTGCTAATGCACCTTAGGAAATTCTTTTTAAACTTCCGTTTCGAGAAAATTTATTTTAATAAGAAAGGATATTTTCCATCCAAAGATATCTAAAAATTGAGTTATCTCTCTCTAGAATATTTTCTCTCTCTAGGCCAAAACAGGTAGAAACAAGATCTTTTATTATTCTGAAAAGGGGATTGATTACAGGGGAAGAAACTAGACATCTTGAGGGGCTGGGAAGGAATCTTACATTCTCTCCCACTTGAAAAGGGCGAGATGTCCTCATCTCACAAAATGGGTGTAATCCCGCATCAGTTCGGCTTCTTTCTCCCAGGTGGCATCTTCAAAAGGATAGAACTTCCATTTGACTAATAATTCTCTTAGAATTCTGTTCCTCTCGAACATCAGGGATTTCTTCAGGTTGGAGTTCCATCCGCCCTTGGATTGAAGAAGTTAAGAGTTCATCATTAAGTACATGATTCGGGCTCGGTACATACTTCTTAAGTAGGCTAACATGAAATACATTATGTACTTTGAGATGAGGACGCAGAAGAAGTTCATACGATAAGTCACCTACTTTCTTTGTAATCAGATATGGCCCACACTATCTGGGGGATAACTTCTTGTACTTCCCAAGAGATAGAGAACTTCTTTTGGGGCGTACTCGAATGAAGACCATATCTACTTCTTTGAACTTTCTATCTGACCTCTTCTTATCTGCATATTGCTTCTGTCTATCCTGGGCAGCTCTTAAATCTTTGTGGAGACTACATCTGCTGCTCCATGTCGTCAAGCATATGCCTGGACACCTCGACCAAGTTAATGGTGTTAGGCAGTCTTGTCTATATAGAGCTTTGAAAGGGCTCATCCCGATGCTTCGGTGATAAGAGGCATTGTAGGCGAACTCGACTAGGTGCAAATAGCTTAGCCACTTCTTGGGTTCCCTGCCACAACATGACCGAAGTATATCTTCGATTACTTGGTTCACCCTTTCTGTTTGACCATCGGTCTCGAGGTGGTAAGTTGTGCTGAGATCCAAGAAAGTTCCTACTGCTTCGAAAAATGCAGTCCAGAATCTTGACGTGAACTTGGGATCTCAATCACTTACTATGCTCCTGGTGGGTAGGCCATGCAATCTAAAGATTTCCTTGAGTAACACTCTGGCCACATCCACTGCAGTGTAGGTTTCTTTTACAGGAATCAGCAGATGGGCAACTTTGGTTAGTCGATCAACTACCACGAAGATGGAGTTGTAACCTGATTGCACTGAAGGTAGTCCAGTAATAAAATCCATATTGATACATTCCCACTTCATCTGGGGGATGTCTAATGGATGTAACTTCCTAGGCATTTTTTCTCTCTCTGATTTGACTTTCTGACAAATCAGGCATTGACGTACATGATTAAGTACATCCTTTTTTAGTCTAGGCCAAAAGAAGCTTTTCTTTACAGACATGTAGGTCTTGATGAAACCTGGATGTCCTGCAATAAGGCTGTCATCATGGGCTTCATTCAGAATTTGACCCTTAGTTCCCTCATCATTTTGGGAATGCATAGCTTGCTATTATAATACATACTTCCATCATCCAAGCTGTATCCTTGAACTCGGTTCAACTCCTGAGGAGTTTTGCTTTCCTGCATAAGTAGGGTAGCAATAGGGCCAAAGAATCTATCCTGCATGATCTTCTCTCTTGCTTCATTAATCAATGGATTTGACACCACTCTGAGTAAGCAAAGAGGCTTTTCTACTGAGGGCATCTGCTACCACATTTTCTTTGCCTGGGTGGTACTTGATTTCAAAATCAAATTCTTGCACGGTCTGCATCCATCTTCTTTGGCGCATGTTGAGATCTTTCTGAGTGAAGATCCACTTTAAGCTCTGATGATCATCAAAGTGAATCTTTGACCTAGTAGGTAATGTCTCCACAACTTCAGTGCGCGCATAGACTATTGAAAGTAGCTCCAGGTCATCTCGACAGCATAATTTCTCTCATGCGTTCTGAGTTTTCGGGATTCATAGGCTACTGCATGACCTTCTTGCATGAGTGCACCTCCCAGGGCAAAACCACTGGCAGCATCAGTTACTACCTCAAAGGGTAGAGAGAAATCTGGCAACTTTAGAACGGGATTGGTTACCAAGGCGGTCTTCAGCTTATCAAAAGCGCTTTGACACCTAGCAGACCATTGGAACGGGATATTCTTGAGAAGATTAGTCAGGGGGGAAGCTATGAGAGCATACTTAGGTATAAAAATTCTATACCAACCAGTTAATCCCAAGAATCCTCTGACTTCTCACTGTCTTTGGTTCAGGCCAATCTATGACTGCTTGGACTTTTGCGAAATCTGGAGAAATTCTGTCTTTGGATATACCAGAAAGCCCAAGTATTCAACATGGTCGACAGAGAAAGTGCATTTGCTCTTTTTTGCAAAAGAGTTAGTGCTTTCTTAGAATCTCAAGAACTTTTCGGACGTGAGCTTCATGGTCAGCTGCATTCTTTGAGTAAATCAAAATATCATCCAAGAAAACAAGAACAAAATCATCCAAGTATTCTTTGAGAATGTCCTGCATTAGGCGATTGAATGTAGCTGGGGTATTTGTCAATCCAAATGGCATGACTGTAAATTCATAGTGCCCATATGAGTATTGATGGCTATCTTCGGGATATCTTGCTCGTTAATCCTGATCTGGTAATACCCTGATTTGAGATCTATCTTTGTGAAGATCTGGGCTCCACTTAGCCTATCCAGAAGCTCATCAATTCTGGGGATAGGATACTTATTCTTGACTGTTAGTTGATTGAGACCTCTGTAATCCACACAGAGTCTTAGCGTTCCATCTTTCTTTTTCTGAAAGAGAACTGGCGCTCCCCAAGGTGAAACACTGGGCCTTACAAACCCTTATTCTAACAGCTGCCTAAGCTGTCCCTTGAGTTCAATGGCTTTAGGGACTGGCATCTTGTACATGCGCTGGGCTACTGTGGCTGAGCTCCGGGGGTCAATTCTTCATATGATCTACTTCCCGAATTGGAGGCATCCTTGTTAGCTCTGCTGGGAATAAATCATCATACTCACTTAACCATTCTCGTTCTTTAGCCTTTAACTTTGTGCCTACCGGATTCATTTTGACAACGTAAATGAGCTACTTCTTTCTAAGTCCTTTCAATAACTTAGAAGCTTTTACTAATTGCAGAACTAGGGATCCTGAAATTTCGATTCCTTGAACTTTGTTTCCGTAAAGGTCACGGAAGGAAATGGTTCCATTATGACAGTGAATGTCAGCTTGATTTTTGTGGAGCCAATCCATTCCAAGGATCCCGTCAAAAACTCCCAAAGGTAGGACACTGAACTGGCAGTCAGTTATATTCCCATCTAGATTAAACTGAATACGATCTGTCTCATGGTGAGTGAAAAGGATCTTCCCACTTGCCAATTCAACTTGCATAGGTTTCCCTGATTTCTGATCTAAGACTAGCTTACACAAGCATCCAGGGAAAATAAATGAATGAGTACTGCCTGAATCAACCAAAAGTTTGTATGACTTACCCTTATACTCAGCTGGAGTATGGATGACAGAGAATTGCCGAATTGGCCCTTGGTTTTCAATTGCGGCATAAATCTGGCCTTTTTCCTCTTCCACTACATCTGCTATCGTAACTGCACTAGCTGTGCAGATTGGGGCGGAGCTCTATCTCTTTGGTTACCCCAGTTCTGGGAGGGAGTTCTGAAATTACTCTGTACTACAGAGGTAGATGGTTGAGCTAGATTCCTCCTAGGATTGCCCTGATTTTGACGAGACGGTGGACACTGATAGGAAGGGACTGGTCTCTGCATTCTAGGTCCTTGACTTTCCTGTCCTCTTGACATGGAGGAAAACTATTACAGACTTAACTTGAAGAAATCAACACTTTTTTCCTAACTGAATCAGGCACAGTCGTTGATCTATTTGTTTGAGAACTCTTTAGGTTTTTATTTAACTACTCGAGTTCTAAGCGTATTCCTATTATTCAAATTCATTATTAAAACTCTACTGATTCTAGCCTAACCCCATTCGGTCCATGGGTTAGCCACCGCCCAACCACTGGAATTGGTTGAACCAGACAATTACTCACCCACCCATAATTGAATGCCTTTCTTAACTTTTGCTTTCGAATACAGATACGCACACACTCCTCTTTAAACTTTGACTTATAAAACAATCCATTGACAAACAATTATTGGTTACAGATGTCATAACTCAAAATTTCCATCCAATCCTTGTTTCTTAAAAAAAAACAATATCACTCTAGACTCTCCGTTGAAACCAGCTAGTCAGCAAACAACAAGATCCAGTAACAGATTACAATAATCATTGGTCCGTCATACAATATCTTCCCACGAAAAACGCATGGGTGTCCTAGGCACCGCAAGCCCGTGCATCGCCTAGTCAGAACCCTCCAGGATCCTCCTAAGGTGTCCTGGCACTTCACTCAGGAACCGCTTCGTCGACCCTCGTCCTTCGTATCGAAAGCGCACCATTTTAACCGTACCGAGGCTGGTCATCAAGACCTGGGTAGGTTTTGCCACGTGAGCTGTCCTTTGAACACTCCCCATCGCCAGCTGTTGCAACCGAACTTCCCTTAGAAAAACACATATACCAAATGCTCCCTCTAGCATTCTGGCGTAAGACAGTCCTTTAAGAAAACAGGGTTTCTATGCAAGTTTTCAGTTTGATTTTCTTTTGAATACAATGAGTACATCTTAAATCAGTATCCCCAAAACTTCATAATCGTAATACTAAATTTCAAAACAGAATTCCTCGAATTCTGTAACCTTGATCCTCAGATCAATTCGAAGGGTCTTAACTTAGTTTCAGGTTTGGTGGGAGATTTGAGTGTATTTTCTTGAACTGGTCACATCTTCTTTTCTCGAAACTGATGAAAGAGTTTGGTCTTCGTCATCATAGTCTTATTCAGGGGTCGAGTCTGATAAGGTTTTTCCTGAACTATCTTTCTCAAAAAGGGGGGTGATATTTTCAATTACTATTTTACTGAATTTCATTCATTGAATATTCACTTAACTGATTTCTAAATTAATCACGAATTTTGATGAGGAATAAATTCATTTATCTAAATATTTTGACTACTTCGATAGATTTCCTGAATTTTCTCTTTACAATCCGAGTGAATATGAAACGATAGAAATTCCTCTCTCAGAGTATTTACTTATTCACTTATCAAATACTCATAGAAATTAAACATAGAATTAAAGAGAATCTAATTTTGATATAAACATTCTTTATGCATCTATTTATGCATAAAATCCAACTTCAATGGAAATAACACTTTTATATAAAAGAAAAATCCTTTTATGCATCTATTTATGCATAAAATCAATTTAATAGGAATAACACTTTTAAAATAAAAAGAATTCAATGAAAATAACACTTTTATAATAAAAAAATTTCTATTATGCATCTTTCCATACATAGAAATTAAATCTAATGAAAATTAACACTTTTATAATAAAAAAATTTCTATTATGCATCTTTCTATGCATAGAAATTAAATCTAATGAAAATAACACTTTTATAATAATAAAATTTCTATTATGCATCTTTCTATGCATAGAATTTAAATTCAATAAAAATAACACTTTTATAAAAAAAATTCTATTATGCATCTTTCCATGCATAGAAATTAAATCTAATGAAAATAACATTTTTATAATAATAAAAATTCTATTATGCATCTTTCTATGCATAGAAATTAAATCTAATGAAAATAACACTTTTATGATAATAAAAATTCTATTATGTATCTTTTTACGCATAGAATTTAAATTCAATAAAAATAACACTTTTATAATAAAAAAATTCCTAATATGCATCTTTCTATGCATATTGGGAATATGCATCTTTCTATGCATAGAAATTCCCAATATGCATCTTTCTATGCATAAAAACAACACTTTTATAATAAAAAAAATTCCCAATATGCATCTTTCTATGCATATTCCCAATATGCATCTTTCTATGCATAGAAATTAATTTCAATAATTAATATCAATGATATCCATGCATATTCATAGATGAATATGTACATGGAGTAGATAAAAATATTTCTTTTTGAATGCACAAACGGTGGGAATTACTCTTTTAGAATAACATAAAGATAAACTTTATTTTTCACAAAATTTAAAAAAAATTTACCATAACCTCCTTTGTATGGCTGACCATTTCTCAATTTTTACATTCTAATATTACTTTAAAATTAATCCCAATTTGAAGTAAAGCACTCTAATCTACTCAAATTTCACTTTCAAGTGAGTAAACAATAAGAAAAGTTTAAATCAATTTATTTGTTACTTCTTTTAGAATAAAGAAAGGCTGAATTCTTACGGAAGAGAAGGGGGTGGCCTTTTCATCAAGGCATAACATCCATATTCACATTAATCAACTAAAAAAAAAGTAAAGAAATCAGAAAACCATAGATTAAAATTTAAAAAGTAGAATTTCTAGCTTAAATGGAGTTTTGTGAGCTTTCCTTTGGCTTGAGGGATTGAGGGTTCTACTCTTGTTTGGATCAAGAATGGCCACCAATTCTTTTGGAGAGGATTTAGTCAAAAACAATTGAATTATCAAGTGAATTCAATGTATTTGACTCTAGGAGAAGGAGTAGATTAACAGTGCATAAACACTATTAAGCTTTTACAAAGGCGAAGGCTTCTATTTATAGGAAAAAGTGAGCCTCAACCCAAGCAAACTGATTCTAGAATTTTCCAAACAGTTTGGTATATTTTTGACCATTTTTGGGTCAGTTCAGCTTACTTTTTGGAACTAGACTTGAAATAGGAGAGAGGAGAGATGAAATATCTCATTCTATTGATTTAAAATGGGGAGTAATGATGAGAAAAAAGGTGCCTCCTTCATGAGGGGGAATCTCCACTCTGAGGTGTCAAAATTTGGTTTTTTAACTAGGTCCTTAGTCCACTCTTCATCTTATGTGAGTATTTACTCATTTTTGGGGGAGTTTTCTTTATTTTTTCAATTTATCTCCTACCTACATTTGGATTAATCTTATTGGCCCCTCTGAATCTTAATCCAAAATTTTCAGAAAATCTGGACCCTTAGGCTAAGGTCTATTGAACAGATTATAATTTATGCACCTTAGGAAATTCTTTTTAAACTTCTGTTTCGGGGGAATTTATTTTAATAAGAAAGGATATTTTTCCATCCAAAGATATCTAAAAATTGAGTTATCTCTCTCTAGAACATTTTCTCTCTCTCTCTCTAGGCCAAAACAAGTAGAAACAAGATCTTTTATTATTCTGAAAAGGGGATTAATTACAGGGGAAGAAACTGGACATCTTGAGGGGCTGGGGAGGAATCTTACACTTCTTAGCTCCTTGATGGGAGGGGAAGGATTGGGAGTAAAAGAAATATCTAAAAGTAACATTAGTGAGGGAAGGGAAAAAACTCTAGAAAAAGGATTGAATGAAACCATAATTGAAGAAGTTCCCAAAACTAGAGACCAGGGTATGGTATTCAAAGATTTAAAGGCACCCACTTTTAGTGGAGAAGATAAGGAGAGAAGTAAAGATGTCCATATTTTTCTACAAAAATGGCAAGATTTGCATCTTTTAAGAAAAGTGCCTGATCATAACCGCCCCATTAAAGATGGCAAGATTTGCATCTTTTAAGAAAAGTGCCTGATCATAACCGCCCCATTAAAGCTAGCTTATCCTTTATAAGGCAAAGCAGAAGCTAGGAAAGTACCCGATTCTTGGGATTCATTCAAGGAATTATTCTTAAAGGAATATCTTCCTGAAGATCAAGAAGACCAAAATTGGGAGGAGTGGGATAATTGTGCTATGGAACAAAAGAATTTAAATCTTGCTCAATATATAGCTTGATATAGATAAATTGTCTTAAATCTTCAGGGAATAGACAAATTTCAAAAAGTAAGAGGCTTCATTAGAGGCCTAAAAAGGGAGTACAGGAAGGAAGTTCGCTCCAAAGAGCCAAAAAACTTAGATGAGGCTATAATATTTGCAAGAAAAAATTGACAATACCATGGGTAATAGTAATCGTAATAAGAAAAAGATAAAAAAAATTCATATAAACCTCATGTAGAAAATTTTGGCTCTCAAAAAAGAAAGGATTTTTTCTTTAAAAAGGAAGAACCTTCAAAAAAGCAAAAAATCCAATGAAGGCCATATTAGGGAGTTTGGTAAAATCCCACTTCCCATTTTGCAAGATCAAAAAATAGGAGGCATGGTAAAACCCTTTTAAGAGTTTGTCAAAACCCCCTCATGTGACATATCATTAAGAAGCACTTGAAGAGTAGATTCTAAATCTACATACTCTAATTTTGGAATTGGTATGCTCAAGATACACTAAAAAGTAGATTAAAAAGAAAATTTTCAAAGTAATGGGATTTTTCCAAACTCTCTAATATGGTTTTATTCCTAGTAAGTTTTTAAAAAAGTAAGATTTTGAAACAGCGGTTAAAGAAAAACTTGTTTTCTCTTGTCTTGAGCTGGGACATGATAAAAAGCATTGTCTTAAGTCCTAAGGACAAGAACTTACTAGGAATGGTAATGATAAACCCAAAGGAAAATCAGTGCACACTATTCAAGTGTTGACACTTAAGGATTCTCCTAAATATAAATCGGTCAAGGTTGCCATTCTTATGAAAAGCATTGTTGTATGGTGGAAAAATCTATATGGGAACCATCATTTGGACCACATGGTTTGGTTCAAGTGCATAGAAATATTAAAGATAAAAAAGGTAGAATCCTCATAGATGATACAGCCACACACAACTTTTTAAATTACAACTTGGTTAAGAAACTTAAGTTACCTCAAGTCCCAAGTTCTCATAAGTATATAGTATCATTAGCCAATGGCTATGATAAAGATGAGTGGGATACTGTGGTAAATCAAGTTGAGATAAAGATTCAAGAGTATGAAGCACCTTTTGATTTTTAAGTGATACGTCTATCGACCATAGATGTAATTCTTGTTGGGAGAGAATGGTTATTTTCATTGGGAAAACACTTTCAAGAAGCTATTTGCATAATACACTAACATTTGAGCATAAAGAAAAATTTATTACATTGTAGGAGGGAGAGCACAATGTACCATCTTCTCCTTTGATATGTAATATTGAGCCCCAAAAGCTTCATCAAGATAATGAAATAGATTTAAAAACCATTGTGAAAAGTTTGATTCAAGTATTTGTGAAGTATTTAATTCTTCTTTGAACAATTTATTTTAGAATAATTTAAAGATGTTTTTCCAAAAACATTGTAAAAAGGTTTTTCTCCGGATAGAGGGATATATTATTCCATAGAAGTTTCAAAGGATTCAAAGCCAATTAATAAGCCACCTTATAGAGTAAGTTTGACTGAAAGACAAGAAGTTGAAAAAAAAATTGGCTGAATATTTAGAACAAGGCTTTATTAGGCCAAGTAAGTCTCCCTGGGCTCCACGAATATTATTGGTGAAGAAAAAGATGGATCTATGCACTTGTGCATAGATTATTATGAATTGAATGCAATCACAAAATAAAAAATACATTTCTTATTCCCAGGATAGATGAGTTGTTTGATCAACTCAAAGGTGCTAAATATTTTAATAAGATAGATTTAAGGTGTGGATATCATCAAGTAAGAATTAGAATTGAAGATGTGCCAAAAACATGATTTAGGATATCTTTTGGGCACTATGAGTTTTTAGTTATGCCTTTTAACTAACGCTCCCACTACTTTTATGACCATGATAAACACTATACTTTATCCTTATTTAGAAAATTTATGGTGTTTTTTATTAATGATATATTAGTCTTTAGTCAAAATGAACAAGAACATATTGAGCACCTTAGAAAAATATTTTGATTATTAAGAAAAAATAAATTATTTACTAATAAATCTAAATGTGATTTCTTCAAAAAAGAAGTGTAATATAATGTCCAAGGAAGGGATTTGTATGGATCTTGAGAAAATTGAAGCTATATTGAGATGGAAGGCCCCATCTAATATAGATGAGTTACAAACCTTTTTAGGATTTGCAGGGTTCTATCAAAAGTTTATAAGGAATTATGCTAAGATAACTATTCCAATATGACGAATCAGCTTAAAGGAAAAGGAAAACAATTTAGTTGGAGTCATGATCAACAAACTAGTTTTGAAAAATTGAAAGTAGCAATAGCTACTTCTCCTATTTTGCAAATAGTGGATCCAAATGAACTATTTTTATTGGAAACGGATGCTAGTAATTTTTTTGTAGGAGCAGTATTATTGCAAAAGGGAAGGCCAGTTACATTTGAAAGTAAAAAGTTGGACAAAGCTCAAAGTAACTATTTAACTTATGAAAAATAACTATTTGCAATTGTACATGCTCTTAAAAAGTGGCACCATTATTTGTATGGTGCCAATTTTGAAGTATTATATCTGACCATGAAAGTCTTAAATGATTAAAGACTCAAAAGGAGTTAAGAGGTAGGAAGAAGGTTAGATGGACTAAAATTCTGCAAGAGTTTGATTTTCAAATCAAATTTAGAAAAGAAAAATTTAATATCGTGGCAAATGCTCTAAGTTGAGTGCCCATGATAAATAAGTTGAGTTTTACTCAACTAGAAAGTGAATTGCTGGCTTATTTAATAGGAAAATGTGCTAATGAACCTAGCTATAGTAGTTTGGAATTACTTGATTAAAAAAGATAACTCTCAAATAGAGAGCAAGAAAATGCAGCCTGCTATAGTGATATAAGAGTGTCACTTAAAGAAGCTAGTGGTTCAAAGGAATCACTTAAAGAAGGGTCAATAAGTGAAAAAGATCATTGGAATAAAATTTCCATTGATAATGGGTACTTGTTATATAAAGGTCGCATTTGTGTACCTAAAGAAGAAAATATTCGTGAGGAGAATATTTTACTAGAATGTCATGACAATCCAAGTGCAGGGCACTCAGGAATTTCTAAGATGTATGCACTTGTTAAAAGATAATTTTATTAGGCAGGTTTAAAGAAGAACGTCCAGAATTATGTTATAAAATTCCATAAGTGCCAAGTCAATAAAGCTGAGTGCCTAAAAGTAGGCGGAATATTACAACCACTACTAATACTTAAGGGTAAGTGGGAAAGTATTTCTATGGATTTCATAGTGGGACTACCCCAAACAAATAGAGGGCATGATTCAGTGTGGGTAGTAGTGGATAGGTTAACTAAGTTAGTACAATTTATATCAACGAAAAAAGAAGTAAAAACACCAAAATTGGCTAGAATGTTTATCCATCATCTATACAGATTGTATGGATTGCCAGCAGATATAGTAAGCAACCGAGATACAAAGTTTATAAGTTATTTTTGGAAAGAAGTGTTCAAAAAATTAGACACCAAAATTAGTGAGTACATCTGAATATCCATAAAGTGATGGACAGATGGAAAGGATTAACCAAGTCCTAGAAGATATGCTTCAAACATATGTTAATCATAGACAAAATAATTGGGATGAGGATCTTCCATTATTAGAATTTGCTTATAATAGTGCTAAACATTCTGCTACGGTTTTTAGTCCATTCATGCTAATGTATGGATTTCAACCTAGAGCACCCATAACACTTGGGTTACAAAAAGAAAAATTACAGAGTGTAAGAGACTTTCTCAAAGACATGCAAGATGTGCTAAACATTGTAAGAAGCAATGTTAAGAGAGTGCAAGATTGTTCTATTAGAAGACCAATTAATTTTGAGGAAGATGATTTAGTTTATGTAAAAGTTTCTGAAAAGTCCAAAACTTTAAAAAGTGGAAAAGTTCCAAAGTTAAGTCCAAGGTATTGTGGTCCTTATACAATACTTAAAAAATTTGGAAGTGTAGCTTACAAGGTAGCTTTACACCTGAAGGTTCCAGAGTACATCCTGTCTTTCATGTTAGAGTAAACTGAAATGTAAGATGGAAAATAATGACAATGTCATTAGAAAAGAAGCAATAGTGGATTTTATAGAACCACCTATTCTTCCACATGAGCCTGAAAAGATTCTCGAATATTGAGAAAAGAAAACTAGACATTCTATGTTTAAAGAATGTTTAGTAAAGTGGAAAGATAGATCAAAAGAAGGATTAACTTGGGAAAGAGTGGCTACATTGAAGAAAAGGTTTCCTGAGTTTGTTTTCAAGGATGAAAACTTTTCTTTCAAGGGGGAAGAAATGTTATGAGACTAATAGGAAACACTAAAAAGTAAGACTAGGAAAGATTTTTTATATGTAAAAGATTTTCATATAAATAAGGTTCAGGGGATTTCAAATAGAAAATACATAGTAAATCAATGGAAGCCCAAGGGACAAAGTAGAGGGTGCCCCCTTCTAGGGGTAGTTGAAGAGGTATTGGTTAATGAAAAGGCAATGTCTAGCCAATGAAAGGTCAAGGGGCTGAAGTTGAAAGATCATGCACCACTTAGGCCTATATAACCATGAGTTTAGGATCCATTTGGGATATGGTTGGGTGGAGAATCAAAGTACTAGTCGTACAAGTCCTCAAGCTTATAATGCAAGGAACATTACACAAGGTGTGCTTGATTAAGGACTCACATAGAACAAAATGCCCACTGGCTAATGATTACACTATAAAAGTTTTGTATAGTTTGATGACACCATAACTCTTCCTTCACATATCGTAGGGATGCAAGGATTACAACACAAAAGATACAACCATTTCTAGGTGAGATATCACAAAGGTCATCAAGTGACAAGATCCTGCTATAGTTGAAATCGACACTTTTCCTAGGAGTATTGATGCCTATAGTAGATTAAATTTACCAAGTCGATGAAAACCACCACCACCAAAAGCATCACCAAGGCCACCACATGTTAGTAGACTAGCATTCTACCACTCATGCCATGTCTTCGAAGGACACTCATGCCACTCATGCTATGTGTTCGAAAGACATGTGGCTACTCATGCCAATGAAGAGCCCATTAGCTTCACCAAGGATGTATGTTGCATGGTAACCATGCTCCCCAAGGATTTCTCTAATAGTGCACATAGAAAAGGATCCACAATATGTCATCACAAAGGTTTGACGATGATGACTAGTGTATCTCCATCTTACACATGAGTGGGTAAAGTCATCATACTCACAATGATAAACACCATGTATGTTGGCAATTACTTTGTGGGAGGGTGGAGTATTTCCATCAGCTCACAAAGCACCCCCGTCGCGCAACTCGATGGTATCGAATCCGGGTCCTCTCAAACAAGGTGTTCACACACACACAGAGGAATGTCCTCAATAAATGAGGACTACAAGGAGCTTGATAAAAAAGGCTTGAACTCACATAAGATCACTCACAAAGTGTACACACCTAGGTTGTTATCCTTTCACACACAAAGAAGTAGGAGGTCCTTTATAACCTTAGAGGACATTAGAAAGGAGTTGTGGATTAATCTAACCCTTTACACATAAAGATTTGAGAACCCTTTATATCGTTTAGGGTATAACAACAAAGCTGTGGGTAAGGATCACCTTTGTTGTGGTAAGGTTCACAACGGGTGCAATATACTCACAAGGGTTTGAAACTTTCACAAAGGTGCAAAGGTAATAATAGAGAAGGTCCCTTTTTGACCTAGCTCACACACAGAGAATGCAACCTCAGTGGAGCTTCCACATTGTCCTGTCAAAGCACCAAAACACACATAGATTGCTGCTTGATTTTTGTAAAACGTCTCCTGAACTCAGCCTGTAAGGTTTTTTCTGGGAATTGAGCTCACTTAGGGCTATGAACTAAGCTAGAGATCAGCTTAATGTTGAGCTCCAACAATAGCTCAAACATGTAGTTTTGAAGAAGGAATGGACCTCTGTTTTCAAGCTCGTGTTTTATGTCGACTGAAGCAGACGGTTGCCTCAAAAAATACACTTGGACACATGATTTGCTTCTAATTTTAAAACGAGTTTTGAAGCTGGGTATTGATCTCACATAAAGTTAAAGGAGGCAAGAGAAATGTTGAATCCATATCTACCCACCAAGAGAGCTAAAAAGAGCCTAATTTGGTGTTCAATATGCTAATAATAAAATTACACTAGTACTCAGTACCTACATCTAGGTTTCATGAAAGTGCTTTATTTGTGCTCATGGCATGCATCTACGAAATCATATTACTAACATGAATACTACCATGTGTAGGTCCCTTGACCTCAACCACTAGCTCAAAATCCTACCCAACCAAGGCCACCTTTAGCTTTACCAGCACCCCTAATTCATTCCAATGTGGCTACAAGTCATGTATAACAAAATGTATAAAATATTGAAGGGATATGTATAGGGTACTTAACGTACCTATATCATCACTGATCTTGTCACCACAACCACTTCCACTTAAGCTAACACTAGTCAATCAGGTTTTGATCAAGGAACCACTAAAGAAAGTGAGTATCATCATGATTCAGAGTTGAACAATGACTACTATGAGGAGGTGCAAGATATCATGCTTAAATTCTACGATGTTATGCAAGGAGCGATGCCAATAATCCAAACCACAAACCACTATCCAATGGAAAGGATGAGATTTTAGTTCAACTATTAGGATATTTCATTACCAAAGGATCCCATTGAATAGTGGAATGTCCGCTTAAAGCACTAAACTCCTATACAAGTAATGACAATTCCAACCTATATATGTTCCAAGTGTGGGGAGTGGAACACTTGATTAAAGACTGTCCGTGCGAGGAGGCATCAACTCCTACCAAACCTACCACAAGCCTTTGCATGATTATTGTACAATTTATATGGATAGGGATCCCATCAAATGTTTTAACTCGTGCTCAAGCCTGACAATATAGCAAAGACAAGGTAGATGTTCAGTTACCACTTTCAACCTCTAAACTAGGCCGAAAGAGGCTGGTTAAGAAAGTGGGCAAGGGTGAATTTATGGTCTAAATTCAAGATAGTTCAAACAAAGAGGATACCATGAAATAGAGTTTAACACGATCCATTGAAGAGGATATGTTATTGTAGGATCCTAACAAAAATGATAAACATGCTAATGACAAACTTACAACTCCTCGAGGAGTCAATGAATACCCAAATGCAAACAAGGAAATTCAAAAGTTTAAAACTTTGAAAGCACTAGTTGTTAAAAGTGTCAAGAGAAACATGAGGAAAGACTAAGTTTAAAACTGTCAAAGCCCTTATAATAAGGATTGTGGAATTGAGGATGTGAAAATGATCAAGAATTAATAGCCCCATGTGAATTTATGTACACCTAGAGTATTAATATAAGTCTATTGAACAATTAATAACCTGGACATTATTTTATGCTAAGGTTGGGTTCAAAACATTAAAATTGTCAAGGAAAAATTAAATGGATGTAACCCTTTGGAAGAAATTGCAAGCGTTAAGTGTAAGGTCTTGTAAATTAGCAAAGAAAAATTAAATGGATGTAACCCTTCAAAAGAAATTTCAAGGGTTAAGTGTAAGGTCTTGTAAATTAAATAATGTGACTTATGCTTAGTGTAGGACTAAGTGTCAAATTTTAAATTCACTATTAGATGCACGCCATGCAAGATGAGTATGACTCAATCCTTAAAAATGACACTTGATTTTTGACAGATTTGCCTTACGATAAAAAGGCCATTGGTATGATGTAGGTTTATAAGCTTAAGCATAAAGCCGATGGTAGTGTTGGTTACTTGTTGCAAAGGGTTACGCTAAAGACAAGGGCATAGATTATGATAAGACCTTTACGCTCATGTCTCATATGACTATAATCCAAGACTATCTTCTTGAATAGTGATTTGTATCTTAGCCTCATGGTTTTGTTCAAAAGGGATAGAAGTCTAAAGTATGTAGACTAAACAAAGATTTATATGGCCTTAAGCAAGCTCCCAAAATATGGTATGAGAAGATAAATGTTTACTTGGATGCAAATGATTTTGTAACATTCCAATTAAGAGTACCCTCTATGTAAAGAGGAGTAAGAATTATTTATTAGTTATTGTTTTATATGTTAATGTCATGCTGCTCATAGGCCCTAATGAGGAGAAGATTTCAACACACACTAATTCATATGCCTCACGCAGCATATGTGGGATTCAACATCCTCTATCCACATCAAGAGCTACACTAGATACAAAACCACATCAACAACCAACATCTCACTTATAATGACCCATTGGAATGCCCATTCATTTCTAACCCTACCTTAATAGGTAACTCCCTAATGTAAATTGTTAACCTAAATAACTCCCGATCCAGCAGAGCAGTATCACCACTTCCAACATAGTTGTACCTAGCAATGCACCACCGTATAAGAACAAAACATATCAACATAATAACATTTCATTCATAACCAACAAAGAGGGAAATGCCATATTCACTTTTGGATCGACAAAAAACAGGCAAAGCCAAAGGAAGTTTCAAGAGAATTTCAAGACCTCTTATTAAGGTGCATAAAATGGAAGTGCTGCCAAAATAGCAGTTGGTCAACTATCTTAACAGCAAGCAACATTTAGAAGCATACAATGGACGTGATGCCAAAATTGCAGTCGATCAACTGCAGTATCACTGTGCAGGTTGTGACACCAACAAGAACTGGCACAGCACTATTGGCTTTTCTGTCATTGTAGTCGCCTCTTTATCAGACCTTTGGCATGCAGGCCAGGACAAGAGACAAGACTGGCCTCTTAACACTGCTCCTCTAAAAACTTCAACCTATTATTTCATCCTTCTACTTCTCCAATTGTTAAGTGTAACTTCAATTAAATTTTACTAACAATTCTGATGTAAGCACAGAACACTTGTCAAAAACCCAAACTTGCATGGCATGTGAATTAAGCTCCAGGTTTTACTTACAGCAGTGTTGATGTGCCAGAAACTTGTCAAAAATCCAAGCTTGCATCGCAAGTGCCTCAATATCCTATGTTCCGCACCACAGGCATTTCACATCCTTTGCCATTGACAAGAGGCAGAAATAAACAGAGCATCAGGCAACTCGCTCACAATGGTAGACATGCATAGCTCCACCGTTTTAGCAACCATGAATAAAACATTCCTGGCCTTCACCTCTTATTTAAGTTAAAATCTCCCCTATCAACAGCCCAACTACAAGTGACGTAACACATCAAATCAAGGTGGTAGTAAAAAGAGCACAATTAACTACAGGATTCAAGCTAAAAACCATACTGCTTGCATTAAGAACTCCATATTTGCTATTTCATGCAAACAGACAATCCATTCAGGCCTGCTAAACTTCTCTCATAGTGTTGGAAAATAACACACATGACAATCTAAAGAACTCCATGCAGTCATATTGCCCT
Organism: Cibotium barometz; assembly: GCF_041138505.1. NCBI lineage: Eukaryota > Viridiplantae > Streptophyta > Polypodiopsida > Cyatheales > Cibotiaceae > Cibotium > Cibotium barometz. Next base: position 24,424,595 of record NC_141077.1, read on the forward strand.
CTTGTGCTTATTCATTTTAAAAAAAGCATAAAAGCCTGAGTGAACTTCCTAATTTGGAGTTTTTAAAAAATAGGCGGCGGGCCAATTTGTAAATTGTCAGAAATCTTCTTTAGGCAGTCATAGCAAGCAGCAAATCACTGAGAATCATTGTCTGACAATTGAGATCACTTGGGAGAGCTAAACTCCTTATTGAGGCCAGCAAAGATCTGGGGAGGGCGATGTTCCACATACTTCCGCAAGCTATGTTGATGATAATGCTCTCCTTCCTTGAAATTCTCCAGGTATCCAGCTGCTCGGTCGACCTTGTTAATCCTAGAAAACATCAAATAGGTGAGGCATTCCTCCATGAGAACCTATTGATTAAACCTACAAGTGTGCTTCAATTGGAGAATAGCATCCTTTCACTAATGCCTCCCTTTTAAATCAAGAGTTTTTAAGAGGTTGAGCACACCTGACATCAGGATTTGCAAGGAGATTGCGGGCTATTGCAAATCCACACAAGCCAAGCGCTGTTCCTATTGCTGCGAAGAGTGGATAAATCTACACAGGCAAATTCAGCTCAAGATACTATCATTAAATAGTTAAAAAATAAGACTTGCATTTAGAACCACACAGAAACTCGAAATGCTTAAGCTACCAGGAGAACCAACAGAATTTGAGAGATTATATCTTAAACAAGAGGAAGATCATGACAAGCCAACTGAATGTTGACACACAGTGACATGATTCGTTTACAGTACTATTTGATCTATCATCACTGGGCCAAGACCTTCAACACAAAAAGACAAGAGACCTGCTACCCCATTTTGATTATCAACACAAGGCCAAGCTCAATCGAATGCACCAATAAAGGCAAACCTTGATGGCCTTCCAGAGAGCGGTTGGTCAAAGCACTCCACAACCATCCCTCTTTCAGATGACCATATAAGGGATATACTCCTGTTTTCAGAGACTCCCATTCAACCCTTGGCAGCCTCTCTCATTCCCATCCAAACACACAGTGCACTGTGTTTTTCTCCGAGGCCCAAGATCTTCCCGTAGTTACTGATTTTCCACCACCCGTAGGTGCTTAATTATCCACCCATAGGGGATGCCGCCGAGGAAGCACCAAGGGAGGTTTTGAACCCAGGACCTCTTGGTCCTAGGCAAACATGCATTGTGTTTTTCTTATGAGCAATGGGGGTGAGCAATGTTCTTCCTTGCATGAATGAGCTCAAAAACTTCATGGATAAAACACAGCCTCCTTACTTGAATAAGCAGTGAGTACTTCCATATGCAGAGGAGGCAGAACGTGGTAGTCCATATGCATGGCATAGAAATTAGAATACTGCTCTCACATCCGTATTTGTCAGTGCCGAAGTATTGGTATAAATTTATGTTAAGAGGAGGCAGAACATGGTAGTCCATATGCATGTCATAGAATACTGCTCTCACATCCCTACTTGTCAGTGCCGAAATGTTGGTATTAATTTATGTTAAGAGGAGGCAAAACATGGTAGTCCATATACATGGCATAGAATACTGCTCTCACATCCCTACTTCTCAGTGCTGAAATGTTGGTATAAAATTATGTTAAGAGAAGTCTACCTTGATATTCAACTCTTCTTCTGTATCCGCAGTAGAAAACAAGAGAAGTTTATTCAGTCAATGTAGTTGGAGAATGACTTAATCAATGTGCATGATTTCTTGAACAGAACATACATGTATGCAATACCTACGCACATACATACAATGTGTTGTTATCTTAAGTATCATCATAGCTAGCATAATCATATCCCAATTTTTATAGGCCATGGTCAATGGAATTGGTGGGTAACAAACCAAAAAGTTGCATACATAGATGTGTAATACATAAGCGTGTTGTGTCGCTTTGGTACTGATTTCGCTACTGGTATCAAGTAGCCCAATCCTTACAGGACATGGTCAACGAGAACCAATAATCAGAGACTGGCAAACTGGAAAGACAATTATAGCTACTGATACTACTTTCCCTGCGGGCTGTCAGTTTACCAAGCTTCAGCACTTCATTCATCTATTGCCTGCACTGGGCTGGGCTGGTTTCAGCTCCCAACAGAGGGGAGCACAGCACGCACCTCTCTCTCTCTCTCTCTCAATGTGTGTATGCACGTGCGTGGTGCATAAGTGAGCAAGAGAGTTGTGTGCTCATCTGTATGTACATAGGTCACTTGAATCAACAGTCAAGAAAGAGGGCTTGAAGCCCCCCAAGCTACAAGCTATCCAATTCACAAAGGCGGCCACACACAGATTTTATCTTATTTAACATCTTACTATATCCTAAGAGTATATGATGGTGGCATGTCTAATAAAAGATTCGTTGCAGAAGTTCATGACTCGTGCACAGGACCATCATTCTAGGGGCATTGGATTTTGATAATTTACTCTGATGCTAAACCCTAAAAATCAGAAACCTTTAAATTGATTATGTGTTATTTTTAAAAAATACAGGGTAATACCTTTGTAAGAAATCCATAATCAGGAAGTCATATCATCGGTGGCAATAGCTCAATGAATTCTAATGAAGAAACCCTAAAATGCGACGGTGACTAAGCTTAGTAAAGTACTGCTGGAACCTGATCAGATACCCTGATCCTAAATAAGGCAGGACCCTAAAAACGCGATCAATAAGGGGGCGGTGATACCATCGTAATGTACTAATAATCCCTTTTTTTTAAAAAAAGCAGAAGGACGAAGCCCTAGAAAAACAGGTTGGAAGCAGGCAGGGCACACGAAAAATCAGAAACCCTAGCTTAAAAGCTCCAGATCTGGACGAAAGGCTCAAGTTCAGAAGGGAGGGAAGGTAGCAGTACCTCTGGTCGGACCCACCGGCTGGCACCATGCGCAGGAGGCGACATGTTGACACACAGAGATACAGAGAGACAGAGAAGTCGAGTGCGGAGATAACAAGATGGAAGATCGGCGAGTAGTTTAAGCCGTGTTAATGCCACAAAAATAGGGTAGATTCGCACCCGGGTTGGTTGCTCGCAAATTATGAAATTTAAGGTCTTTATATATTTACAGACACTAATATAAATTAAACAATGTCCATAATATTCAAAAAAAATACTCAAAGGTACTCCAAGGCAACATAAGGATTTGTCTGAGAAATTGATCTCTCACTCTCAATATACAGACACAAATTATTAAATTTAAGGTCTTTATATATTTTCAGCTACAGATAAATCAAACAATGTCCATAATATTCAAAAAATACTCAAAGGTTCAAAAAAAAATCTCTCCAAGGCAACAACATAAGGATTTGTCTGAGACACTTAATATTCAAAAAATACTCAAAGGTTCAAAAAAATCTCTCCAAGGCAACAACATAAGGATTTGTCTGAGACACTGATCTCTCACTCTCAATATAAATTGCGAGTGGGTGGGGGATGCACAAGGGAGTCTCCCCATCCATGAGGCAACAACATAGGGATTTGTCTCGAGCTAGTCGCTCGTCATGCATGTAAGCTAAATTTGTGTACGGGTGGGGGATGAAGTACTTCCATGAGGCACAGACAAGGGAGATCCTCCCCTATCCGTGCGGAAGGGTGGATCCTCCTCTTGTAGAAGGGGAGAACCTCCCCTTCTGCAAAGGTGTCAACTGAAAAAGGGCCGAGGGGTGGATGGAGCCTTGGCTACTAATCTATAACCAACCTCATTCTCCTTACTCCATTTATGTCATCACCAATCTAAACAAGTTGGAAAATACCCATTTGTAAAAGGATGCCTTTCCATTTTGTAGTGAAACAAATAGCCATCCTAACTTGCAATCATTTCAAATAGTAATCATTTCAAAACAAGATAAAAATATGCAATTAAGTTTATTATGCTAGTCTTGTTCAAAAAAAAAGGTTAAAAATGGCTACTAAGACTTTTATATCAAAACTTGTCTTGTAAAATGTGAAGTATCAATAAGAATCATTTTGGAAGTGTAAAGTAGACACTCTATGGTGGTCAAAAAGAATAATTCATTTCAATTGAAAAGTCAAAAATATTACTTTATCTAGTGAGAGAATTTTTATCTTCATAGAATTTCACTATTTTCTAACAAAAATATTACTATAACAAAAACCACATTCATGGTTTTTATCTCACTTACTATCACACAAAACAAACCTCTTATATTCAAGTTGGACTTGGCCTCAAAAGAAGGGTGGTTTCTCATAAGGCATAGAGAGATAAGAGCGAGCTCTTAGTTTTTTTGGGCTTAAAATTTTGAATTAAAGGAAGAGAAGAAAAAGGAGACAATTCTTGCATCTATGTGCTACCCTGCACATGGCAAACCATATCATCATGTCAACTTCTAACATGCTAAGCTAGCAACCACATGGTCCAATTAACTAAGGCTAGAACAAATTTGAGCTTGCAATCTACAAAAAAGCTTTGAATATGAGATGGAAATCACAAGACCCATTATCTCAATTACTAAGAAGAGGGGGAGGGGGGGTGTGGGTGTGGGTGTGGGTGTGGGTGTGGGTGTGGGGGGAAGTTTTTCATTCAAGTGACTCTAGCTAGGGTTGTGCTTAGTGCAGTTGCTAAGATCACTATGTTCTATTTACAAGTTCTATGATATCGCCAAGGAGCTCTGCCAACTGAAAGGAGAAAAAAGCAATTGTTGATACATCAAACTACTAAGAAAATATTCACCTCAAACATGGATAGGTTGTGTATAGAGGACAAGAAAGCCTATGATTATGGAGCAGTTCTTTATATGGAAAGTCACTACAGACAATGAATTCAAAAGATGACTCAAAACCACTTTCAAGGTAAGATCTTCTTGCAAAAATCCATCTTGTGGGAAAAGGCTTTTACCAAGTGTGCTGGTGGCAATTTACGCTCAAAGGGAGATGATATCTGCAACTACATCCCAAGTAACAAAGGTGGTTTAGTCTGCTTAGTCCCTTAGTCAACCTCATTTGAACCTACAAAACTATTGTTGACCCAGTGCTAAAATATCCAAGAACTCTAGTATAGGCTCTAATAATTAGCATTATCATATCTCAAGCAAGAGGTGAAGCAATTCTAGCGGTCAATGACGAGATATTAGAGGAGTGACTTATGGATCTTTATTGTCTTATAAAAAGCCTTATACATGTGTGCTTTAGTTAGGGAATTTGGGTGATTACTTTGGGTAATACAATATGGGATTTTTATTCATCTCACCACCTTTGACTTGTGTCTCAAACTCTCTCAACTGCTGCTAATCTGCTTTCTTGTTTTGAGAAGAACGTCACTTTCAAATTGGTGGGCATTCACTCAAGCCCATTAATGTAAAATACTTATAGACGATGTTTTCCATGCTCAATGAGGATGTAATAACATCCAATAACTCTCTTTTTATGCATAATACTTATAGACAATGTTTCCATGCTCAATGAGGATGTAATAACATCCAACAACTCTATTTTTATGCATAATTCTCTAACTTCTAGGCTAATTCACTCTCTTTTTATGCACAATGCTCTAATTTCTAGTCTAATTCACTTTCTATATGGCTCCTGAAACAAGGAAAAACCAAAAAACCTTCTTTCAAATCAATCCAAACACTGCTAGGGATTGTAAAACCGTGTGCTATGTATAACTCTTTTTATAGTAAACCACTTGTCAATATGTGTAACTCTTATGCAAGAGATAGGAGAACAAAGAGCTACGCCCTAATTCAACCTCCTAGCAACAATGCCTAATAGCTCGATTGAGCACTTACCCTGGCTTAAACCTAAAGCCACCTTAATACAACTTTCGAATTGTTGATGCACTTGTTTCATCCTCCATACCTCCATTGCCACTTCTAAGGGTTGCAAGCAAAAGGGGAAATGCTTTGAGGGCTCTCCTCGCACAAGTCTAGGTGCAATCAATGCCTAATCAAATGTCACCACAAAACAAAATAGCCCCCCCTTTCTCTCACACAAACAACATAGTACCGCACTAGAAATGCACATGAGAGAATTAACAAGCACAAATTGCTCAAAATGGGGAGCTTTACTCAAAATTATAGAGTATGAGAAAAAGAGTGAGAATAAGCTCTAACCTCTGTAATGTCAATTTTAAGTAAAACATAAAGTAATCTTGAGACACATTATCTAAGAATGACATTTAATATATGGTAACAATATCAAGTTCCATCCGTAACCTCCCACCTCCAACCAACTTTAAGTTTGTCTAGCACTTCATGGGTTCATAATACATGGGACGTATTGACCTTGTTAGACCCTTGTAACGTCTTTGCATAGTCTTTGAGTGGACATAAGATTGTTGAAGAGCATACGAAACACTCAAATAAGCTCTAGCAATTACACCCATATTAAGGATTCCCTATAGTTTGTGTGCTAGTGTAACTTGGAACACAACATGGTTTTCTAGTTAACACCATAACCCAAAGGTTCTCCAAGTAGACTTATGGTGTCCTACTTTGTTTGGTGATTTAATTGAATTTGTCAAATGATGTAATGAATGCCAAGGCTTCACTATCGTATTAAAAAATGATAAAAATGCCTCTAACTCCTTTTATTTATCTATAAACTTTTGAGAAATGGTGTATTACTCCTCTAAAGCCAAGTTTCTATACATGACCATCATCACTAGATTTGGATGGCCACCCCACTAGAGTGATAGAGGGACTCACTTTCTAAATGAGATCGTTGAGCATCTTGGTGAGCAATTCTTGGTTAGCCATCAAAAGTCATCACCACATTTCCCCAAAGCCGATGGGTAGGACGAGAGTAGCAATAAGCTAATTTGTTGTATCTAGACTAAGGCTGTAGAAATGATTAGAAACAAAAGTTACTTGCAGCACCATTGTGGGCATGCCATACCACCTATAAGGTGGCAAAATCAAACTCCCTTTGATTTGGCAATGATTCCCTTAGACTTTAAGTGTTAAGTCGTAGAATTTTCGTAAGGGAGGTTAATTGGTGATGTCCTTTTTGTTAGCTCACATTGGACCAAGATCTTGCATCTCAAAAGTTGAGGCATGGTCAGCCTTAAAGGCTATGATCAAATCCTCATTGTTGCCCATCAACAACATGTTATCAACATAGGATTTTTGTAAGGGAGGTTAACTGGTGATGTCCTTTTTGTTAGCTCACAATGGACCTGGGTCTCACATCTCAAAAGTTGAGGCAAGGTCAGCCTTAAAGGTTGTGACCAAATGCTCATTGGTGTCAATCAATAACATGTCATCAACATAGAGAATGACAATAAGTAAATCTTGCTTATCCTTTTTTACATCAATCAAATAGGCATGAATATTTTGGCACCAAGCCTTGGGGGCTTATTTAAAACCATAAACCGTTCTTAAGCTTACATACCTTCTGTTCTTGTCCAGGTTAGGCAAATCGATTTGGTTCACTCACATAAACTTCTTCTTTTTCAGGGTAGCATTGCCTCTCAATGAAAGCTAGAGGAAAGTATTGAAACCCAAATAAGATTTATGTAAAGAGTTAAGGGTGATGTTAACCATTTCCTTACCGGAATGATCTCATCAATGTTGAGAGGTTGTTCTCTTAAGTCTTGCAACTTGGTTGAGTGTTCATTTATGGATCCCTTCTCCTGCATTTTCTTATTATTAAGTTTCCTTTAGAGAAAAGCAACTTGTGCTTCATTTTTAGCCTGATACATACTCTCTAAAGTGTCCCAACAAGTTTAAAAGTTTTCTAAGATCAAATGTATGGAATACTTTTGATAGACAAAGCAATTAATGCCAAAGCTTATACATCATAAGAATCTCATCTTCTTCGATCAGTAGTAATTTGAGTGTGTTTGGGTACGTTGGAGTGGTAGGAGTAATTGTGTTAGGGGGTGGGGCTCGTTACCATTGACAAGACCCCATAAACCCTTGACAATAAGGATATTTTTCCAGAGGGAGTAATGCTAAAGAAATCATTGGCTTAGTTGGTGGCCATACTTGTTGTTGAATCTGAGAAAGAGAGGTGCTAAAAATAGCTTGAAATAAAGTCACCAGATGTTGATGATGACTAATTTGTTAGTCTGCTAAAGAAATCATTGGCTTAGTTGGTGGCCATACTTGTTGTTGAATCTGAGAAAGAGAGATGCTAAAAATAGCTTGAAATAAAGTCACCAGATGATGCTGATGTGACTGACCAATTTGTTAGTCTGCTCAAGAATGCTGATTGAAGTCTACAGTTAAATTGGACGATTGAAGTCTACAGTTGAATGATGATTGAAGTCTACAGTTGAATGATGATTGAAGTCTACAATTGAATTTGACAATTGAAGTCTACAGTTGAATGATGATTGAAGTCTATAGTTGAATTGGACGATTGAAGTCCATAGTAGAGCAACACCTGAATCAAATGATTGAAGTCCTTTTTTTTATCATGTCCGCATAAAGATAGTCCTCCTAAGTGAGAAAGAATGAGTACTTGGTACATCACCTGACTCTTCAAAAACCATTCATTCCTTCCTCTTGCAACACTCCCCAACCTAAGCATAAAATCTAGGACATAAGAACTTTCCTAGGAATTCACATACCCATATGTCAAGTGCATCATCTTGAAGGCACCTCACTAGAGTAATCATTCCAAGGTCAACATCATCTTTCCCTCGTATATCGCATCTCTTGTCCCTTCCTCTCCAACTCACTTTTCTTAATGTTTATTCTCTTAATTTCTCACTTTTCATATTACATAAGGAAGCTCAAAGGGCTTGGATGGGAAGGATATTTAGGTAAAGCTCTAATTCAATGTAGTAAGATTGGCACTACAATTACCACTAGTATCTAAGCCATGGAAGAATTTTAGAACCACTAAACCCTACATACAAGGACTAAACCCTACATGGGAGTATTTCTATAACAAATAAGATTGGTGCTATAATTACCATTAGTGTCTAAGCCATGGAAGAGCTTTAGGACCACTAAACCCTACATGGGAGTATTTCTACAAGAAGTAAGATTGGTGCTACAATTACCATTAGTGTCTAAGCCATGGAAGAACTTTAGAACCAATAAACCCTACATGCAAGGACTAAACCCTACATGGGAGTATTTCTACAAGAAGTAAGATTGGTGCTACAATTAACATTAGTGTCTAAGCCATGGAAGAACTTTAGAACCACTAAACCCTACATGCAAGGACTTAAAAATGGGAGTAAGGAGTTGGTGAGCAATGTGAGAAACCCCAAACCAAAATAGTGGTTGGCTGATTTTTGACCAAGGTTCTCTACCATATATAACTAGATGGTAGGATCTCCCTAAAGACGTTAAGGATGCAAGTTGGCATCCCTCAATATGAGTTAAAGATGGATATGCCATCACCTAAGAAGCGAAAACTGCGAGTCCTTATCAAAGATATCATACAAAAGTAGGGCAATGAGGACAACAAAGATGATATTCTTGAACGTGACTATCTCAAGGAGAAAGATGAATGCCTTAGCCTCCTCCTCCTTTGTCACAAAGCCCTCGTTCTTATCTTTCTTCAATTCAGTGTTTACCTTAATTGTGTCCTACCACCCTTAACTTCCTTTAATTCAACGTTTAGCTTAATTGTGTAGAATGGCCCACCGTGAAGGAGTACAAATTAATAAAAAACACAAAGGACTATCCAAATGACCACATTAATGGAAACTACCCCTCTAAAGGAGTACAAATTAATAAAAAACACAAAGGACTATCTAAATGACCACATTAATGGAAACTACCCCTCTAAAGGCATTTGATACTACCCCTCTAAATGACCACATTAATGGAAACTACCCCTCTAAAGGCATTTGATACTACCCCTCTAAATGACTACATTAATGGAAACTACCCCTCTAAAGGCATTTGATACTCTATTACAAAGTGTGCCAACAAATAAGCAAGGAGCAATCCCAATTATTATATGCCTTCAATGATTCCCATGTTGAGTACTCTAAAGGCATTTGATACTCTATTACAAAGTGTGCCAAATAAGCAAGGAGCAATCCCAATTATTATATGCCTTCAATGATTCCCATGTTGAGTACTCTAAAATCAAGATTAACAAGCTCAAAGAGGCTCAACAACACTTCCATGGAATAGGAGGAGAATATTAAGAGGATTGTGGCAAATGAAAACACAAAGCAATGTTGGAAATTATCGTGAGTGATGGATCGTGTTTGTTTAAGAGGAAGCACATAAGCCTTATGTGTGGAGGTTTATATAAGTAGCTCATGTTTTCCATAAGCTAGAAGCTTGCTTGGATCCTCTATTCTACACCCAAGTGCATATGATAAATATGTCAAATTGTAAGTATTATTGAATGAAAAAAATCATGGTCCAAATGTGCATTGCTAGTTCCTTCTCTAGAAACATCATTTTGTCTACATTCCACCATACTGGATATCCATCTACAAATCTAGACAGTGTTTTGATGATAAATAATGGCATTATTGCTTGATCATTGGAGAATTTTGTGCGAAATACTAGGAATTGTGGTTTCTTGAACCACCTTATATATATCCTACCAATGCTACATCCTTTCCAAGCCCAGCTACTCTTTTGCCTTCAGCTTGACTCAAAAAATTATCTTCATAGGCCACAAGCTATAAACAAATATGAGATTTTAATATAAACCCAACTAAACTATGAAGAAGAGTACTTGAAATATATAGGCAAAAATGAGTACTTGAATTAAACTGTGAAAAGAGTACTTGATACTTTTTTATTTTCATCGTTGACAAGTTTTGCGTCCATCCAAAGGTTGATGCTTCTTCTTCAGAAGAGGACTCCCCCCGCTTCACACTCCTCCTTCCCATGTGCTCAATATTCAATCTTCTCTATATTTCTAAAAGTTCTTCCTCACTTGGAAGACCTTCTGCCTCAAACTTACAAGCATCACTAGACAAGAGGCATAATATACTTGTCGCATCCATATATTTATTGTTTTTTAACTTCAAATCTAGACCTAAATACTTGTCTGGGTCCTCATTAACAAACCTAGCATCTACCTGTAAATTCTAAGCAATTATTGCAAGGTAGTACCCCCTCTTTGCATATCAAGTTGGGCCCGTTGATGCTCCACCATGACAAAACCTCATCTTCAACGTGCCCACCCACCCTGCTGCTTGATGCCTCTCTCTGTACACAACCCTCTACCTCAACAACCCCTCCACTCCACAAACCCCTAACCCAACATGCTCCTCTCGATATTCCCCTAGAGGAAGGCGAAATACCCCCACAGCCACTGTAGGATCAAGAAGAGGTGGATCCCCCACAAGAAAACACACACACACACACACGAGAGAGCAAGACACAAGAGAGATATGGATAGTTGAATTTTCTTCTATCTTCTTCTCATGCAAGAAGGTGAATGTTTATTTTAGTGAATAGTATGCAAGGAAATAGAAAACCCTCTTGATGTACAAGAGCAGACTCATGCAAGTAGGTTTGGGAAACCAATCCTCAGAGTTTTTTGAGCTTTACTGGTCTTCCATATGGACGACCTAATCAAGTACAAACAACCTATCAAGGTAAGGCAATCACAATGTGAACCCCATAGTTATTTATGAACTATCATTGATGTAGTCACATTTTGAAAAACCTTTCTATCAAGTTTTAATATTTTATACCTATTCTATACCTCAAAAAATGATTGAGCTTTTTGAGCTTTGTTGGTCTTCCATATGGGCAACTACAGCCAGCCTATCAAGGTAAGGTAATCACAATGCAAACCCAAAGTTTTTTATGCACTTCTGTTCATGCGAAACATTTCTATCACATTTTTACATTTTTAACCTATTCCATAGTTTTTTTATGAACTACAATTCATGAAGTTGCATTTTAAAGAACATTTCTATCACATTGTTTACATTTTTAACCTATTCCATATCTCAAAAAAACACTACGATAAGAATAGACACTTAATTACACAAAGAGTTTACTTGACCATGTTGTAATGCACTATTATATTATGTTTGTACATTTCGGCCTATGTTGTAACACACAAGACTGCTACAACACAAATAGACAATATGTTTTATATAAGGAGATACCTTGATCACGTTGTACAACACTATTCTATTGTGTTTGTACATTTTGACCTATTGTGTACCTCTCATAGGACTGCTACAATGCGAATGCACAATAAGTTGCACAAGGAGATACCTTGATCGTGTTGTGGAGAACTATTCTATTGCATATGTACAGTTTGGCCTATTGTGTAACTCACAAGATTGCAGCATAACATGCATATGCAATAAAATGAACAAAAAGATCACGTTGTAGAGGGTAGTATTGAGGTGGCATCCTTCCCACGGTATGAACTAAAAGTCCTAAAAAAGAAATAACTTGAATACGCCTTGAATGCACCTAAAAAAAAGTTACCTTCATTGGCACCGGCCACGTGTCCCCAATGTGCCTTTTAAGGTAGCATCTATTACATGATCCAATGAGTTTATTAACGCTATTGAAAAAGGTATACTCACCTGTGCCGATGTGCCACACGATGTGCTTTTATTTCTTGCACTTTTTGGCATATACATCTTCCGAACCATGTATTCTTGTGGTGTTCTACATATTATTTGTTTCTCCTCAGCTCCCCTGCTCTTCTATTGTTCTCTATATCTCCTCTGCTCCCTTGCTCCTTTGTTGTCCTCTACATCTCCTCTTGGGATGATGTGCTAGTGATGGTGAACCCCATAGGTTTTATAAGCTATCATTCATGCAGTCGTGTTTTGAAGAACCTTTATATCAAGTTTTAACATTTTATACCTATTTTATACCTCAAAAAACAACCGAATTTTTTGAGCTTTGCTGGTCTTCCATATGGGCAATCGAATCAAGTACAACTAGCCTATCAAGCTAAGATAATCACAATGCAAACCCATAGTTTTAATGAACTAGCATTCATGTAGTCGCATTTTAAAGAACCTTTCTATCATGTTTTTACATTTTTAACCTATTCCGTATCTCTCAAATTCATAGAAATATTTTAGCATGGACAACACCCTATGCTTATTTGCCTCCTTTTGCCAACATGCATTCAGATACAACAATGCCTCCATGACCTTTACCAAATGACCCTTACAATGCATCCATAGCCTCAATGTCTCCATGCCAACCTAGTGTTAAGAAAAGAAAGGGGGTTCCCTATGCCTCCATGACCTTTACCAAACGACCCTTAACCATACATCCATAGCCTCAATGTCTCCATGCCAACCTAGTGTTAAGAAAAGAAAGGGGGTTCCCTATGCTCTCATGAGAGAAGAAGAGAGAATCTAGGTACTCAAAATCTCATCATAATGTTACCAAAATTTTTAGGTGTAAAGCTTTAGTTTACATTACACATTTCAACACCCCTCCTCAATGTAAACTTAGGTGTGTGAACTAACCATTTCTCAATTTGAGCAACTCACCCCCAACAATTTGGCAGTGCCAATCTCAACACTCCCCCTCAACGCAAATTGGAGTGTTCATCAAAGTGTGTGCCCATGTGACTAGCCAACCTAGAAACCTCAAGTCCATTTCAAGCACCATTTTGCTCGAGCAGCAGAGCCACCCAAGTGCTTTTTGGGGTGCTCGGGAGAAGGAACTAATCCACAAAGTGTGATGCCCATGCGTGCACAACTCAACGCACACCACATTACAAACTGTTTCGAGAACCCACGTACTTATTTTGGGTGAGATAAACTACAATCATTTTATGCATGTGCAAGGGCAGGGTACCCATCCAATATGGTTAAATCCATGGCTTTCGTGAAGTTGATATTTTCTTGATTTTTTAGGGCTGTACAAGTTCGGTATATGTGAATAATTCCTTTAGGCAAGATACTTGGTGTGTGTGAATGTACCCTTAAATCATTTAAGGGTTTAAATAACTAAACAAAAAAGACTTTTTTAAAAATTTTACAACCGTGCGTCAGATTGTAGGGTAGACGCCTACAACGTACACTACAGTCGAGTTAGATTTCAGGTTTTGACATCGTATTCTCCCTCAAATCTATTACTATATGTATCTTCACCATAGCCGCAACGTGATTCTATGCTTGTTGTGGAGCTCGTGTATAGTATCGTTGCTTGGTGACGTGCTCCTGAGGTTGGCTTTTTCAATGCAGCTCTTCTTCACAACCTGCCGCTTCTCTGCACTTCACAAAGAGCTCTACTATGCTTTGCACATGAGCTCGGTGGAGACCAATTTTTTTTCTCTGCACAATCTTTACGACTACTCCAACTCTCTTGTTCGCTACATCAATTTGTTGTCATCAGTTTTCTTTTACATTCCATGTTGCTGGTGGAGGTCTCCAAGTCCATGCTACTGGCAGAGCTACTGTCAATGCCAACGTCTGTATGCCCATGCTACATACACTTGTTATAGCCAATGCTACCTTTGCTTCTATATTTGCCAATGCTACTATTTCTACAAACTCTAGTTATTGTTGCTTCAGTTCTCTCTCTGGTTTCCTATCTTTCCTCAACCTTCTTATATCACCAAACCTCTTTCATGAGGTTCACTATTGCACCCAGTAGCTCAGTGGTGGCAGAAGGCGCAGGCAGCTGACTCCCCACATTGTGAACACCACCTTGGTATTGCACGTGTGGAGGTGGCAAACTGTAACCACCAGAGAGCCATTGTTGCAAAGAATAAGAAGCCTCCATGTAAAAGGGTAACTGGTCACTACAGATAGTGACAAGGGGATGATACGGTGTTACACAGGAATAGAGATAGATGCTCATATAGAAGGAATGTATGAAGGGTGAAGACATTGTATGCTCTCCTGATAGTTGATAGTTGTTTCTTGAAGCTTGTTATAGTGATAGGCACTCAGATAATGGTAGTCTTTGTTGGGCAATTATGTATTAATTTGTAATACTTTTGGAATATAACTAAGAGCAAGCTTGCCATTTCATTATTGTTCTGTGTTACTCTCTGCACTATGTGGATAAAGTCTACAATGTCTTTATTTTACTGAACATGTTGTCTATGTGTGAGAGAGTGAGTGAGATAGTTAGTGGTGTGATGTAAAGTGAGAACAGAGAGAGTGAGAGCGAAGGTTTGTTCAGAAGAATGGTGCTTTGTTTGTCCTCCCGTGACCATTTGGGAGTTCGTGTTCTTACCTGAAAACTCTGGTGGGTGACTGCATGTCTCCCACGACATTGCTTGACTGGTCTGTCACCATAGACTGTTGTCTTGTCATTCCGCTCTGAGAGGGAAATCAGCGACCGAGAAATACGTGGTGATCTTGCTAGGGAACAACAAACATTTTGCTAGGGAAAACTTCTGTGGAGTATCATTCTACTCCATCAGGCAAAGGAAAGGCTAGAACAAGTCCAAGGAGAAACCATAGCATGAAAGGAACTTTATAGAAAAGAGAGTGCAGAGAGCTTTTCACCACACAACCCAACCAGATTCAGGCACGATTTTTGCATGTTCATGAATCTAAGGATGGTGAAAGATAATGCCTTCCAAGAGACCCTCTAGGAAACTCGCAGTTGTTGGGAGTGCCTCGTACCATTACAATCAAGAAGTCAGTGCGACTTCTACAACTCCGCACGAGCAAGAGGAAGTGTCTGAATTCAAGCACAATTTGGACCAAGAAAAGGAGGGCCAAGAGTGAGAAGCCGAGCACAGTCCAGGTTCAGAAAGCAACAAAATGAGGAAGAAAAACCACACAACAAAACCCCCAGAAAAGGTTCAAGGGATCCATGGCTTCATAAGCCAAAAATTTCTCGGAGTTCTCAGGAGAAAAAGGAGAAGATGCAGATCTACATGTGAGGAGGTTTGAGCAATACTGAAAAGTGGCCAAACCTCGGGATGTGGAAGATCCGAAGCTGAGTGAAATCCAAAGAGATGCTTTCATGAATACCTTCAAAAGACAGAACCACGGAGTGGGTGCCAAGATATTAAGACAACCATTTCCAGATCTATGAAGAGGTTATGACTGCTTTTTTGGGAAGATTTCAAAAGATAAAGTTTGCAACTGAACTCTATGATCAAATGAGAGAGCTCCAGCAAGAGGATATGGATGTGAAAGCTTATGCAACAAAGCTGCTAAGCTTGAGGCAAAGAGTGGCGAAATAAACCCGACCCTCAATGCAAATTGTTGCTGATTGGCTTGTCCAAGGGCTTAAGCCAGATATCCATGCAGCAGTCAACACAAAGCAAGCGGAAACTGAAGAGGAGTTCAAGGAACTAGTTGAGCTGGCCAAAATGGTAGAAAAAAGAAGTTGAGAAAGGAGACAAAAGAGGAAGCCTAGGAAGTTGAGAAAAAAGAACAAAAGAGGAAGCCCAGGAAGAGTGTCACCACTAAAGAGGATGATTCAAGAAGCGACTCCTCTCACAAGACACTCTAGTGGCAGCAGTAAAGAAAAAGAAGGACAAAAAGAAGAAAACCGTGAAGGCACAAGCAAGCCCCGAAGAATTGATGTTGCAAGTAAAGTAGCTGATGCAAGAAATGAAAAAGAGCAAAGGCTCAAATTTCTGCAAGAATGTGTTCTGTTCCCAATGCAAACAGGAAGGTCACCTCCTCAAGGAGGAATGCATTGTGTCACCAACTTGTACCATTTGTAATATGTACAATCATAGTATACGAAATTACAGGTACAGCATGAAAAATAGAGCTCCCATGGTGAACAGCATGGAAGGAGCAGAAAGAAGACCCTCAAGAATGGGAAGGTATGGAAATAGAGGCTATGGGAGGCCAAGGACGAGTCGGTGGTTCTACAACCTTCACATGCTACTATTGCCAACTTGGACACACCAAAGCGGAATGTGCCATGAAGAAAAAGCATGATGAAGAAAGACAAGTAGAATTAATGCAGCTCAAAGAAAATCCACCAACAAGTGCCAACATGATGCAGGCAGATGACATACAAAGGGAGGTGCATGACATCTTGGCGGTAACAAGGGCTAAAGCTAATGAATTTGGTGTAGTAATAACTCCGCTACATAATCAAGACTCACCCTAGCCCCGCAAAAGAAGGTAACTGTGGATTGGGAATAGTAGGAAAAGGTGAGGATTCAACCTACTAAGGAAATAGAGAGAAGACAAGATAAGAAAAAGGAGGATGAATCACGCGAAATCATTGTAAATCTCCTAGAAACAAGTGGAAGCAGGCATGCAGAGCAACTCAATAAGGAATGTCATGAAGAAAGCCAGAATAATGCTAACTAGTTACAAACCAATGTAATGTCAATGCTGCTGTTGGATAGACAGGTCCCAAACTGAGACAAGTTCTAGACTTATGTCCAAGATTCAAGGCCAAAATCCTAATGGCAAGCATTGAAGGACCGAGCACGGAATTGAAGCACTCAATAGAGGAAGAAACACTAAAATGCAGCAATATGTAAGCCAAAGAACTGCAAGGATCCAGAGATGATGAAGTGGCCAAAGTCACAATTCAACTAAACAACCTACTCATCAATGATGTAGTGCTGGATGGAGGATCTGGACTGAATGTGATCACTGAGGAAGCTACATTGGGACTGGGTCTCAAGTGGGAGCCCATTCCATTCAACATAACAATGGCAGATAACAGGGTAGTAGTACCTAAAGGAATCATAAAAAAATATCCAAGTTAAATTCAAGGTCAACATAGTGGTTATTACCACAGAAAACCACATCGGTCTTACCAGGTGTTATTGGGAAGGCCCTAGCTGAGACATGGCAAGGTAAAGTAGGACTAGGGCAGGAACATAATCACCATTAGAAAGGGAAAGCTGAAAGTGCATGTTGATCTTTTCGATGATGCAAGGAGATCAGTGGAACCTGCTCGGATGCCAGTCCATGCTGAAACATTCAACATGTTAGAAGGCTTTGATGACGATGAAGAGAGTAGAATACTCCGTTAACACCCAGATCTGGTGTCCTTATACATGTTAAATGTGGATGAATTAATAAGGCATTATGCGGAAGCAAAGGGTGAAAATGTAAAAGTAGCAGACAATCAAAAGAAGAGAAAAGAAGCAAATTCTAAAAAGACAGACTCAAAACTGAGTAAAACATTGCAAGAAAAAGCCTCGAAAGAAATCAAATGGTCTCGGAATCTGGAGCAAGAAGAAGAGATCTAGGAAATCCGAGATTGGGTGCAAACGCAAAAGGAGAACCAAGAAAACAATGCCACAAAAGTAAGCCCAGACAAACTACATGAGGTAAATCTAGGGAATGGAAAAGAAGAAAAGCATGTGAAGATTAGCCTCAAACTAGAAGAAGAATTTAAACAGGAGTTGGTTTCCTTGCTTAAGGAATACCGAGATGTTTTTACGTGGTCATATGAAGACATGGAGGGCATTGACCCTAAATTCTTACAGCACAGCATCAACTTAAGAGAGGGAGTCATACTTGTCAAACAACAGAGGTACAGAATGAACCCAAATTATGTAAAGCAAGTCAAAGAAGAAATTGACAGACTACTAAGAGTGGGTTTCATCGTGCCAGTGGAGAAAGCTACCTGGATATCCCCGATCGTAGTAGTTCCCAAAAAGAATATGAAAATCAGAATCTGTGTGGACTACCACAAGCTGAATGCCACAACTAACTTAGATCCCTTTCCACTTCCATTCATGGATTCCTTGTTGGATGAGGTAGCCGGAAAGGAGATGTACTCTTTTTTGGATGGTTTCACAGCGGGTACAACCAGGGGAAGATGGTTCCGAAAGACAAGGAGAAGACCACATTCATCACTGAATGGGGTGTCTTTGTGGCAGCTATTGGGATCATGAGCAGCAAACGGTGTTAAGAGAAGCACACTGTGGTATGTCACCGGAGGAAACATGGGCGGAGAAATAACAACCCAAAAAATTTTGTAAGTAGGCCTGTGGTGGCCAATTATCATGAGGGATGCCAACAATGAAGCAAAGAATTGTGATGTTTGTTAGCGAATGGGTCAATCGGAGATTTCGATAGATTTCCCATCTCACCTATACTGCCGCCCGCTATCTCCATTCATGAAGTGGGGATTAGATTTTGTTGGACCAATCAAGCCACCCACAAAAGGCAACAAATGTGAGTACATCATTGTGGATATTAACTATTTTACCAAGTGGCCGAAAGCTAAAATTATAAAGAGCAACTTTGCAAAAGAGGTGGTGAAGTTCCTCTTCAAGGACATCATTGCTAGTAGGCATGGGTTGCCAAGCAATGAACAAGTGGCCGAAAGCTAAAATTGTAAAGAACAACTTTGCAGAAGAGGTGGTGAAGTTCCTCTTCAAGGACATCATTGCTAGGCATGGAAATAGTCAGTGACCAAGGCACGCATTTCATGAACAAAGTGATGAAAGGGTTGATGAATAGATACCTAATCAATCACAATAAATCCTCACCCTACTACCCACAGTGCAATGGCCACACGGAATCGACCAACAAGGTTCTGACCAAAATTCTAAAGAAAATTGTGAATGCTGACAAAAACGATTGGGACCAGAAGTTGGATGTTGCCTTATGGGCATTCCGCACATCCTACAAAGTCTCAACTGGGCAAACTTCATTCAAGTTGGTGTATGGGTTGGAAGCAGTTATGCCTATGAAATTTGTGGTACCCAGTCTGAGAGTGGCCATTCAAGAGAAGCTCCCAATGGAAGAATCTCAAGAGCATAGAATACAGGAACTTCTAGCCTTAGAGGAAGGAAGGCAAATCAGCTCTCTAAGAGCGGGGATAGTGCAGCGAAGAAGAAAGGCTTGGAGAGATAGGCATCTCAAGCACATAATTTTTGAGAAAGGAGATCTTGTATTGGTCTACAATTCCAAGTTGGGACCTCACCATAGAAAATTCAAAATCCAATGGTTAGACCATTTATAGTGAAAGACCCGGTCAGCCAGAATGCCTTTACCTTAGAAAACTTGAATGGCACACCTTTTTCAAAGATAGTAAATGGCTTTAGGAGGATGAGAAAATACAAGGGCCAACTGGTGGTAACTACACCGGAAGAAGTAGAAGCAGAAGGCCAAGAGCCGGTGTTATGGGCTACCACACCTCCCAAGAGAGAACTCTAACCATTCACCATTGGAAGAAGCAATAGACAACAACCATGATTGGGTACTTACCAATGCCTTGAGCTCATGTCCCTTGAGGTCCCCAAGCTCGCTTTCGGAAGCTCCACTTCTCCAAACTCCACCTCCATGCTGTCACTGTAGAGTCGCTCGCACCACAATACAAGGAAATCTCTCTCTCACTCTTCCACACATACATGCGTAGAAAAGGAACATGTCCTAGAGTACACACACACACACTCTCTCTCTCATAAGACAAGAAAGAGCTCTCATAGCATAAAGGGGGATTGTGTCCTTCAATTATGAGAAAATGCCTTATATACAATTGGCCCTTATTTACACTTGGGCGCCCAAAACTTACTAACTAAGGCCTTGGGTGGCCAATATCTCATAATGTATAACTTTTATAGTGCCTTTTCATGACACTTATTAATGTCCTCGAATGGAGGAGCATATTTGTTAATCCAAAATGGGATTAACATCTTCTATCCTTAGAACCTTTTACCTAGGCTGAAAGACCTTGTTGCCAAATTCATGCCTGTAAAAGTTACGGTGTGATTGAAGATTTTTTAAGGTTCTTCAAAAGGTGGAGTGAGAGGTCCATAACCCTACATCTAACCTATGTAGGTTCTATCCTTAGAACATTTTACCTAGGCTGAAAGACGTTGTTGCCGAATTCATGCCTGTAAAAGTTACGATGTGATTGAAGCTTTTTTAAGGTTCTTCAAAAGGTGGAGTGAGAGGTCCATAACCCTGTGTTGACCATATCTTCAAAGGTAATATGCATGTAGCCTGGAAGACACCATAGGCGATGATAGTATAGCATGATGCCTCTTTCATTTAGCCCTGTGTTCATGGTCAAAAAGGAGTTGCTCTGCATTAAAGCCATCATACCAATCCTTTGGTTGATTGAGAAGCACCTTGATCAACTTCAAAAACTTGACAATTGCCCACGAGAGCTGGATCTGGAGTACGCCGCCATCCTCGTATTCATGTCAGCATTTGTTGTTGTTGTAGTGCTATATCTGAAAATGATGCCAAAAAATTGTGGGAAATTGTAGCACACGTGAATCCCATTGGTTTGCATCATGAAAATACAGTGGGGTGAACCTCTGCTTAATTGGCATGTACAGCAGATCAACCATTTGGTTTGGTGGGGGTGAGCACTAGTAATGTTGGCTATACTTTGGAATGGTCAAGTACTCTTTACGCCAATTGGGTTGTATACCAAAATCTTCAATTCGGGGATTGGTATCATCTGTGACAATGGCTGTATAACCCCCTCTTGTATGTACATGATTTGCTTTTTTCCACCTACGGGAAACAATAGCTAATCATAAATGTAACAATTCTAATCTCAAGCAGGTTCGCTAAGTGAGGGTTGGCTAGCTTTGTATGTTTTGCTACATTAGCCCATAAGGTTCCTTCTCCTGGCAATAACTCTTCCAATTCAGGCATTAGTACTCGGAGAGGATATGGCACATATGGTTTCCGTGTGGATGAGGCTGTTGAATAGGCATCTGGCATGATTCTTGTGGTTGGTTCAAAAGGTGTGATTTTCATCAACACCTTGAATATCAGCTTTGGCTTTAGTAATGGGTTGCCTACCCTGATAAGCCCTTCATATTCTGCACACAACAAGGATTGTTGAATGTCATCTCTTGGTTGAATGTGACTTAACTCGTGCGGCCTTGAGGGGGGGGGTGCCGAACATCTCCTCGGGGTCGAGAGGGTTAGTGGGAAATTCGAAAGGTGTAGAAGGTAGTCAAGAGAAAATGCAGTCGGTCTCACTGTTGTTAGTAGGAGTAACACTCGGAAAGGGGTGTAGTTTCTTACTTGCCATAGAAGAGAAAATTGGATAGGTAGTAGGAATGGACGAGCCTTGTGTTTCTTCCTGGCCCTCTTCTAAGCTAGGGGGTGGGTGGCTGGGCTTGTTAATTTTCATGAACTCTTAGAGTTCTCAGTGAGATCTTTTGTGGTAATATTAGGATATTCAATATGTGCTTTATCAAAGTTATATACCATATTAGTCATCATTGCCTCTAAATGTTTATGTATATTTCGGTAGAGCTTTATAATACCAAACGGATGATAGAGGGTACTCTGAGAGATTTGAATGTTGGTGTGTATTATAAACCTCTAACCCCCCATGACTATAATGATCCACTAATAACTACGTGCAACCACCTCGTAGTCGGCTGGTGTGGTGGGTATATCATTTGGCATAAACAGGTAAAGTTTGTCGACACTGTTATCCAAGATGTCTGATTGTTGTAACACTTGACACTAACGACGGAGGTTAAGCACGATTAGATGTAAGGGATAGAAAAATATATCAGCTGGATCCGTTAGTACTAAGTCAGCCCTAAAGATACCCATAATGATAGTTGGATCGACATCTCTTTCTGTATTTTGGTGAATTAGTGTTAAATTTCCTAAACTGAGGTTGTCAGTTAGGTTTATATCATACTGAAGAAGGGAGAGGGTTAGTTAGACAAAAACAAGGTTAAGGTTTCAGGAGGGGCCCTACCGACAACGAAGTAGTCTCAAATCATTTGTAGGCTCTCTTCTTTCAGTCCTTTCCCTTATTTCTAGTTGGCGTTCCAATTCTTGTATCCGCGAGTCTTTTGTTGACAACACATTAGAGTTTGCAGCCTCACATACTATTCATGCAGCATTCAACTCTTCATATCTTCTTGTAGCTGCTTCTTGTGTCCTTACCAATGCTTCTAGTGGATTAGTAACTTCAATTCTCTTTAGTTTCTCTCTCTTTAGTTTCTCTTTGGCTAATAATTGGCTACCTCTTAGCTATTGATTAACTTGATCAAGCACTTGTTTGTGGGGCTGGCCATCATCTTATCTATTTCCAATGATTTTATAGTGATTACTTCATTTAAGGCTTTGGCATGTGCTTTGTTTAATTTCTCCCTTTCAGCTTGAAAATTGACCACTTTCTGTTCAGCTGCCATGATGGATTCAATGAGGGTGGCGATTTGCTTGGTTAACCCTTCTTCTTTGACCTGGAACATGAAAAGATGCAGGGGAGAAGAGAGCTTGAGCTCTTGCAAGCACACACACACACTCACAAAACCTAATAGAGAACACACAAGGTGAGAGGCTGAAAATCTTCTTCTTCTTTTTTTACAATACTCAACACACCATATATAAAGATAAGAGTACACACGTATGAAAAGGTACTCAACCAAATACATACTGGGGTTCTCTATAGTGTGAACCCAACTAAATGAGCTGGCGCTATAACTATGCCAGTCTCTAGAATGGCTGTCACATAGCCTGTCATCCCACTTGGCCGCATATCACCCATGATCTCACCAACCATGCTAGTGGTGTAAGTGTGGGGTTCTCTATAGTGTGAACCCAACTAAATGAGCTGGCGCTATAACTATGCCAGTCTCTAGAATGGCTGTCACACAGCCTGTCATCCCACTGGCTGCATATCACCCATGATCTCACCAACCATGCTAGTGGTGTAAGTGTGGGGCCTATCCTCCAGGCGGGTCATCAGTGTCCACCGCCTCACTAGATGAGCTCGATATCTCAACACTCCCCCTTGAGCTCAATTCCATCTCATGTACACCAAGTGAAGCCCTGAATCTGCGGAGCTTCTCTGTACCCAATGCTTTGGTGAAGATGTCAGCTATTGTGTGCTGACATAAACAAGGTCAACGTCTCTTGCCAAGACTTTCTCTCTAACGAAATGGTAGTGGACCTCTATATGCTTCGTGCAAGCATAAGCCATACAAGGCTTTCTTCAACCTGCAAACATGCTCGGGGTGACTCACATCCTCATAACTAGGTGGCTGCAACATATACACCTCTTCCTGCAAATCCCCATGCAAGAATGCATTCTTTACATCCATTTGATGTAAAGACCATTGCTTTGATGCAGCCACTGCTATCACAACTCTCACTGTTGCCATCTTGGCAACTGGGCTGAAAGTTTCCTCATCAATGCTATATATCTGCGCATATCCTTTGGCTACCAATATAGCCTTGTACCTGCTTATGCTTCCATCACTGTTATGTTTTACTTTGTACACCCACTTGCATCCAATGGCTTTCTTGCCTTGTACCTGCTTATGCTTCCATCACTGTTATGTTTTACTTTGTACACCCACTTGCATCCAATGGCTTTCTTGCCTTCAGGCAATTGCACTAAATCCCAAGTCTCATTTCCATATAGTGCATCCATCATCTCATCCATAGCTTTCTCCCAACACACATTTCCAACAGCCTCATCAATGCATGTGGGCTCTACAACCTGCACAACCTTTGCCATGTATGCATAGTGATGTGCCACATAACCATCATAGGTAAACCTCTGCACAGGATTTTTCACTCTCCCAGATCTTCGTAGCTTTGCATTCATGACTTCCATAGCCTTCTTTACACCAGGTGTTCTCATAGCTGGGATCCCAAGCTCCTCATCAAGACTCATCTCTGAGCCACTAGACTCTCCATCAACATGAGAATGCCCTGCAGAAATGTCAGGCATACTAAGGGAATCAACCACTTTCTCTTTGCCTTTATGTGATGTACTAATCACATTTGCATGACTGGTATTATGACACAGCCTGCCACTCCATGGTCTATCAACTGAACCACTAGATGAGGACTGGTATTATGACACAGCCTGCCACTCCATGGTCTATCAACTGAACCACTAGATGAGGACTCTCCTGGTTCACTCAAAGACTATGATTGCTGACTTGCATTTTGTGCAACCACATTTCCACTCAAATTAGCTCCAACAGCTTCTTTTTCAGCAGCATACCGGCTGCTCATCTCATCAAAGACAACATCCCTGCTTACCCTCAACTCACGTGAAGCAGGGTTATAACACCTGTATCCCTTTTGCTCAAGAGAATATCCAATAAACACACATTTTTCAGCTTTTGGATCCAGCTTAGTTCTCAGCTCATCTGGCACATGCACATATGCAATGCATCCAAAAACTTTTAGATGAGACAAATCATGTTTTCTGCCAGTAAACCTCTCCTCTGGAGTTACATCATGTATGGCTGTAGTTGGAGTCCTGTTCATGATGTAAACTGTTGTAGAAACTGCCTCAGCCCAATAGCTATGCGGCATATTCTTCTCTTCCATCAATGCTCGCGCAATCTCAGCAATGTGTATATTTTTTCGCTCAGCAACTCCATTTTGCTGCGGAGTGTATCTGCATGTAAACTGTCTCCGAATACCATTCTTCTTCAAAAATTCAGAGAACTCATTGGAGAAGTACTCTCCCCCTCCATCTGACCTTAGGCACTTTACATATTTCCCTGTTTGCT
This sequence comes from Cibotium barometz, assembly GCF_041138505.1. Taxonomy (NCBI): domain Eukaryota; kingdom Viridiplantae; phylum Streptophyta; class Polypodiopsida; order Cyatheales; family Cibotiaceae; genus Cibotium; species Cibotium barometz. Next base: position 24,449,824 of record NC_141077.1, read on the forward strand.
TTTCAACCATAACTCTGAAATTCTTGTTGAAATTTGAGCATAATGATGAGCTATGGTGGATCAAACACTAGAATCAACATCATTAACAAAGTGATTAGCAAATAATTAAGATTAATTAACAAATAGATTAATGTAGGCATGGATACTCAAAAACCAGCAAATTCTCATTAGGGCTATGCCTCAATTTATAGAGTTTACATGAAGCATCAAATCCCATTGATTTCTCCATGATTCACTCCCAGAATATCTCCACCTCTTGCCTGATTCTCCCCACCTCTTCTCTTTTCCCTGAATATCTCCCAGAATATCTCCACACTCCTAAATTCTCTCATGCTACCCTTTATTCTCTCCCAGTATATTCTTCTCACCTTTTCACAGGTCCTTTCACAATTACATCTCCTCTTTTACAGCCTCTAACCAAGGGCTTGTTCCCGCACACACCCTATTCACTTATATATTTCAACACCTCCCCTCAAGTGAATAATCCTAGCACTCCTGGACCCTATACCAAGTTTCCCTCTTACTTGATAGCCCGCGACCAGTGCCTCAAGTCCCTAAACTCCATAGTCCTTGACACACTCTCTCTCTATGTGTCCAAGGCTAGTATAAGTGCCCGCGACCTTGACTAAAGTGCTCACACATACATCTACCACTTGGCCTACATTATCGGTGGCTCAGAGGTGGTTTTACTTTGTTGGGGCAGGTTACATTGGGTTGTGGGGTCTCTCTCTCTCTCTCTCTCTCTCTCTCTCTCTCAGAAAAGATGATCCGACTCCACTTCCTTTGGAGCCTCCATGAAGTTTGCTGATGTCGTTCCTTCTTCACTGGGTTTGCTGTAGCAGTCTCTCGCCATGTGTCATTTGTGGGTGGCAAGTGAAGGTCCTCCCTCCTACTCTGCCTCTTCCTCGTCCTCATCCTCGAGAGAATCCTCCTCGGGTGAAGAATCCTTTTTCCTCTCCTGCTGTTGAGTCCAGCCCTTTCTTTTCTTTGCCTCTGCTGTCTTGCTCTAGTAGAGCTGCTTCTATCTCGTGTAGCTTCAATTCAGGTACATTCTTTAGTGTTGCTACAATGTTTTCATAATCTCCTTTGTCCACACTCTTCAGAAGTACAGCTAATGCTTCATCATCTTCTACCTTTTTGCCAATAGCTGCCAGCTGTTACTTAATGCTTTTATATTTGTTCAAGTGTGTGATTAAAGGTTCACTTTCCTTCATGTCCAATTTGTAGAATTGCATTAACAAATTTATCTTTGAATTTTTTGCTTGTGTACCAAATAATTTATTGAGTTCATCCCATGCATCTTTTGCCCATTGTATCCTTGTGATGTGATGAATGATTTCATCATTTAAACTGAGTGCAATAAGTCCCAATGCTTTTTCATTCCTGCTCTTCCACTCATTTTCCCCTCTTTCTGGGCATTCATCTCTCCCTTCAACTAATCCCCACCGATTTTTCCTCATCAGCAAATACATGGTTTTTGTTTGCCATGTATAAAAGTGTTCCCCATTAAATTTGGCTATTTCCTGAGCTGAACTCATGGTGATGTGAAGGGGGTCTTACCTCTTGATCCAATTTCAAGATTTAAGGGCAGTGTCTACCCTTTTACAACTCAATCTGGTGTTTAATAGATGATTACAACAATTTTATCAGCATAAAATCACCAGAAATCACCAGAAATTACAATTTTATCAGCATAAAATCACCAAAAATTACATTAAATTAAGGGTAACCAATTTGTACGAGATGGTTGGAGTATCAAACCAACTCCGATTTGTAATCTGAAGCTATAGGGATCTGTATTAGATACCTAATGGTTAATTTAAACCCTCAATTGCACCAAAATATAGTGATTAGCATTGATTAATCACTGATTAGCAAATTAATGCTCTGTTTTGTGTGCAGAAAACAGAGTATGCGGGGATTCCAGATCTGGTGCCTTACACTTCAAATGAGCTCAAATGCTTTCAAAGGCATCAATAGCAATGAGTCTAGAAGAGGATTAAGCCAAGAAACACAAGATTTGACCAAATAATGAAAGCTTAATCTCTGTTTTACCAAAGTCACCTGCTCTGCAGATTTGATGAAGAGCTTGGATCTCACTGTAGACTTGATGAAACTGAATTCTGTCTTCACCAGCTTATAGAGCATGCTTGAATACACCTTGGGCTAAGAGGAATTAGAGACATTTGAACTGAGCAAGAAGAAATCTCCAATCTCCTTCAGAAAAATGGCGCCTGCTAAATTCGTAAATCCGGCTGCATCCGTCGGCGGTTTGATGCGTGGAGTTGATGGGCTTGAAGCCAAGTGAGTTGGCTAGCTTGTGTTAGAAGCACTAGGGCTAATTTTGATTGTGCAAGGAGAATGGAGTCCTCCACTGGTTGGGGGTGAGGGGGTGAAGGCAAAACTAACTAAAAATTGGATTATTTTCTAATTATCTACTAATCTTGATTAATTAAATAATGGGCTCATAAACCTAATTGATTCTAGGCATGGCTCTAATACCATGTTGAAATTTGAGCATAATGATGAGCTATGGTGGATCAAACACTAGAATCAACATCATTAATAAAGTGATTTTAGTAAATAATTAAGACGTAATTAGTAGATAATTAGCAAATAGATTAATGTAGGCATGGATACTCAAAAACCAGCAAATTCTCATTAGGGCTATGCCTCAATTTATAGAGTTTACATCAAGCATCAAATCCTATTGATTTCTCCATGATTCACTCCGAGAATATCTCCACCTCTTGCTTGATTCTCTCCACCTCTTCTCTTTTCCTTGAATATCTCCCAGAATAACTCCACACTCCTAAATTCTCTCATGCTACCCTTTATTCTCTCCCAATAGATTCTTCTCACCTTTTCACAGGTTCTTTCACAATTACATCTCCTCTTTTACAGCCTCTAACCAAGGGCTTGTTCCCGCACACACCCTATTCACTTGTATATTTCAACAATTCTGAAAGTGAGTGAACACCTCACCCTTCTCCTCATGAAATATACCCACACTTTTCTTGTGTGGTCATCAATAAATGTCACATAGCCTCCCATAGACATGGTCTTCGTAGGACCCCATACATCTGAATGCACAACATCTAGTGCATTTCTGCTCACATTTCTGTTACGTGGAAATACATGCTTTGTTTGCTTTCCAAATTGGCATGCTTCACATATTCTCTGCATACCTTCAACTTTAAACTTTGGCAGCCCTGTCACAATTCCTTTAGTCTGCATAGACTTCATTCTCTGCACATTCACATGTCCAATTCTCTGCACATTCACATGTCCAATTCTTTTATGCCAAATGTCTATGTCTGCAGCAATTCCTGAACCATTTACAAACATCGCAGCACTCACTTCAGGCATGTTTACATTCAACGTAAACATTCTGCCCACTCTATTGCCTTTTGTAACCAACCTGCACTTGTCTTTAAGGTCTTCAACATAACAACCATCAGGGTTAAACTGAACCTGCAAACCCTGCTTAATCATCTGGCCAACTGAAACCAGATTCTTTGTTATGTTCGAAACATGAAGTACATCTGTAAGGTACTTCACTTTGCTATCCTGTATAGACAATGACACATCTCCAACATGGGCGATTGGATGAGCAGTGTCATCCCCTGTTTCCACAAAACTTGGTCTTTCAAGGTTTTTCATCTCCTTGAACCACTCCCCATGACTTGTCATGTGGTTCGAAGCACCTGAATCAACGTACCATACATCATCTTTATGTGCTGCTTCAACATTTTCAGACATGGCATTAACGACATGCTGCATAACAAACAACCTTTCATTATCCTCATTGTTTCTTCTCGAGGATGCATAGTTGTTTTGCTGCAATTTCCCATTTTGCATGTCAGCCTGCTTCTTATAACAATCTGCCTGCACATGTCCAGGCTTACCACAATAAAAGCATCCACGTGTATCATTATACTGCCTTTGCCAATTTTCACGACCTCTTTGACTCCCTCTGCCTCTGAATTGGCCTCTTCCACCTGTGTGTTGTTGTTGTTGTTGTGAATTCTGGGACTGTTATTGTTGCTGCTGGCCATAATTCTGATTACCTGTTCGGTCACCTCCTTGGCTACGTCCACGGCCTCCTTTACCTCGTCCTCTTCCTGAACTTGTGTAGAAGGCATGTTGCTCTGAACTGTTTTTGTTTTTTGAAGACTGTTGGTCTTCACCCAAGATCTTCTCTTCTATAATCAGCATAGACACCAAATCTGTAAAATTGGGAATGTTTTCTCGAGTCTGAATAGACGTCTTGAATGCCTTGTATTGTGGCCCGAGACCACGTAGACAGAATTCCACCTTATCATCATCATCTACTGAAACACCAATAGATGCAAGGGATTCCACAATACCCTTTATCTTCAATGCATAGTCATTCACAGACATACTCTTTTTCTCCACAGTATGAAGTTCATTCTTTAACTGTATCTTTCGTGCCTTGGTATTTGTTTCATAGAGTTTTACCAAGGTGTCCCACGCCTCCTTGGGGGACTTGGCATCCTATATGTGCCCTATATGTGCCCAATCATGGTGTCTTGTATACTGATATAGAGAGCCAATACATAACTTTTCTAGCTCCTTGGTTCCAATCCTTGAACTCTTTCACATCTGCAGCAGTCAGATTGATGTCCAGTATCTCTGGTGCCTCTTTATGCTCACCTTCTATATAGTCCTAATAGCCCTTTCCCATCAGGAAATTTGTCAGCTTGAACCTCCAAGCGTGGAAATTGTTCTTATCAAGCTTTTGAGCAACAATTTGGTTTATGCCATCATTTGACATCTTGCCAGACACACAAATTTACCAAAAACAGCACTCTGGTTTGTCCTGCACAAACTGTTGTATTTTCTGCAGCGGTATTGTCGTACACTCAAATGTCACAACCAGTGACCTCAATGTGCATACATACACCCCCAATGGCAACTGTTGACCTCCTTGCAGCACACACAGTGTCTGCACATCCAATGTATCCATTTACTAGGGAATGGATACCTCTTGTAATCATCTCTGATTTATTTCCATAGAGGAGCCAATGTGGTACTTTGGAGCTTGTGGGAATCTGTTATTTTAACCGATTTAATTCAGAGTGGGAGATTCTAATTTTTCCCTCCAACTAATTGAAAAGTGCATCCATTGAATCCTATGGAACTTGGTTTGTTTCTTGTGTATGTGAGTGCACGTTTCCCCTTCCTTCCTCCACAATTTTGTTTAGCGTGTTCTCCTTGGGGATGGTAATTGGCAATGTCGCACTTTTCTGTCCACTTGGTTGAATAGGCTGTTGCTTCCAGACCCCCTTTTGTGCTTTTTTTATCACTTGATTTAACTGTGAATTGGTCCTGCTCTGCTGCTGCTGGTTCTTTCCGGTTCTTCTGAAGGTACATACAATATTGGGTCTTGGGTGGAGCATGGGTACCCATACTGCTGTATTACCTTGATAATAACCTTGTGCAGCTAGTAAATCCTTTCGAACCCATTGCTTTTGAATAACTTGAGAATTACGGTTCCGATCAGAATACTACTTTCCTTCTTGGGTTAGCTTTCTTTTTTTCATGCTTATGGTCTGACCTTTTTGCTTTAATCCATAGGAGAACTTGTTTGTGTCATAGTATCCTTATGCTTGAAGTTGGGTTTTGGGAACCCACCGTTGATGTTTTGGATACTTTTGTTGTTGTTTTTTCTGTGGTTTTGTCATACGGTGGTGAGGTTGTGACGTGGATGCCTTTTCGGGTATAGCCTTTGGTTTCTCCGGTGTTGATGAATCCATATCACATGTCATTGCCTATTTTCCCTTATTTAAGGGGCTCCAGAATGGCACAGTAATGGTATCCTTTCCATCATTCAGTTGTGCTACTCTTCCTTTCCTATGACAATTACCAGCGCATATCCAAGATTGCCCAAGAATCATCTCTTCTTCTATAGATCCTACAGGCATGACAAACACCTTTCCCACCAAGGGATTATTTCTTATAGAAATGTTGACATTTAAAAATCCCACAGATTTTGTAGTTGATAAATGCACACTTTGGACTTGTGCATTTATGGCTTCTAGGTGAGGTTTGTCTAGAGCTATCTAGGTTTCATAAGAGATTAAGTTATGACTTGATCCCATATCAATTAATGCAATGCTCTTTGCATGACTCTCTTTAGTAGAGACTTTGACATTGAGACATGTCGGCTCTATGTCTAGGTCAACCTCATCAGTGTGAGTGAAGCCGTATTCACATGTAATATTCTTTTCTAGAGTCTCTATTTGGCCTTGTCTTCCCTTGCCTTGGCTTCTTCTTGAGCTTGTTTGATTTTTTCTCTGGCCAACTCTTTCTTTTATTTCAGTAAATGCTCTTGTGTGAGCATCTCCTGGGTCAGTGGTCCGTAATATTTTTTAAGTTTGCTCCCATTGATATATCCTTCCATTTTCACTCCCTCGATGGTTTCAACTCGACCCTTGAGGTGTGATTTCGGACACTCTAAAAGGTCCTGACCCCCTATATTTAGGTTTCTATTTCTTGGTGCTTCTGACACCATACATGAGGACGAGGTCCCCTGTTTCCAGTTCCTTTTGTTTCAAGTTATGGTGGCAAAACCAACACTTTCTCTGCAATTTCTCTACCTTAAGCCCATGTGATGTAATTAACCAAGTTTCATCAAGTTTCTCTAAATCAACCAATCTCTTGGCTAATGCATTTTCAGTAAGTCTTTCCTGTACTGCGATTCGTAGGCTTGGAACTAAGTACTCCATAGGCATTACCACATCAATGCCATAAGTTAGACAGAAAGGAGTATACCCCGTGGCCATCTTATACAATGTATGATACGCCCATAGAGCTGTCAGTTTATGTTCCCAATCCGTGTGACTGGCCTCTAAATGTTTTAGTCAAGATAGCACATAGAATCATATTTGTGCTCTCTGCTTGACCATTTGCTTGTGGATAATAAAGTGACGACTTTCGATGGACTGCAAGGAATCTAGCAACAAGTAAGTGTTCAATCACCTCATTAATGAACTGTGAACCCCGATCATCACTGACTATTTCAAGTGGGCAGCCAAATCTTGAAATGATCTGTTTGTATAAGAATTTAGCTGTGGTGCGTGCATCAGCTCACTTAGAGGCTCTTGCCTCCACCCATTTTGTGAAATAGTCTGTGGCTACGATCAAATATCTTGCTTGTGAGACGAATGTGCTGTTGGACTGATAGGTCTAACAAAATCAATCCCCCACTTCTCAGAAGGTTGTCTTACAATCACAGGCGTGTGGCATCCTGTCTCTTTGTTGTGGAATAGAAAATCTTTGACATTTCTTACATCTTTTCATAAACTCTATGGCATCCCCGAATAACATAGGCCACCATAGTCCTACTTGAAGCACTTTGCAAGCTGTAACTTCTCCAATGAAGTGTCCTCCGACTATTCCTGAGTGTTCTTCCTCCATTATTGTGACAAATTCATCTTCTCACACACATCTTTTAAGGAGATCATCCTTGCCTAGCTTATATAATTCCTCAACAATCAATTGATAAGGTGTAGCCAGCTTAATAAGTTGACGCATTTTGTCCTTGTTCAAGGGTCGTTTTTGCAAAAACCATAAGCTAGATAATCAGATATTTCCTCACTCTACTTAAGCACCATATCTAGTTTGAACAGACAAGCATCTAGAAGGTCATCACCCACACCAGTTGTTGCAGGTTCTCCGTTCGGAATTCTAGACATATGGTCGGCCATCATTTGTGTCCCTTTTCTTACTATGACCGTAAAGTCAAATTCCAAGAGTAAAAGTAACCACTGAGTGATTCTTCTCGTGGTGTGCAAGGCTTGTTCACCAAATATAATAGGGCCTAATGGTCCACAAAGAATACAAATTTGTTGGCCAATAAGTAATGTCAATATTTTTTTACAACATAAACCATGGCCAATCCGTCATGCTCCGTGGTAGTGTAATTTATCTCTGCATTGTTTAGTTGATGACTGGCAAAGTAAACTGGGTAATCCAATTTGAATTCCCTAGATTGTGCTAATACACAACCTATTGTTGCAAAGTTTGATGCATCAATATGTACGTGGAACATAAGATCCCAGTTGGGTGGTCTTAGAAGAGGTGCATTGGCTAGTGCTTTCTTCAACTTATCATATACTTCTTAGCATTCCTCCTTAGTCCATTCAAAGACAATGATAGTCTATACAATGGTTTGGCAATTTCAGCATAGAATATGATGAAGCGACGATAATACCCAATGTGGCCCATAAACCTTTTAACTCCTTTAGTTCGTGGGTGGCAGCAATTCCAAGATCAACTTTACCTTGATTTCGTCTGTGGGGAAATACCGTTTTTAGATACACAATATGCCCTAAGATTACACCATGCTTGACCCAGAATTGATATTTCAAAGGGTTTAAAGATATACGATACAATTGACATCACTCAAACACCTTTCTCAAACAAGCCAAATGTTCAGACCATTGTGAGTGCACACATAGGTAAATAATGAATACCTCCAACCACTTTTACAAGTAGTCTTTGAAGGTTGTGCACATCAATCCTTAGAAGGTTGCTGGGGCATTGGTGAGGCCAAAAGGCATAACCTTATAATCATGTGTTCCCCACATTGTGCTGAAGGCTGTTTTATGCTCGTCTTCTGGTGCTATGGACACTTGATTATAACCTGAAAATCTATCTAAGAAGCTGTAAGCTTCTTCACCAACTACCTGTTTCCAATACATGTTCGGTATATGGCAGTGGATAATGGTCCTTGGTGGCTACATTGAACTTTTTGAGATCAACCCAAACCCTAAAATTTCCATTCTTTTTTGGCACTGTCATGATTGGTGATAGCCAATCGATGTGCTTGATTTTGTAGATGAAATCCACAGGCAATGAGTCCTCCTTTACAATTGCTACATATTTTGGATTCATCTGGTATAGCTTCTGCCTGGATGGTCTCGATCCTTCCATGATCGAAATCGTGTGTTGTACCACTTCAGAGGCAGTACACCCTTTAGCTCTGTATATTTCCAGGTGAAGCAATCCTTAAATTCCTGAGGAGAGATATTAGCTCTTCTTTTCTCAGATGCAGTTAAGTCCTTAGCAATATAGATAGGTTTAGGTTCCTCCCTTGACTCAGCAATATCAATTTCCTTAACTTTGGCTAGACCATCGTATGACGTGGATAGACCATCTTCCAAAGTTACTCTTTTAGCCGTTGGACCACTTTTCGCTCTCATCTCAATAGTGTAAGATTCGAAATGGCAGTCTGGCACTGAGAGTAGGTCTAGTTTATCTTCATCCTCTTTTTTTTGTCTAAGCCATTGCTTTTCTAGACTCGTGTTGTTTGGCTTCAACAACCAGAGCCTTGTTCCGTTTTTGTCGCCTTGCTTTTGTAAGTTTGGACATTTTCGGCTCTTGTGGGATAATTTTCTCCTCCTGTTTACCTTCTAGGGATATCTTACTCAAATGTTCACCCTAATTCTTAGAAAACTCCTCGTGCACCTTAGTGGCTTTGACATATCTGAGCCGCTGGGCGTATGTGGGTTTACTTCGTAATAGGGCATTTCGTCGAGTGATATACCTCTTCTACTTTTTCCATCTTTTAGGGCGTTGGGCACTGGTGCGGCCTTGTGATCCAGTCCCTTCTGTGCTGGAGGCTTCATCCTCCCCGTGTCTTCTTCCTTTGGTTGTACATTTAACATGCACAACGAGGTAGTAGGAATATTCTTGCCATGAGGTCACTATGAGTCCCTTCCTTAGACTCTTATGGAATTGGAGTAGGCAACTCCAATTTTCGTTCCTTTATCAGCTCATGTCTGGTATCCCTGACCCTGTTAGCCTTTAATTTGGCTTCGTGAATTCGTTGGCATTCCTCCAGCAAGGCTTTAGCTTCGTTAAGATTCCTTATCTCTTCTTCAGTGTTCAGATATTCACCAATCTCCCTTAGGGGTTGCTGGTCTCTCTTTTTGTGTATCTTGAGTATTCTCATCTGGTTTTGGCACTTGGTCGCTCTCTTCCTGTGGGTGGATCCGGTGTCAATGGTATCTTCTTCAGATCCATCCTAGATTTTGACCATGGTGTCACCCTTACCTACATTTTCAACTCTTCTCCTTCTCCCAGTTTAGAGGTTGTAACACCTGCTCGGTTTTTACCTTATCCCCTAGTTTAGCTTGTGCCTGTGTCAGGACATTCAATGGCATGATGTTCCCACGTTACACACTTATGGTGTCCTGATAGTGTCCTGATTAGAAGTGAAAGCACTTCCACTGGTGTGATATATGGACAATCTTTGATCAAATGATCAACCCCACACTTAATAAAAGTAAGTGTTGGCATGTCATTAAGCTGTGCTGCCATTGGTTTAGCTTGTGCACATGAACCACATTCTTGTTAGGTAGTATGCTATTTGATAGGGTCTACCACACCCAAAACACTGTAGTGGCCCCCTTCTCATAGTTGAGTTTATGTCTTTACCTTTCCATTGTACTGTGGTTTGGAACACTAGTATTGGCATGTTATTCTATAAGACATAAAACTCTAGCGTAATTTTCACGGCCTCCTCATAGTAGTCATTATTTATTTCTATCTCATGAATGACTTCACCCTCATCCAAGGGCTCCTCAATCAACACCTGATTGATTTTAGCATGTGGTGGTTGTGGTAGAACAGGTGGCAACAAGGATGATGTATCCTATATGTGAAACATCCCTCTTGGTAAGTAGGATGGGTTTAGCTGCCCTCCTACAGCTGTAGTGGTTTGCACTGGTGGTGCTAGTAAAGCTAGTGGCACTCTGGGTGTTGATAGTTGTGCTATAGGCTAGAGCCTCGGGTACCTGCACATGGAAAAGTCATGGTTCCCTAATCTCACACAATGAGCACAATAAAGTAACTACCTTACTCTTAATTGAGGACATTCGGTAGTGGTGTGATTCATTTTGCAAAGGGAGCACCAGGGTAGAGATGAGCATGCCCCTGATGCTTCTCTTCCATCCTTGACTTTTAATTTATCGAGTATGGCATTATTGATCTCGTCTACAGTCATGTTTCCAACTTTCTTATGCTAGGCTCATGTGTCCTGGTGGTGACTTGAGACTCCCAATGCTGTTGCTACTCACGTTGCCTTAGCATCCTCAAGTTGTGGTAATTCAAGCATGTTATCTTCATATTGCCAGCTTGCAACATGTATCTAAAGTAGCCGGTCGGGCTTATACTAGATAATCATGCATTTCAAGGCAATAGCTGATCATCAGTTAACTTCTCCCGTAGCTTACATCTTGAATACAAGTGCTTGAGCTAGGATATATAGTCTCGCATGGACTCATTTTCCTTTTGCTTAATATTGTGAAGCTGAGCCATAGGACTCCATCTATCATCACTTCAAGCAGCAAAGTTTGGTATGAACACATTCTTAAGCCTAGTGAAGTTGACTTTCACGTCGTGAAGTAGTAAGAAAGGGTTCACGTTGTGAAATAGGAAATGTTTCACGTCGTGAAATGATGAATGATTCACGCCATGAAATGTAAGTGGTTCACATTGTAAAGTGATGAATGGTTCACACCGTGAAACGTAAGTGGTTCACACCGTGAAACGTAACTGGTTCACGTTGTGAATTATCTTACTACTAATTCACGGGATAAGATTCCTTTAGATCCGTTGTGTCAAAGGTGTCAGGATAAGGTACCTATTTTTGGTAAGGTAATCCCAAATTTTGTGGCGCTAATTTGCGGACAACGTTTCACGCCGTGAAGTAGTAAGAAATGGTCCACGCTCCATGAACCGTTTTTTGCACTTTCATGTGTTTGACCCCGTATCGACGACAGAATGAAGACTAGAGTGTAATTAACCTATCCAAATGTTCTAGAATGATTGTGCTAGGAGTAAGGAATGAAATGCAAGTTATAAGCGCAACCATTGGCTTCTTATTTTTGTGAATTTTTTGAAAAAACAGAAAACAAAGTATCACACCTGCTCGTTTATGGTAGCAAGTTTTGTGATACAAACATCAAAATTAAAAGAAAAAAATAGTGCAGGTTTCCTCTAAGACTAGCCAAGTACTCACCCACACACCAAAAAATAGTGCAGGTTTCCTCTAAGACTAGCCAAGTACTCACCCACACACCAAAAATATACGATTTCTCACAACTCTTCTCTACACCAATCAAACCTTATCTATACATTCTCTTCATAATGCACTTTCTGAATACAAAGGCAATCATGAATCTTGCATTGTGGGAGCTGAAGCTCCAAGACGACGGAAAAAACAATGGTGTTTCCTCGACAGTAGCACTAAAAATGTTATGGGCTACCGCACCTCCCAAGAGAGAACTCTAACCATTCACCATTGGAAGAAGTAATAGAAAACAACCATCGTTGGGTACTTACCAAGGCCTCAATCTCATGTCCCTTGAGGTCCCCAAGTTGCTTTTGGAAACTCCACTCCTCCAAAGTCCCCCTCCACATTCTCACCATAGAGTCGCTCGCACTACAATACAAGGCAATCTTTCTCTCACTCTTCCACACATACATGCATAGAAAAGGAACATGTCCTAGAGTACACACTCTCTCTCTCTCTCTCTCTCTCTCTCTCTCTCACACACACACACACACACACACACACACACACACACACACACGAGACAAGCAAGAGATCTCATAGCACAAAGGGGGATTGTGTCCTTCAATTATAAGAAAATGCCTTAAATACAATTGGCCATTATTCACACTTGGGTGCCCAAAACTTACTAACTAAGGCCTTGGGTGGCCAATATCTCATAACGTGCAACTTTTATAGTGCCTTTGCATGACACTTATTAATTTCCTCAAATGGAGGAGCATATTTGTTAATCCAAAATGGGATTAACAGCCGGTTTGGAGCATATGCTGTGGCATGATCTCACTACTAGAGGTAGACGTAGAAAATTTTAAAAACCACAAAGCCGCGGAAGAGGGGTCAATCCACAAGGGTGGCCAGACCAAAAATCTTAGATCTCATCAGCAAAGCAATCAAAGCCAAGATAGTAAAAAGGCAAGTGACCAAGTGTGTGGCAGCCCGATCCACGCCAACTCAAAAGGCCACGATGTCAGCATAAGAAACTGCATGGAGGACAGGTGTCACAACATCATTAAAACCCCAGTCGTAATGGTAAGATGGGAAAATAACAAGAATGCTTGATATAAATCAAGGGTCACCTCAAAAATTGGGAAGCTGAAAACGACAACACCCCAAAAAAGGAAGCAAAAAGGAGAAAACATTGCAAAAAAGAACCCAAGAAGACTAAAAACAAACATTCACAATCTTCCCTTTGCTCACAACTCTCTCACCCAACCATCTATAACACTTTCTCAAAAGACAGCGCCGCCATGCCAAAGATCAACAAGTCTTAGATGCCAGAAAAAGGACATGAGAAGAGCCTCTGCATGCCCATGGTCATCCCTATATAAGGAAGAAGGAACATTAGGAGTGGGCAAAGAAGTGTGGGTTTGAAAAATTGTTGGGACACTAGTGGGAGGAGCTGAAAGACCCTGAGGATGGGGGGAAACTGATAAATTAATTTCTGGTGGAGACCAACATAGTGCACATAGAGGGAGAGGAGCCTATAAAAGTTTCAGAGCTCACAGTGCATCATGCACTGGGATTGGCAATGGATGGCGCAATAGACACAAATTTGAAGCCAAGGGTGGAAGAAGAAATTCCTAAGAGTAGAAACATGCATCAGGTGTGAAGGACGAGGCAGAGATGAAACTCGACGGGAACAGTTCACAGTTTTCTTGCAAAACGTCGTGTTTATGGGCAAAACAGAGGACATATCAAATAAAAACTACAAACTGCTCAAAGTAGCAGAAGCAGAAGGAAAAATAAACTGGGCCGCCATTTACAAAGAAAATCTAGCAAAGAGGGCAGTCACTTGGGCTAAGGAGAAATAACCCACTGTAGTACATGCGCACCTAAAGGTGATCGCTCAAGCTACCAGTTCGGTGGATCACCGAACGGGAGATGTCTATGTCAAACAACATCATAGGGAAGGTGGATCCTCGAAAGCTGCAAAGGTAACTTTTAGTTGAGAATGATAGAGATGATGACGAGGAATGGCAGAAGATTGCCTAGAAAGCCAGCAAGGAAGAACATAATAGATGAAGAGATGCTACTTGACCCGGAAGAGGTCAAGAAAGAGAAGGCAAAAGAAGAAAGAAAAATGGTGCTAGAGGAGAGACAGAAGTAGGAAGCCGCCTGTAGAAGCTGAAAGGAAGAAAAAACTTGAAGAAGAGGTAAAGAAAAAGGAGGAAGAAGAAAAGAGAAGGAAGGAGGAAGAAGAAAAAAGAAGGAGAACAACAAAAAAAGAGAGAAGAAGCTCAAAAGGGGAAGCTTCCCACAAGCACATAAGTTGTCATACGAGAGAATTGCGGCCAACAAAAGGAGCTAAGTGAGGGAAAGATTAGAGCCCTCATCAGCGAGAGGCACTTGCTCCAAGCTTAGGTGGAAGGGCTTTGTGCAGAGTTAGCACTGAAGCAAGAAAGCCAGCAAAGGTCTGGGCCAACACCATACAAGGACTGAAGGATGAAGTTTCGGATAGCACAATGGCATTGGCAATCGCCCAATCAAAATCCCAAGCCCTAAAAAACCAAGAAGAAGAAGAAGTTATGTGCCTACCACTAGATGCCAAAGCAGTAGTGATAAAAACAGCAAAGGCCAGACTTAGCAAGGTGTGGGATCATGCGCTGCAAGCCCTGATAGAGATTCATGGTGAACAGAAAGATGTCTTGCAAGAAGTCACAATAGGTCATCCATGACCTAGATAAAGATGATGATGTAGATAGGGAGCCGTAACCAGCAACAACAACAGCAACATCAACAACAATAACAACATCAACAGTAATAGCAACAACAATAGCCAGTAGGCCAGGAGTCCCCCAAAACAAGTACTTCTAGAAAGGGTAAGCAAGTGGAAAATGAAGACCATAATCTAGCACAAGCATTGAAGGCTACCACTTGAAAATCAGAACAATGGGAAAAGGAGGCAAAAAAGTTAGCTAAAAGAAATAAGGCATTGCAGTAGGAATTGCAGGATGCCACACCCTCCAAAGAATGTGCAGATATATTGAGAGAGGTTCTCCAAGACAAAGACAAGGCCAAAAAGTAGGTAGAGGAGTACAAACAAAAGCTTGAGAGGAGCACTAAATTTGAAATGGACGCCATCAATGAGCTGACCGCATTGGAGTTAGAAATGTAGCACTACATGGAGAATGAGAATCAGCTAAAAAATGACAGACCCGAAGATTGGGAAAACTACAGAGCTTCACTTTAGATGCAAATAGAGGAAGCAAAGCAAGTGGCAGAAAGGGTGTAGCAGACCCAGAAGACAAGGCTACAATTGAAGTTAGAGATAAAGGAAGCAAAGGAAGAAGTGGTGGCCAGACTCCAAGCAGAACTTGCAAAGGTAAAAGCTGATGCAAAGCTACCCACAAAAGGCTCGAAAATGCTATCGCTCGGAGTACCAAAAAAGGAGCACGGAAAGCTATTGGTTGAGGTCCAAAAGTTGCATGATGCCAACCAAGCCCTACACAAAGAAAATGAGCACATGAAAGACCGATTGGTCAATAGCTCAGCATCTCCATGGGCCAACTTGGACAATCCGTTCTTTGAAGCTTCACATGTGATGTTCTCTAAGCTGCTAAGAGTGAACAAAGAGCTACCACCATATTTTTAAAATGCAGATAGAATAAGGTCAATGCTTACCAGGACACCTCTTCCTCCGAAACACCCATGCTCACAATTCTTGTTCTCACAGACGCCCGAGGGAAGGAGGATGCTTCCACCAAGAATGTAACCACTTTCAAGTGTCAATATCTGGAAGTGGGGCACCAGAAACCCGAAAGTGGAAAAGGTGCAATACTCACCTTCAGATGATCCAACAGAATATGAAGAAGTTGTATAGGTTGAGTGGAGGCCCATACCAATGGTGGAAAAGAAAATCTTGGGGCAGCAGACTACACTCAAACCGGTGGTGAAAGTTTTTTACTAGAAGACACCACAAATCGACAACAAGGGGTCTAGGTTGCTCGGAAGAATAGGCAAAAAAATTAAAGAGGATACAGAAGCATGCGAATGATGTATACATCCCGAACCATACTCCCCCCAAAAAAGTTTATAAGATTCAAAGAGAAATTTGTTAGGGAAATTGGTTCAGGAGTAGAAGCTCAAGCACTGGGCGTGCCAGGTGTTGCGCCTAGCAACTCAATGGTGGTAGAAGGCACATGCAACCCACTCCCCATGTCGTGAACACCACCTCAGTATCGCATGTGTGGAGGTGGCGAACTATAACCACAAAAGAGCCATTTCCAAGAACAAGAAGCCTCAATGTAAAAGGGTAACTGGTCACTGTAGATAGTGACGAGGGGATGATACGGTGTTAGACAAGAATACAGATTGATGCTTAGATAGAAGGAATATATGAAGGGTGAAGTCACTGTATGCTCTCAACTAATGATAGTTGTTTCTTAAAGCTTGTTATAGTGATAGACACTCAGATAATGGTAGTCTTGGTTAGGTGATTTCTCTGTATTAATTTGCAATACTTCTAGAATATAACTAAGAGCAAGCTTGCCATTTCATTATTGTTCTATGTTGCTCTCTGCACTATGGGATGAAGTCTAGAATGTCTCTGTTTTACTGAACATGCTGTCTGTGTGTGAGAGAGTGAGTGAGATAGTTAGTGGTGTGATGTAGAGTGAGAATAGATAGAGTGAGAGTGAAGGTTTGTTCAATACAATGGTGCTCTGTGTGTCCCCGTGACCATTAGGGAGTTGGTGTTCTTACCCGAAAACTTTGGTGGGTGACTACACGTCTTCCACAGCATTGCCTGACTAGTCTGTCACCATAGACTGCTGTCTTGCCATTCCGCTGTGAGGGAAATTAGGAAGAAACATTCACACAACCATCAACATAGTAATCACGAGCTCCCACATGAGCTCCAAAACCAACATGCTTCTTCTTTGCATGCTATCTAAGGTTCTTCATTTGTGTATCACCCTTGTACACTCCTTTGTGCTTCCTTTCATAAAGCACTCACCATTTGCTCATGCCTTTGTGAGCATTAGAAAGAGCAACCAAAAATTTGTAGCAACATAGTGCTTCCCATTGAAGCGCTCTCCAACTTGCCTCATCTTCTTGTATCCACCATAGTTCCTCATAGAGCTCCAACTTGCATGTTCCTCCTCTTGACATGCAATAAATTTCAAGGGTGCTTCTACAAGGTTGCTCTTCTTAAGTGTACACATGTGAATGTTACCAGGACTCTCACCACTTTTCTCATCTTCTTGAGCAACATCCACATATGCATCCTCTTCTTGATCCACACACACATGCTCCAAATTGAGCCCACAAGTAGTTGCCCGTAGCCAAGCAACTATGCACCTTAACATGCTTCTTTGCCAATTCAAAGAGCCATGAGATCTGCAAATCTCATTCCCATAGCAACTCATCTTCACCTTGAGCAAATCTATGCTCAAACCAAAAACTTTGAGGCAAAACTGCAAAGCCAACCTTATCTTGAGACACAATTATCTCCTTGGCAACTTCCTTGTTGACAATGTAGACTCCAAAGGTCTTCATATTGCTGAAATCTCCATTTTCAGCTTTGTAGGCAACTTTATGATCTCCAAATGCAAGATTATCTTCTTACAACTCCACCATTGGCAGCTTCACACTCTCTCAAATGACCCAAATAGTTCACCAAGAACATAATCTCTCATACTGATAATGAGTGTGCTTAAATTTTCTCATAAGAAAATGCTGAAAACATTTATAAAGTGTATGCTTAATAAAATGAACTCTCATAAAAACTACTATACATAGATATCCACTAGTCCATCCTAGCTCTGATACCATGTTAAAAATCCTAATATGGGATTGATCGTGTTGTGCAACATAGATTAAGCATAAACTAAGTTGGGTTGAACCATACCAAGAACTCCATTACTAGAGAGAGAGAGAGAGCGAGAGAGAGAGAGAGAGAGAGTAGCACACTCAACAATACTCTATTGCATATGATATTATGAAGCATACAAATGAAAGGCTTCTAATATAGATAGCCATTGAACCAATCTCCTTTACACATCATCATGCCATGTGGCACCTCCTTTTCCATATTATTTTATGTGGCTCACCATTCACATAATATCTTAGTGGCATTCTTATCTCTCCAGAATATCTTGCACCTCTAGGGTGCATTCACACACTCAGCCAGATAACCTAAGCTTTAGTTTACATTGCATATTTCAACATTTTCTTCTCTCATGAGCATAGGGAACCCCATTTCTTTTCTTAACACTAGTCAGCATGAATGCATTGAGATTATTGGATGCATGGAGGCATTACTAAGAGTCATGGTGGCATTGTGGCATCTGGATGCTACAATGCCAGGATTTAGATGCATGCTAGTGTGAAGGCAAAGAAAAATAGGGTGTTGTCAATGCTAGAGTTCACTTATACATTCTTAGCATGGAGGCATTGAGGCTAAGATACAAGGGGACATGGCATGTATAATAGGGGAGACATTATTAGACTGCATATAAAGAACATGGAAGCATGAGAGAAGGTTAATGGAGACAGAGGCATGAGTGATGAAGGAATACGCACAAAGATATAATTAGGGATGGCATATATAGGGGATGGGCATGTTGAAAATAGGGTGTCATAGTGGGCACAAAGATCAAATAGGTTAAGATAGTGATCATGGTGTTTTTGGATTTTACATAGGGGAAAATCTATATCAGTGTATAGTAGTGTTGGATTTTATGCATAACAAACTGTAACTTATCAACCCTAAATGTCGCTTTTCAAGTGTTATTTTAGATTGTTTTACCTTGTGATACTTGACTAATGTTACAGCTATTGTACATACTAGTATGTATGGTTATGTGCATAGTGGATGGATTAGTCTAATATACATGCGTAATGAATGATAATCTCTACATGTTACAACTCAAGGTACTTATTAACCCTAAATATCCCTTTTTAAGCGTTGAAATCTCATTTTAGATTGTATTATCTTCTGATGGTGGATACTAGTCTAATTTGCATGCATAATGGATGGATGATAATCTATGCATGTATACAGGTGGAGGAGTATTGTGTGTGTTAATTGTGAGAGGCTAAGTTTTCAAATATGTTCAAAAAGTCACACACTTTTTCTAGAAGGTAAAAAATGCTCACACTTATGCTACTAGAATGTAAAAAAAGCTCGCACTTATGCTAGAAGGTCAAAAAGCTCGCAAGACAAAGCCTGCAAAAAAATCATACTCCTCTTATGTGTGTGTGCGTTAGTTTACAAGGAGCTCAAGCTCACCCTCTCCCCCAGATTTTTCTCAAATGAGATATTAAGGAAATAAATAAATTCATAAGCACAGTTCATAGCTAGGGAAGAAAGGGACGTCACTTCTAATACCATTATATATATCCAATTAACTTCCCTTTAACTTTAAAATTATTACCATCACACCCCCACTCCCTAACGAGAGTTACATCAATGCCACTTATAGTATTAACATCTAGCATTCACCTTATCATTTCAAATTTCCCATTAAAAATCTCGCACTCAAAGAGTTACTGACATAGGAGCCTACTATGGACCCTTCAACAACTGCCGTAACACCCAACTGCTTTTTCATGAGGTTTTGTAAGGTGTTCCTGTGGCATGTGGTGTTAGTGGGAAATTCAAAATGAGAAGGCAAATGGATAATGTAGCAAAGAGTGCAAATTTCCCACTAACACCACATGTGGCTAACCCCCAATTGTAAGACATACTAGAGATACAAGTGGTCACGTATATATAATAGTCTACAGCTATAGAAGATGTGGCGATGCCAAAACCCAACCTAGATAAGGGGAGGCTATTACAAGATAGAGACAGATGATGATAACCCAAAGCTATATGATTTTGGAGTGTAGCGAGATTGGCACAAAGAGTATATTAGATTTTTTTGGAACTTTGATTTGAGCACTTCACCATAGAGCATATGAGATCTATTTTTGAAACTTTGTTCTATGATTTTAGAAATGGAAATTTTATTGGATCCAAGATTGAGGAAGGGTGATGTCATTGAGACCCACAATGCCACAAACATGTGAGTAGCACCATCATCAATATGTCTTAAATAACTTAGAGAGACACTACCATAAAGCCACTGCCAAGCTATATCAATGAGGCCAAAAAAATGAGTAATATCTTGAGTTCCTTTTCAACATTAGGCAATGACATTTTCTTCCTTTCCACTTACTGCTATCAATTAGCTTTAAAAGGAATCTAGGTACAATAATCCAACAATTTTTGCAATGTGAAATAAAATAAAGCCTCCTTTCAAGCTACTCTTTGCACTGAGCAAGGATGCATTTTGAGCATGGCCACTTCTTTCTTCAGTTTTTTCATAAAAAAACTCACGCTCTCTTATCACTACCTATGATGTTGCTACCCTAATGACAGCTAATCCTTTCTTCAAGCCATCCTTTTCTCTTGTGAGAAGATTTGTGCCTCTCAAACTCCTCATCCTCTACGTCTAACAACTTTGTTCCTCTATTTGAGTTTTGCCTATCATCTCATAGCTTTATAGTAGGCAATATTCAAATTGCTCGCAATGCCTCTAACTCCCCTAGCTCATCTCTTACTACCTATAATTCTTTGCCTTCATTTTTTGGATCATGATCTTTGGCCTCTTTGACATACTAAGCTAAGTAAGATTTCCCTTTCATGTGCTTCCTTGGCTACCATAATAGCCTTTATATCATTTGGCACACCTGCCTTTTGTCTAAGACTTGGGGATGAAAGTGCTGGTGATGTGCTTGTCACTCATTAGGGTATATTGAGACATAATTTAGTCTACATCTACTTCAAATAATGATACTAGATCTGTATTCTACTTGAGGATTTATTCCTCCTCGTCTACATCTACCCCTTCCAAGAAATTCAAGCCTTTTGCACATATTG
Organism: Cibotium barometz; assembly: GCF_041138505.1. Taxonomy (NCBI): domain Eukaryota; kingdom Viridiplantae; phylum Streptophyta; class Polypodiopsida; order Cyatheales; family Cibotiaceae; genus Cibotium; species Cibotium barometz. The sequence continues at coordinate 24,470,796 of NC_141077.1, forward strand.
GGTGGTCTAACTACGTAACATATCCAAGATTTTTTTTGTTGTTGGATCCTCATGCTTAAAACTGATCCATGGTTGTATTTCACCTTTGCTTGATGATGAAACCATGGTCAACTAAGTAACACAATAGGATAATTGGAAAATCTCTTCCATTTTTAGAACAATAAAGACCACAGTAAAGTCACAACTAGGCATTTGAATATCCATACCTTAAATCAAATTGAGAGGCTTTACTTTATGCTGGATAGAGAACAATGCTAGTTCTATTCTCATGATCCCTAATTCTTTGCAGGTGGCCTTTGAAAGGATGTTACCTCTAGATTTACTATTCAAAACTACTCCTTTGATGGTCTTTCTTTGTAACTCCATGGAAAATTTTCGAACCATTGCATCCCACTCTACCACTAGTTGCACATTTAAAGTTGTGCTATCATGCATGAACTCATAATCCTTTGTCTTCTTCGGCTGTGCTTCCATAATTTTTTCTTTATCCACTAACTTTCGGATAAATTGTATCTGATAATTCAGTACCAAACACAATAATTGATCCAATGTTAGGTTCACCTTCATATCCTTTAGATCATCCCACAAATTATACTATAAACATGCCCTCTTTATCCAATTTCTTACCCACCACCATTGATTCCTTAATCCTCTTAACAAGTTGTTCATTAACTACCACAACACTATTATCTTCTACCTTTGGTACTACAGTGAACTTTGGTGCTTCCATTAACACCACATGACTTGAGATATTTTGCCCATTTGTAGGTTTTACTAGAACTTAAAATGGTCTCCTTTCGACAGGGTTATATTTCTATCTCTTTAATTTCTTCATCAGGGATGAATCTTCTTGTCCATCCCTTGACACCTTGGGTTTTTTGAAGCATCTTGGTGAATTTCTCTTGGACTTGCTTTTCTGCTCCTCCCATCTAACCAACATGTCTTTCTTCTTGGGAAATTCCCCCAAAGCCAATAATCATGCTTGAACATTTGATCTTGTAACTGTGAGCAAGATGCTCTTCCTTGTTCATCAAAATAGGCTCAATGACTCCACTATATTAAGCTGATAAGTTTTAGCTCCATTGGGGCTATGGGGCCACATTCTATAACTCCTATTGGTAATGCTGCCTAGAGTGCATAATCCATCTTCTGGTGACCCATTCCCTTATAATAAAGTAATGGAATCCTCTCAGTCTCCCTTTTCCTTGCAAGACAGATGAGGAAACTAGCTACCCTAGTTTCTAGCTCCCACATGGTACACCGAGATGGACGACTTGTTCCTAGAATTTCTTTTTTGCTCTTCCCATCCAACCAACTTGTCTTTCTTCTTGTTGGGAAATAGGAGACATTTCACTATCATCTCCTCCTAGTGGACTAAATGGGTTGGAATAGAGAGATGGACTTAAACCATCTAGGGACCCCCCCAACCCCCTTTTCCTCAATTTTGGTTTGATTTTTCCTAGCCTCCCCTTTAATCTACCTAAGACTACTTCCTCCTTAAGCTCTATCTCTTACCTTAGTCCACCCCTGTTTCTCAGATCCCCCTCCCTTGATGACCACCTTCCCCTTCACCTTATCTTCTTTATCAACCTATCTATCACTAGTCCAACCTTACTCCCCCCACTTGAGCCCTCCGCCTTCCTTCCCTCTCTACCTATCTCTGCTTTTTTATCCAATCCACAATTCTTGGCTATGTGGACAAAGCCTCCGCATCTAAAGCACGCCCCCAGAAAACCCCCAAATTTTAATTTCAGCTCCATCTTCCCTAACTCTCCACCTCCAACCCTTTAGGCATCTGCACCAGAGTGTTCCAGGATATACAAACTTTATTCTAATGGAACCCATTATAATCATCTCTTGGTACAAACAACATAGGCCTGAAGTGCTAACCAAGTCCCTCAGGAGGGAAGGCCTCAGTCATCATCAGGGTGGAAGTCCCATGATATCGACCCACACCGGATAGGCTTCTCTGGGCTCTTGTCTACATTGAAAGCAAGGTTAAAGGGCATTGTATGCATAATTTTTTGTTCCCATGAAAAGTGGAGCCCTTGCAAATAGGTCAATGAGAGTCTACCCCTTCATAAACACCATGTTAAAGAATCATTTCCCTAGGTAGAACACTTGTGACATGACTTTCTCATGAAACACTTCATCCTGTAGCCATTTCCCCAGCTCCATCATTTCCATGGGAAAAAGAGAATAGCACTACACATAAAGAACAAACCTATCTGCCTTCTAACCAAATCCGGGGAGATATTAGCACATACCTTCCCATTGCAAAGATTTGCTTGCTGAGCTTGAGCATTTAAGCATGAAGAAATCTAGTCTTGTTGGTCCCATTATAGCGACCAATCAAATATCCAAGTTGCTTTACACATTGAATATATGAATTGATCACATCATCGGAGATGCAAGCATCATACAATGAAATCTTTCTCTTTCCACCTTCTCCAACTAGCCAGCTAGCATGCACACTTTTAGAAAGATTTGTATTTGGAATGGCCGCCTGCTCCCAAGGACTTCTATCATCCTACAAGGTCCAAAGTTTAGTAATACTCTCTAAATTCCTTGAACATCTACTTCAAGAAAAAATACCAAGGATGACATTATACATACATCCTTGTGTAGGCAGCCCCAATGCGAGAGATTCTACCTTCCCACCTTTAAACCGTTCTTCTAATGCTTTTAATATTTTCCTTTGGCACGGTCCCATCTTGCCACCATTAACTAATTGTATTAGCTTGCCTGGATGCAACCTCTATTGTTTTACATAACCTCCACTCCTCACACACATGCTTAAAGGATCTTCTCTTTTATCATTTAGGACAAGTTTCTTTGTGTGCTTTTGCAAACTTTGTTCCCACTGAAAAAGAGAATGATGATCTCTCTCATCTAACAAGTACGTTATCGTACCCCCCATTGTACACTATCCGAATTGCAATCCATTTGGCTCCTGCTTCATCTGCCACCATGAAGCCAGCAAAGTCAGGCATTGGATGCCCACATTGAACCATGACAGCATTGAGGTTCTCCCAAAACAAGATCTGTGACTTTGCATCCTCTTCCTTCATCTAACAAATAGAAATAACCATCAATCCCTTCAAGATATACCAAAAGTATATGCATTAGTTACATTAAAACATATTCTTAAACTTTTCACATAGGTTTAGAGAGCACACAAATTGTACCTCGTGTCGTATACAGAATAGGTCATTGTTGCTCACCCATCAATTCTATGTGTATGATTTAAATGCACCCATGCATTACATAGGTCCCCTTTTCCTGTTTGACACATATGGTTCACAAGGTCTACCCCTGATCCTCGGCCTTTGTGGACATTTTGAAAAGAAAGCATTTGTCATCAAGGCCACCTTGACTAGGAAGCCGACTGCCATGGAAAAATGGGAACATACACTTCCTTTTTAATTGGAGAATGTAATTAGATCCATCTCCTATAGTAAATGCCTCTTTATGTTTCTCATAGGCCAAAATGCTCTTGAACCTACAATTAAGAGAAAAATAATACATATGACATCTATCATAATTTTATGTCCCATTAGTCTTTTCTAATGAAGTTTAGAACAAAAGGAACTTGCCTTTGATTTTGCACCAACGGCATCATCTCTTCCAATAAATTACTAAGCTTGGTGTCTCCCATAGCACCATTGCTATCCAAAACAAGGGAGTGCAAAACTATTTGATGGGCCATAATCATTTCACTTTTTTGTGGACTACTCCCTCTATCCACCCTCAAAACTATCTGAACAAGTTTCCTTATCCTTTCAATAGCTGCTCTTGATGTCCCACTTTGGACCCCATGTTTTTGCTCACCCACGTGTACGACCAAGTGTGTCATGCCTTCATCTTCAAGTAGCACATAGTAGATCATACAATTGCATGCGCAATACAAGAAACAACTTTCTTGCAATAATGACATTTTATTCTTGTCTTCTGTCGAAAGTCCTTTGGTTACTTTTGCTGTTTAAATATCCATGAAGTAGGAATCATTGAACTTCTTATTGTTCAAATAGTATTGACATGTCCACTCCAATGATCCCATGCAATAGATTAGACAAACAGTACAATTTATAGACATGTTTGTTCTCTGTGGCCTTGTCCATTTACGATCATCAAATCTTTGCTCCATTCCATCCATTGTTTTACATTGGTTGTACTTAGGTAAGATCTCAAACAAAATGTCTCCATTATACTCCCTTGGTAACTCACAAATAGGATATCGTCCCTGTGATTTGTCAATCAAATTTCTCAAGCATTAGACACCTATAAACCCCAATATCTATGGCAAAACACTCTTGATATGCCTCTAAAGAGAATCAAGGATGGTATGTTTTCAAGTATGTTTGGTATATGAAAATTATTCATCTCTATGAAATTATTTCTTTATCTCAAATTTGAATATTACTTGTTAGTGTATTCCGATCATGCTCCACATCATGTTCCCATCATCAAATGCATGTTCCTCAATGTGGAGAAGAAGAAGGAGGGAGAGCTCGTATTGGCCCTGGACACCACCGATGTGTAAGTCCCTATTTTCATTTGCATTTGTGAAAGGGATCTTATTTACACTTATTGTGTGTTCTATTAGTATCACACGAGCACAAGTGAAGCCAAATTTAGGGCATAAAATATACATGTTTCAAAAAATTGGCATCGCGGACAAGGAGCGTATCCTTGATAGATTAACTCCTAAATAGAGGAGGTGGGCAAAGATTGAGATAGAGATGGAGACATGCTAACATCATGACATTCGACCTTGTTGGTACAACTCTCCATGCATCCTTATAGCACAATTGGTTTGGAAGGTAATCGTTTCTCAACCTTGATTTTCATATTGCTTGCAAATTATGGCTTGGAATATTTAGTGTGCTTGTTGTATGCATCCATAGGATGAATTTAATGCCTTCCTTCTTAAAGAGGAAGAGAGTATTAAATCATTAGGACTTGATGAAAGAGATTTGAAGATGAAATTAGAAGAATCCACCAAGGAGGAGGAGGAGTGTCTTAAGGAAAGATGGTACAAATACTTGGGTATCATGAATCCAACACATGGAGAGGATTTCTTGACGGCCTTCTATGACCTTAAGTGGGAGGACAAGTCAATGATTTGCATGACTCGAACAAGTTATATTGCCTTTGTACATCCAAGGTCCAAACCGAGAGGTACTAGCATCTTTAGGTTCTTTTTATATTTTCGAGATTGTGTTGTGGTCTTAAGAATGAACACGGGGTGCATTGCAATAATCCTAGATAGATTCATTGTGGTGACTTTGACATGTATGGCTCTTTAATGCTTTGGAAGTTTCAAAAATTCATTTGAATGTGCATAACCACATTTTGTTTTGTGTGTGCTTATCCTTGAATATTGTTTGTGTCACTAGTGTTTTGATAAGAAGAGGGAAATATTGTTTGTGTCACTAGTGTTTTGATAAGAAGAGGGAAATATTGCTTGCCATGAGTCTGTCCAAGGCAAAACACCCAAACACAACACACTTTTTCAATTACAAAAAGTTGAGCTACATGAGGAGAGGCGTATTGGGCTCACATGTATGGTGAGGCATGTGTTATCATTCGTGTGCTAGAGGTAGATGGGCCCACACTACCCAAAGATTTTGAAGCCTTCTTTAAAGTTCAACGAAGACAGCATGTGTTACGTGCATATTGTCACCTCCTAAGCAAAATTAAAAGCACCACAGATGTTGAAAAGATGCCCGAGTGCATGCAAGCAGGAGGCTAGTTTACAGGTACATGCCGTTCTTTTAATTTCTTTGAAAGTAAATATTGGTAGATGTCTTTGTGAATCTATGACTAACAAATAATATAGCATATCCAAACTTTTGTAGATGGCTTTGTGAATGTATGGCTAATAAACAAAATTTGATCATGCCTCCTATCATGAGAGAGTAGATGGATCTTGGAGATGAGAACACTATGTTATCTCCCACTCTACAAGAGAGGGGAATCACTCACAATGGGAGTGTTTGGAGTGTCCATGGTGGATAGAGTATCCCATAGGAGTGATTCCTAAAAAAGAAAATGGCTTACATTGTTTGGCAAATATGCCTTTTTGATATGTATATCATTGTGACTGTGTAAAATTACATGTTTTGTGTCATTTACATCCATTTGTAAGGGTTTCTTGAGGAAGTTTGTCCTACGGATGGGAGGAAGAAATCCCCATGCCATAGAAGAGCAATGTAGAGGAGAGGGGGAGTGCAAGGAAGGGGAAGGAGAAGAAAAGTCAGAGAGGAGATGAAAATCCCACATTCACAGCTCTCTCCTCTTGAGAGGTGGATGCTACTAAAGAGAAGACAATGATAAAGAATAAGAGAGGAGGGATGTCGTCAAAGGGAGAGGCACATGATAGTGACCCAACGCCATCAATGAGTGCGAAAAACCCAGGGAGGAGTAGGTTGCCCTCCTTCGTGTAGGAGAGTCATCCAAGGATAAAGCACCATCTAAGAGGCGACCATCTACACGGCTAATTCCAATATCTTCACTTGAATATATTTTTGAGACACAAGGGCTTGCATGTAGTCAATATTATACTAATTTACTTATGACCCAATTTAGGTTTTCAATATATCACGACGGTCGATGCATTGCTTCGTGGATGTGGAGGCCATTGATGACTTTTCTCGCAAAAAAAGGTTTGCATACATGTATTTGAGCTTGTGTTCTATTTTAAATGGTTACTATTTGTGATGATTTATAGTAAATTACTATGTGTAGTATTCGAGAATTCATGGAATCTCACAAGAAAGACATGTATACCTATCATGGTGCACGATCTACGGGGGTTGCTCTCGGATTGTCTTTGCCAATTTTCCCACCTCGCTACTAGTTTCCAGATAGCTCGGGCCAATGACAGAGGGTAAGTCATGTGACTACACAAGGAAGCATAATACTCTTCTATGTGATTTCTATTTGTTTGTGGATAAAATATTTACTATGTTCTCTTTTTTGCACCACACAAAATATTGTAGAGGGCATTGAGATAGAGATTCCCAAGTGGAATGTTTTCTCTACACGGCTCATGAAGGGAGTTGTGGACTTGGCACAAGAGTTTCTTGCAGAGACCAAGGGTTTCTAGTTACTTTATGCCTTTCCCAACATTTTGGGAAGGTTTTGAGGTGTGCAAGAAGAGGTGGTTGAAACTCCATCATACATGGACTCTCATGTGCGACAGAGGATATATGTATCTTGACACTGTCGAGAGGAGGTTTGTTTATGTTTAGTTATTTTTTTATGTTTGATGGTGTCTTCATTGAAGACCGTCATCTTGAAACTATGATCATTTTAGTGGTGCGTAGGTAATTGAGCTCACTATAGCTATCATGCCGATGTGCCTATCCCTTGCTATGATAGAGAGGTAGGAGAGAAGGTGTCTCATTATATGTTCTCTGCTGAGGAGTTTTCTTCAGGAGACTATGACAGGTGGAGATGTCGACCGTACGATGGTGGATGGAGTATCCGTTTGGGGAGGTGCTGAACGCTCACATGCTTTTTTTAGGTATGTGAACCAACTTTCTTTGTTAAGCATTTGCGAGAGAATATAGAAGCATACATGAAGATATGTGGGTTTTTTTAATTCTTAGGGTTATTATGCAGGTGGTTTTTGCTGACCACATTCAAGATGGAGTCAAGATTTGGTACTCGATATTTTTGTAGGTTGTGGAGGCCTTGGTTTAGTTAGTGTTAAGTTGTTTCTGCACTGCTTATGCTTAGAGTTGGACTCCTATGCATACACTGCTTATGCTTAGAGTTGGACTCCTATGCATACAGTGCGTGCCTAATGACGGTGGTGTGTGGTTCACCTTTGGAGTAGAGCTCTAGAGAGATCGGAATTATCTTTATGAGTCTTTATTTCCTATGGATTATGTATGTGATGGCTTTTTATGTTGTTATGTTTTTTTTTGTGACTACGTTTGCAGCAAATCTCTATAGCTCTTTTTTTGGATGTCTTCGTTGTGTTCTATTGCTATAAATTCAGGAACATGTTGACTTATTGACACATTTATATGTTGTGTAGCTCTCCACTGTTGTGTAGGTGAGGTTCTTTGTGGTAGTATGTCTGATTATAATTGCAATGCTTTGATATATGCCTTTTCTTTGTCATATGGATGTATGCTTTATGTGGACAACAAAAAGTCCATCAATGTATCTAGATACCCATAAGTAGTTAATATTATAAAGTAGCCTTGAGATTTCATTTGTGTGTAGTAGGTGATGATGATTTTATGTATCCGCTACATCATCGTCCATGATTATAACAAAAAATGATGAGTAACAATTATGTGCCCAACAATGAGTACTATAAACTTAACCTTTCTGTACTAAGCACATTTCAAAAAAAGCTTGAAATTTTGTTGAAAATTGCATAAAAGCTCGGAATGCAAAGTTCACAAAATAATTGCACTCAAACAATGTGAGTATATTTTGTCTCCTAATCATGGACAAAGTGGTTGGTTGATAGGATAAGGAAAAGATGCAATGGAATGAAGAGAGAATATGTCTTTATAGCTTTTTATAGAGAAGATATAACCATAACCTCTTCCTACCAATACTTGGCTCTTTAAAATAATCATAACATCCTTGGATTTTTGCAAATCACTTACACAAGTTAAGTTATTAGTAAATAAGAGTGGGAGTATGTAAGGAAATGTAATTTTTCACATAAACTGACTCTTTTTTAACTTAATACTCAAGTTTGATGTTAATAATACATTAGTGTGCGCTTTTGCCGCACAGGTCGTATAGCTGGGGACTTGCCGAACACCGTATGCGAGCCACGAATGGCTGCAACAAGCATACAACCAAGAAAGCAAGCTCAAATAGAATGCAAAAGGTGTGTCACTCACCGCTCAACCGCCGCCTTGAAGGATTCCCCCATCGCAGCCGTGAAGAAGGAGCTGCCGTCGCCGCTCTACCGCCTCGCCACCGCCGTGCCGCTACACAGTGCTCAATCGCTCTCTCACTCTCTCTCTCTCTCTCTCACACACACACACACGCAGGAGAAGGAAACCAAGAGGATAAGACAAGAGCACTCTTGTATTCACAACACATGAGAATGAGGGTTTTAGGGTTACATTTGACTCTTATAGGTGACTTGGCCGTTCACACTTGGGCGCCCATACATGGCCGGCCGATCCTAACCCTTATCCTACTGATATTCAAGGTGCGCCTCTCATCGGCGATCACCCAATCCCTTCATCCTTAACATATGGTGTCGACAAGCCTGGCCCATGACTCAAAATATTTAAATTAATGACGTAAAACATAGTACGTCTCAATGTCCATCATAGGTTAACATGCCCCCCTTCCTGATGTAGATTCCGTCCTCGGAAGCTATGGTATGGTAAGCTCGATAGGGTTGTTGTGGTGGACCGTCTGCAAAACAGGGAAGTCGAGTGAAAGTATGCTGGAATTCAAAAGATATAAAGTGTATAAATTCAAGCATGTTAGACCACAATGGATGTTGCTATGAGAACTTAGTTTAATGGTCACATGAATGAGCTAGTGTAGCAAATTAAAGGAGTTTAAAATTATTGAAAGTAAATCAAGAGTTGGCGAGGTGTCAAAGGTTAATCAAGGTTTATAACTGGCCTAAGTCAAGGAAAATAACCAAGCTTAATAAATAAACAGATGACCACACTGTGTCTACTCTAAGAACAAGTTAATACCACAAGCCTAGGGACACAAGAAACATCAGTTACAAGAGCCTTTTGCCTTTATTTCTTGACGCACGTGACAATTTTTATACACAATGGCGACCTTCCTAAGGTAAAACTAACATCGATCCTGGTACCATGTTTAACACAAGGCATTATCCAGGAATCTATTAGCTCACTTTAGGCAAGGCTACCCCCTATCAACCAAGGCATCGGTCTGGAGTAGAATACTCCTCGCCTACCAAGTATCAATAAGGCGATAGGCCAACATTAAAGCACATCATAGACTTGTATTGCTATTTATTGTAGGCTTTTTTTTTATAAATCTATTTCTTTTGATCTTTGCTCCTGAGCTATAATTTGTCTTGCATCCTTTCGACAAAGGGGTAATAGCTATGTCCTAGAGGTCAACACACACATGGCCAGGTGTCAAACATTAAGATGGTTTGACCCTAGACCTAAGACAATCGTATTCCAAGGTTAACTAAAGACGTTATGCTGCCTAGGAATATTTCCAATAAAGTTAAGCTCATTAATGATTTTACACTAGCATGCAAGCAGCTTCAAAAACTAAGTAGTACATTGACAATTTCCATGTGGTCATGCATTATAGTTTATGCAATTAATTGAATAGTAAAAACGAAAGAGAGTGGGTATGGAAGAATTACACCTGTAATTGGAGATCTCCTTGATTTGACGAGACAGCTTGCAATTTGATGTAGATATATTTTGATGAACGTTGCGGCAGTCTCAGGACTTGAAAGCGAACCCACCTCAAACTTTTTAACCTGTACAATCAACTAACAAGCACTATACCTCGAGAGGCATATCAGTGTGAAAAATTAAAGACTCGTTTAAGGAATCCAAACTAGAAAAAACTTGAAAACACTAACCTACCTAACAGTCACCACACTACTACTGAGGATATGGTAAGAGGATGTTGTAGAGTCCTGGCTCTAGCCCTAAGGCTAAGCCTCTATCCGCATCATCCAAATAAATAAAGTCAACCTCAATAGTGCCATGAGTTTCATCCATCCATTCATCATTGTCAGATATTTCCTTTTCATTTTCCCATCCACATAAACTCATCAAGAATGTAACCATGCGAGGATAGTCATCTTGTGGAAAAGGAAAGCATTGGGCTAATGGGGATATGTCCTCTATGGAGTAGGGGTCAGTCATGGTCAATAGGAGAATTAGCCATTCTAATTCCTCAACATTTTCCTCTTTGGCTAGTACATCTATATGATCCCATTCAGTTTCAATAACAGGATAGCACATGTGAAATATCTGAGAAAGGTATAGATGATACCTCTCACCAAAGGTGGGAGTGGATGAAGTGTATGATGATCATGCATCTGCCATATCTGCAAACACAGATATAGCATCATTAGGTTTATGACAGGTCAATCTAGTTCCTGATTGTATACGGATATTTCTCCTCTTTTTGTGCTCTTGCTCTTTTTACTATTTTTTGTTTTTCTTTTCTTTGCTTTTCTATGTATGAAGCTATATATATACATCCCCTTGAATTTGGCAATTACATGGTCAGGGGAGAAGGTTATAAGGAGGAAGTATTAGAATGTCGAGCGTGAGTACATGCTCCCCCTTTCCTTGGGTAGATCATATTATTTGCAATGATGTTGCAGCCTCTTGGAACCAATTTGTCCAGCGGGTCATAGGTTGTGATGTGGGCAGATAGCTTTTTATGACCCTTGTGGCCACATCCAATTACAGAGATGGTAGTGTATGCTCCCATTGACGAATGGAGGAAATGGTTTCTGACTATACTATTACAAGGGGAGACGTAGACTCATCGGTTTTTTGTTGGGTGTTGACAAGAGTAGGTGTAGAGCATGTAGAAACTTCTATATGAGTGTGTGCCTGGCATGAGGAGCTAGAAGCTTCATGTGGCTTCCCCCTTCTTGAGCTAGGTGGTAATGATCGATATCGTTTGGGAATCCAAACTAACTCTGGAAGAAGTAGTGCGGAGCACTCTATTACCTTTCTCTTACCACGGTCTTGAATTGTCGTCGGGGTGGCAACATTTGGGTTGCAAGGTTTTACAGGTGATGTAGAGGGATTCAGCTTATGTTTAGGGACCCAAATCTGGTCATTCCCCTCGTAGTACCTTGGGCTACTAATAATTTTCTAGGGATCCATCGCGATGTTACATTGCCCTTTCTCGGGTGGGTACCTGCTTTCCTTTTATGAGGCTTCTTGGTGGCTGAACGAGATTGAGCAGGGGAAGTAGCTATTAACGAAGCTTTTGGGACCCATTTGTATGTGTTTTTTGGCATAGTAAGCGGAGCTTTAGAGACCACCTTGCCTGTTTCCACTCTTGGCGTTGAAGCGTTAGAGGGGTGGCAAACAATCAAAGATGGTTTTGCCACTGGACTTTGTGATTTTTTGTTATCCAACATTTTGTCCAGAGTCGATGACTTAGGTGCGAGATTTTGAGCGGTCAGACTGAGTGTTGGTTCTTGCGTTGTGACTCGTCTAGTTGCCCAATCGATATTGCATTTGGTGGCCATCATCCATTTGTGCCCTAAGTTTACAGTCCCTTCCATGGTACCAGCAGGCATAACCAAAAATCTTTGAATTACGGTTCCCTTGTCATAGGCAACCGGAGTGTGCAGAATTCTTGAGACAGGGGTTTTCTTCTTGTTGATTCCTTGAACTTGGATAGCGCTCTTGGATAAAGGTGGTTTTCTAAGTTGACACCACACGCCATATGATAGCAAATTGTGTTGAGCTCCTGTATCCAATAATGCATTATACAGCACCTCCCCGTAAGGACTCTGTAACTCAATTGGGTATCTTAGAGGCGGGTCAGATTCCAGTGCATCCTCCTCTGCTTCCTCGAAAAATACTTGTGTAATTCCCAAGTTGGCTTCTCGTTGTCGCCTAGCACGCTGTTGACATTCTTTGGCTTCGATTCTCGCTTGTATCTTTTTAAGCTCAACTTGTTCTTTAGTTGCCTTCTTTTGATGGATTGCATGTAACTTCTCTTGGCTCAGGGGGTCATAGTATCTTTTGAATTTACTCCCATTAAGGAATCCAATGGTTTCAACTCCGTCGAGAGTCTCCACTCTAATGGTACCTTGCGGGGTAATTTCACATACTCTATACGGTCCCTTACTAGCATATTTGAGCTTCTTCTTTTCGTTACGCACTCCATACATCAGGACTTTATTCCCAACCTTGATGTCCTTGTCCTTGAGGTGGCGATCAAACCATTTTTTCCTTCTATCCTTCTCCACAAGGGCATTGTATACAGCCAATTGTCTTTCTTCGTTTAGCCGCTCAAGGATATATAAACGCTCTACTAAGGGATTACCATCCCAACCCTCTTGAGTAGCAACACGAAGACTAGGAATGACAAATTCCCACGGCATGACTGCTTCTTGGCCATATAGCATTTTGAATGGTGTGCAATTAATAGCCACTTTGTACGCAGTACGATAGGCCCATAAAGCTGTCGTAAGCTTTAGATCCCAATCCGTGCGATGAGCTTCAACTGTCTTTGTCAAAACAGAGATTAAGGTCTTGTTGGTACTCTCGGCTTGGCCATTCGCTTGCGGATAGGAGTAGATTTATGATGGGATATCATGAAATTTGTTGTGAGCTCCTTAATCACTTCATTTATAAAATGCGTACCATTGTCGCTCACAAGTTCAAAAGGACAACCGAAGCGTGTGATTACATTTTCAAAGAGGAACTTGGCTGTTGTCCTTGCATCTGCCTTACGTGTCGCTTTCGCTTTCAGCCCATTTGGTCATATAGTCAGTGGCCACAATAATATAGCGAGATTGTGTGTTTCGGGCCGCTGGGCTAATTGGACCTACAAAGTCTAAACCCCACTTTTCAAATGGTTGGTTTACTTTGATTGGATGTAGGGGCATCTGATCTTTCCGTTGGGGTTTCTTGTATCGTTGGCATTCATCGCAACCCTTCACAAAGAGTGATGCATCTTGGAACATAGTGGGCCACCAATACCCTGATTGTAAGATCTTTCGTGCAGTTAAGTCTCCTGAGAAGTGACCACCGACTACGCCCATATGTGCCTCTTGCAAAATGTATAGATACTCATCCTCTCGGACACAACGCCTAAGAACGTCATCCTTTCCTCTTTTATAAAGAGTCCCTGCTATCATGCAATAGGGTTCGCATTCTTTGATTAGCTTTCGAGCTAGATCTTTACGAAGCTCCTTGGGTGGAAAGCCATTAACCAAAAAGTTAACAATCTTCTCACTCCATTCAGGCATTGTCTCCACCATGAACAGTGAAGTGTCCGATAAGTCATCATCAACCCCTGTAGGAGCCTCACCATTAGGTATACGAGACAAATGATCAGCCATAACATGTTTCTTGCCAGGTCTCACAACAACCGTGAAATCAAACTCAAGAAGAATCAATAGCCATCGTGTGATTCTTCCTGTGGAGCATGGTTTGTTTACCAGATACAACAATGCTTGATGATCCACATAGAAAACAAACTTGGTGGCAAGGAGGTAATAACGAAATTTCCTTACTGCATATATCATTGCCAATCCTTCTCGCTCCATAGTGGTGTAGTTCATCTCTGCATCGTTCAACTGGCGACTGGCAAAGCTAATGGGTAGTCTAGCTTGTGTTCTCCAGGTTGAGTTAACACACACCCAATAGCAAAGTTTGATGCATCAATATGCACATGGAAGAGTAAATCCCAGTTAGGCATTCGCAAAATTGGAGCACTCGCTAAGGCCTTCTTTAATAGCTCATAGGCATGGTCACATTCTTCGGTCCAAATAAACTCGATGAGAAGCTTATACAATGGTCGAGCTATCTCGGCGAAGAATAGAATAAACCTTCAATAATAACCAACGTGGCCCATAAAGCGTTGGACTCCCTTATAGTTGGTGGGTGGGGGCAATTCCAGAATGACCTTAATTTTACTCTCGTCAGTGGAAATCCCATTTTTGGACACTATATGCCCTAAGATAACTCCGTGTTTAACCCAGAATTGGCATTTGAAAGGATTCAATGAGCTACGATATAATCTACACCTTTCAAATATTTTTCGTAAACACATCAAGTGCTCGTCCCAAGAGGAATGAACACAAAGATCATCTAAGAAAGCTTCACAGAAGTCCCTTAGATATTTCTTAAAGGCCGTGTTTATCAATCGTTGGAATGTTGCAGGTCATGCATTGGTCAAGCCAAAAGCCATGATGCGAAAGGCAAACACTCCAAACTCCGTGTGATAAATGCTATTTTAGCTTGGTCCTCGACTGCAATTGTGATCTGATTGTAACCCGAGTACCCATCTAAAAAGCTATATGCCTCCTTGCCTGCCACTCTTTCAAGCACATGTTCAGAATATGGCAAGGGGTAAGGATCCCTTCTGGTGGCTGCATTAACCTTTTTGAGATCAACGCACACTCTGAGTTTCCCATTCTTCTTTGGTACGATGACTATCGAAGAAACCCATTCTGAGTGCTCAATGGAGTATATGAATCCACATTTTACAAGCTTTTCAATTTCCTCTTGTACAATCTTTGCGTACTTAGGATTCATTGGGTAGGGACGTTGCTGGACTGGTTTAGCAGTGCTAATCATTGGAATCGTGTGTTGCACCACCGAGGGTGGAACACTCTTCATATCATGATATGTCCAAGCAAATATGTCCTTGAATTCTTTAAGAAGCTTCGTAAGTGCAGCTTCTTCCGCCTTGGTGAGGTCTGAGCAATAAAAACTGGTTTAGGCTCCTCACCCGGATCTGCTAAGTCTATCTCCTTAACTACCGCAGGGCCATCGTAGACACCGCTACTCCCATTGGTAGGCGTTCGTTGGGCTTTTGTGTAGACCACTTTACGTTCCCCTGTGGTAAATGATTTGAAATGCTCAGGTGCGAGGTGTAAGTCTATTGGTTCTTGTTGTGCCAGGCTTTTTTCTTTCAATTCCGCCTCCTTTTGTTGCTGAGCTAACTCTTGGTTTTGCCGCCTTCTTGCGGTACGGCTTAGTTTCGGCTTCTCTTCGATTTCTAATTGGGCGACATCATGAGGTTGCGGAATACACCACATGACACTTTGGAGGTATTGTCCCCAATTATTCGCTAACTTTCGATGAGCATCAACAATGGCTCCTACATAACTAAGCCATTCTGCAGTGGATCTTTCCTTGTTTATTGCAGTGCGTACATTAGCTCGATAGCGTTGGCGCCTATGTCTCGTTTTCTTCTTACCAAGTTTTTGATTTTTGTTTCTATCAGATTCGGACTCACTTGGTTGATCTTCACTTTCGGATGAACTGCAAGAGGTCACTGTCCTAGGCCTTGAGCACCTTGCTTCCACATTTGGGTGAATATTTGACTCATTCCCCCCATCAGGCTCAGAGTTAGTTTCTTCTTGAGATTCATACTCAGAGTTGCATTGGTCAGAGTCTTCGCTACTTTCAGTGTCAGTGAAGTTTGCCACTTTCTCGCCATCAGGAGTCAAGTGCATAACACCTATCATGTTTATTGACACTAATGGTGGCATATCTTGCCCCTCAGGTGTTACCCAACTTGTGCCTCTATTTCCCCATGTGTCTATGGTTGCCGCTAGGTGTACCCAATCCACGTTATCCAACTCAGTCATACCTGGTAGGACATCCATATAAGGAGAATCTTTCCCATCATCAGTCTCTTTTTTGCATGTATAGCAATACCTTAATGGGGCGGAGTGAATAGTGGTATCCGATCGATTATCAATGATAACCTTGCTTCCTAAAGGATGTGCACGACCATTCTCAAGATCAACTCGAATGACAGAGTCCTGGAATTGTAGATAGACATGGTTTTTCGACCAGTCATGCACCATTTGTGCTTCCCTCATGAAAGGACGTCCTAAGATCATTTGATATGACATAGGATGCTTGGAGAAATCCATTACAATGAAGGTATGTTTTACCTTGTATCCCAGAACCTTGATCTTAAGGTCCCTTAATATTCCAATAGGTTTAGCAATAGTTCCGTTTGCCATCTTAACCACTATGTTTGTGACTTCGAGGTGAGGTCTTCCCATAGATTCCCAACAATTTTTAGTCACAATGCTCACTCCAGCACCACCATCAAGGATTCCCTTTAGAGTTAATCCCTTGGTAGTAATGGGGAGGGTTGCATTTGATTCGTCACCTTCAAAGTACTGTTCCAACTTGTTCACAGGTATTTCAACGAGACCGAGTCTTCCTCTAGGTTGGGTTGTAGATCCCAATGTTCCCCTTCATCTTGAAGCGTGTCGGGTCTATCCATATTTGCAAATTGTGGTAACCCCGCCTTTAGTTCTCCATTGAGAAATGCCCGAAGAGCTAAGAATAGCTCAGGATCTCCGTATAATTTAGATATGATCGTGGTTCTGATCTCAGAGGACATGAAATCCATTAGCTTGGACACATTCAACGGTACTTTTCGAGACATCGCCCCTTGACTAGGGACTGGTGAAGATGGAATCACTTCCTCTTCGATGGGGTCAGGCATTCCCTCACTAAACATTCTTTCAAGCAAAAAGGGTGTTTGCCCACTTCCTGATGTCCTATCCTCACTTTCTTCCCGAATGATACTAGGTATAGCTAACGGTTTATGGTTCCTGTGAGGCTGAACTTGCGTAGGAAACACGGTGTCTGGAATTTTGATTTTTCTCGGGTTTGGCTCCAGTTCTCTTTGTGTTTCTTCCACCAAACCCCTTAAGTGTTGCACTTGTTCAATCCCCTCAACTGGGTTTGGATAAGTTCCAATATTTTTCTTGAGGGTTTTTGGCCTACGTGGCTTGTCTTGGGGAGTCTCAGTCAGTTTGGGTGGTCGAGAGGGCATTAACTGACTTGGTTGCGGGGCTGAGGAAGTTTCCTTTTGTTTCCCCTTATTTATGTATTCGCTTGATTCTCCTTCGTTGAGCTCCCGAGTGGGATCCTCCCTTAAGGTAGTGGCTTTGGTCCCCATGGTTTCTATTGAATCAGAATCATCTTCAGGATCATTCATATACACGGGGTCGTCTCCTGTCCCTATGTTAGTCTTTGAACTAGGCTTGGAGCTCGTGGCATTAAGCGATCTCTTCCGCCGTGTTTTCTTTTTCTTTGCCTGAGCGATTGATGCAGTATCCCTCTCTTCAAGAATGTAGTTTTGATTTTGAAGCATTGACCGTGTAACTACATTCGCGGGTACAACGGGTGTGGTTCCTTGTGCTTGGTTGGTGACCTCAACCAAATTCAATGGCGTAATCTTGGGTGCATTAGGATTATGTGGACATTGAGCAATCAAATGATCTATGCCACAATGATTACATGTAAGTACCGGCATTCCCGATGTGCTCCCTTGATTTGGTTGCATCTGAGTAGCGATCTTCTGTAGCCTATTAGGACACTCCGCTACACGATGCGGTCCACCACAATCATAGCATTGAAGAGGTGGTCTCCTCGCCAAGGTATTAAGGTTTTGCCCTCTAGTGGCGAGAGCAGCCGCTTGATATACAGGCTTGACTTGCCCGAGATGATCCTCCATGTAGTACTGGGGAATCATTTCAAACGTATCAATCCCGTATGGAGCAGTGGGGTCTATCTCCTCTTCATAATCCCCACACGCACTATGTGACTCACAACCCATCTGGTTTATAGGAGTAATCCTTGGATGTGGAGGTTGTGGTCCTAGCACTGGCGGTGGTAACGGCACAGACTGGACTACATTCGAATTCCTTGGAACTACGTGCTGTGAGTGACGGTTGCTCGACAGGTTGTGCAGGCATTAGCGCGGGTACTTGAGGTGTGTTTGACCAGGCTAGTGGTGCCTGGTTTGCCAACATTCGCTTAAGTACTAGGCAATCTTTAGATTGATGGCCATACTTACCACATGCATTGCAATTCCCATTGAATTTGACTCTGAATGTGGGACATTCACTCGTGCTATGTGGTCCTAAGCACACCGAACACCATTGTTGCTCTCTCCTTGGGTACATATGGCTATTCTGAGGAGCTCGATTACCCCTAAAGTATTCTTGGAGAGCCTTAGTAAGGTCGGTCACAGACATTTCAGATATCTTGGGCTCCTTGGCAATAGGTTTCACTGTCATTGGCTCGTGCCCAGATACTTGCGAACTAACGGATTTTGTCTCCGAAGACACCTTTTTACCTGCAATCATCAAGTTGTCTTCTAACTGGATTGCATTGGCAGTGACTGCTTCCCACATTGTAAGACCTCTAATGACTAGGCCATTGTATATATCTTTGTGGCGCAATCCTCGGATGAATCTATCGAGGAGTTGGTTATTATTGAAGCGCTCATCGGGAGTGCAGCGAGAATTTAGATGCTTCAATTGACTTATAAAGTCTCTCACTGACTCCCCTTCCTCGCGTTCAGCTTTTTGGAGTTGAGATGCTACTCCCCAAAGCACACCCTCACATATGTATTCTTTCAAGAACAATCTCTTGAGAGTGGGGTAGTGAGTACGCTCTTCAACCCTTAAGGTTCGATACCAATCTCCGGCCTTCCCACTCAAGGTTAAGCCTAAGGCTTTACACTTATGTAGCTCATTGTGCTCTTCCAAGGAATCACACATGTGTTCAAAGACTTCAATGTGCTTCCTAACATCCTCGTTACCCCACTGAAGTTTTGAGTGAGCTTAGCCACTTGTACTGCCTTGCTTCTAGATTCTCTCTCAGGCATGCCCCGCATGTTTTCCACAATAGATCGTCCGATCGTCTGAGCAAACGCTGCGAGATCACCTAGGTGAGTAGGCATAGCTGGTGGAGACACTTTTGGGATAGCTTGGCTGATAGGAGTTGGCGTTGGTCTGAGTATGTTGGCAAATGACGTAGGATATGATATGTGGCTGGGCCTAGCTCCTCTTGGATAAGGGTTGTGATAAGGCGGTCGTGGAGCATACGCCATTGGCATACTAAGAGGCATAGGAGCTACATGAGCATGAGTAGCGATAGGTACATATGGTTGATAGGCACTGGCACGCACTGTTGTATGTACTAAGAGACATAGGAGCTACATGAGCATGAGTAGCGATAGGTACATATGGTTGATAGGCACTGGCACGCACTGTTGTATGTACTGTTCCACTAGGTAGCGGCGTCGTACTAACTACAGCGGTAAACAGGTGCACTTTCTGTTATGCTCATCATTGGGGTAGGCATTGTAGATTCCTTAATGGAAAGTTGAGCCAAGGTTGGGAAGCTAAAGTTACTGCTCGTGGGCTCAACCTGCATTGAGACTCCAGGCGAAACAACATATGAAGGGTCTATGGGACTCACCGAGGGAGTCTCCAATTGTGATAGGGTTGGTTGTTTGGCCTTGCCTGTATCCAAAAATCTCATAGGGCCAGTGGAACCTAAGTTCACTCCCCTATTTTGCCTCTCAATTTGGATAATTCTATGAATAACCTCACATATCATTTGCTGTTGCTCTTCTAGATTAGTGGCGCTAGATGTAGATCGTAGGACTTCTAACCAACCTACATGGTATGTGTAACCCGTGTATAGGTCCGTTAGAGTCTCTGTGTGTAGATCATATTCCCAATTTTCATTGAGAAATATCCCATCCAGACTTGGTGTGCCAAACGGTTCTCTTGAAGTGGACGCAATGTCACTTCTTATGGATTGGCTTCTAGGGACCTCCACTTTAGGAAGAGCATCGGAAGGTGGTAGCTCAGTAGGGCCCTCATTAAACGAAGTGGGTAGAATATCCACATGGACACTCTTTGGGAGGGTAGGGTCTACATAAGATGTGAATGGCAAATCCACTACCCCTCCTTCTTCATTCACTTCGCTTGTCGCATGTTCAGAGCGTGTAGCTCTACTAAAGGTCTCTATTAGACGACCAAACATGCTAGATCCGGGTTGTGGGGCCCACACTGGCATGTTTTGGCTTGTCTCCTCAGGGTTCTTGGTAGGGTGCCCTTCCATGGCTTCTGAGTCAGAGGACGAGTCACTATCCACTATTCGTGGATCTTGGGTTGCACTCCCTTGGGTTCCAGCCGAAGGCCAAGATGCCAACGTGGAGGGATGGTGTGAGCCTGCGTAAACTGAAACACTTTCTAGTGGCTCAGGCTCTAGTACCCGACTAGAGCGTAGATGCATGTGACGTGGGTACCCTACGGGCATTGGTAACTACCCTTGAAGTCCACACAAGTGGTTTCTTAGGTGTTTCACACCCCGTTTTGACTTGTTTTTAGATTGTTTTTAAGCCGTTTTTGACCCCCTTACTTATGGTCGAACCTAGACTAGGGCGTGTGATAGCTCGAAACGAGCGTATCGTTCAAAGGGTCCTAGTGTGCTTTACAGCACCGTGTTTGCCTATCCAGAGCACTTGTAGTCCTCAAAACAGTCCGTTTCCCTTGGGGGGAAGGGGCGAAAGCCTATTTGCTTGTGGAGGAAAGGGTGAGGACTTTATCCCACATGCTCACTTTACTCCTTTGGGAGTAGGCTACATATAGGGCACAACTTCCCATAAGCTCTCACTTGAAAGAAAGCTATGGAGGCTCACTCTCCTATATATATATATCAAAAGACCGAGACCGGGGTCGAGGTCAATTAGGGGTTTTTCTTTTCAAAATTTTTTTCTCCAAATAAAAAATCTTTCCTCTCCACACGTTTGGTTTTTTCTTTTCTTTAGAAATAAAATTTATTTTTTTTATTTTTTATTTTTCGAAATTAATTTTTTCTTTTTTTCTTTTTTTTGAGATAAGTTTTCTAGGGTTTCTTTCTAGGGTTTAGCCTTGGCCGCGACGCAGTTCGTACATAGCACAGGTCTGGGGATTCAGAAATCCCCCCTCACACGCAGTAAAACAGATAACAGAACGCATGCCCACACGCGGAGCGGAAAAATAACAAAAGAAACATAAATGCAGAAGACAGATTGCAGAAACAGATTGCAAAACACGGAAACATCTCAACAACAAACACACAGTCGCTTTCCTACAGTGTAAATTAAACTTCACGCAGCAGCCCGAGCTGCAAACTGGAGCTTGGTGTAGGGCAACTCCCCGGTAGCGGCGCCAAAAATGTGCGCTTTTGCCGCACAGGTCGTATAGTTGGGGACTTGCCGAACACCGTATGCGAGCCACGAATGGCATACAACCAGGAAAGCAAGCTCAAACGGAATGCAAAAGGTGTGTCACTCACCGCTCAACCGCCGCCTTGAAGGATTCCCGCGTTGCAGCCGTGAAGAAGGAGCTACTGTCGCCACTCTACCACCTCGCCGCCGCCGTGCCGCTACACAGTGCTCAATCGCTCTCTCACTCTCTCTCTCTCTCTCTCTCACACACACACGCAGGAGAAGGAAACCAAGAGGATAAGGCAAGAGCACTCTTGTATTCACAACACATGAGAATGAGGGTTTTAGGGTTACATTTGACTCTTATAGGTGACTTGGCCGTTCACACTTGGGCGCCCATACATGGCCGACCGATCCTAACCCTTATCCTACTGATATTCAAGGTGCGCCTCTCATCGGTGATCACCCAATCCCTTCATCCTTAACATATGGTGCTGACAAGCCCGGCCCATGACTCAGAATATTTAAATTAATGACATAAAACATAGTACGTCTCAATGTCCATCATAGGTTAACAATTAGCCTTTCTTTTTTGCATCTAGCTATATAAAGTGTACAATTCAATGTGGTTACATGGTGATACTTTTACATTAGGCATGTAAGTGCATACATGGGTGACAATTTTACATTAAGCATGTATAGAAGAAAAGAAACACTCATGATCTTGGTGTAATAGTAAGTTTTAAAAAGAGAGCCAACTTTAGCACTTTGGATTTTAATGATTCATATGTATCTTTGGATCTATCAAACGTGCTTATCTTTGGTCTCAAATTATTTAGGATGAATTTTACAAGTGCTCAGGAAAAATCGAAAAAGAGTTTGAGTAGATTGATTGCCATAGGCTTTACAAAGATTTCGTAATATTCAAAATACACATTTATTTGGTCAAAACCTCATATGTATGAACTTGATGCTTGATGGAGATAATCATGGATCACGTTCACTAATTTAAGCATTTAAATGTCTCCATAATTTGGACATCATGTATTAGATCATAAATTTCTTGTAAATCATCTTCATTTAAATAAAGTAATGAAAAAAACACTATTTTCACACTAACCCTACAATATAAGTAGCATGGCCCATGTTTATATTTTAGGCAATGGCATCTGCTATATCTTTTTGTTTTGTCTCCAAGTACTTAGTGGCACTTTTTCTTATGCTTATAGCAAGGACTTGTCATATTTATTTTAGATAAATGCTTTTTTAATGAGGGTTCAGAATACTCCATTATGTTTTTGTGAATATTCCATAGCCAACTATCAATCTAAAGGAGCTTATAGTCAAGTTAATGTCTTCCTTCTCACCCTAGAATGCATGATGGATGCATTTTTTAAAGGAAAAAAATAATATTATTGTTTGACATTTCTCTTATTATAATTAGCCAAAATTCCTCCTCCTCCTCCTCCTCCTTCTCTCTCTCTCTCTCTCTCTCTCTCTCTCTCTCTCTCTCTCTCTCTCATGCACACACACACACACACACACAAATCCATGGAATAATGAAAATGTTGTAGTTAAATGTCTTTGGAGGACTCAAAGATGGCTTTCAAATGTCTAAATTGAAGCCTTTTCTAAACCCAAGAGGAATGATGACTCTATCTCTTTTAATAAGAAATACAAACTTTCACGATTCCAACAATCTTCTATAAAGTGAGACTAGAAATGTCTAAAAGTATTTGGCTTATGAAGTGAGCCTAGAAATGTCTAAAAGTGTTTGGCTGGAAATGTCTCGGAAGAAAGTGACTTGTTGGTATATTTACATGATAAAGATACTTAAGTTGGAGTTGGTGCATTGGATACTTGTATGTGTAATTAGGTTGGAGTTGGCATTAGAATTCCCCACACTATTGGAACAAAATTGCCTCTTAGCTTTTGAAAGTATAAGATCGATTTTCCTAAAACAAAGGAGTGCTACCCAATTTTATTCCTTGTAGAAAAGAAAGAGATGAAGGCATTTACTCTGGGATGCGTAGGGGGTCTTCTTCCCCACTCCCCTCCAAAAAGGAAAAGAAAAGAAAAGGAAAGGAAAGAGCTTTTTGTATACTCTGGTGTATATGAGGAATGTGCAAGGTTGTAGAGACCTAAGAGAGTGTGGGGGTGGGGGTGGGGGTGGGGGTGGGAGTAGGTTGCTTTGGTGGAGAGGAGAAGGGGGTTGTTGAAAAACTTTTGATTTTTGGTGCAATGGAGAAATGTCAGCAAGCAAAAATCAACATAAAAGGACCAAAACCTTAGAGTAGCAAGCAATAATTATTATTATCAAGAATTAGTTTTCCCCTATCAACTGCAGCCCATGGATTCAAAGTGGCGCGTTTGCATGGCTATCATTTTGACGCTGTCAAGCTCGGCCGCTATGGCGTCCGACGCCGATCCATTGCAGGACTTCTGCGTTGCTGCAAGCGTCCCCTCCTCCTCTTCCAGCAAGCCCCCCACCATCCTCAACGGCCTGCCTTGCAGAAACCCTAATTCCATCACTGCCGCAGACTTCAAGAGCAGCATTCTGCAGGCCCCCGGCAGCGCCACCACCAAGATCGACGGCGTTTCAGTGACCGCCGCCACAGGCTCCTCCTTCCCGGCCCTCAACACGCAGGGCCTCTCTTTCACACGTGTGGACTATGAGCCGGACGGCCTTTTGCCGCCCCACGTCCACCCCCGAGCGTCCGAGACACTTTTCGTCCTTTCCGGAACCTTACTTGCCGGCTTTATTGACACCACCAACACCCACTACTCTACCACCCTAGAGGCCGGTCACCTTTTCCTTTTCCCACGAGGCCTTGTCCATTATGTCCTTAACATCGGTCACTCTCCTGCCCTCTCCCTCTCTGGCCTCGATAGCCAGAACCCCGGCGCTTCCCTCCTTCCCCAAGCCCTCTTTACTAGTTCACCCCCACTTCATGATGACATCCTCGAGAAGGCCTTCTCCCTCTCTCCACACCAAGTGCAACAACTCAAGGCATCCATTGGCAAAGGCACAGAAGAATAGAGCCAGAGCTACAACTTCAGAATAATTGGGGGCATCAGAGGAACTTTAGTGTGCACTGTCATGTATGAGAAGCATTTTAGTTCAATTAATATAGGGATGTTAATGTGGAATCCATAGGAGCAGTAGTAGACTCTTTGTAAAGATCAAATAAAGACCATTGTAAAAGAAAACTTGGCACCATCAGAGGAACTTTAGTGTGCACTGTCATGTATGAGAAGCATTTCAGTTCAATTAATATAGGGATGTTAATGTGGAATCCATAGGAGCAGTAGTAGTAGACTCTTTGTAAAGATCAAATAAAGACCATTGTAAAAGAAAACTTGGCACCATCAATCTATGGATCTTAGCCATTGTACTTGACTCAATGGGTCAACGTCACTACACTTTTTGTTTAATGGACCACCTTCTTGTAGGGGGGCTCCTCTATGAGAATAAGAAGACCATCACCATTCATGATGTAAGCAAAGTTCTAGACACACAACTATGTCATGTTGATTATTTAGAAAGAAAAAAATTCCATAATGAAAATGATTTGATAGATTCTCCATTTTGAAAGGAGAACCACAAAAAATACTATTATAAACTAGGTGGAAAGCTCAAGTACTAGTAGTAAATTTAATATACTATATGTTATCATGTAATCAAGCCATCCATTGCACATGTAAGCAACTGGGAGGTCATCACTTGATCCATGCTTACTAAGACCCACAAAAAGCTAATTTAGCATCATGATAGTATACAATCGTATTAGATGGAACAAAATGTAATAGCATGCTAATCGAATGGCCTCTCTTGCACCAACTTAGGTACATGCCTTTTGAACTAATCACCATGGACAAATTATCGTGAACAAACCTTCAAAATAAACTACACACATTGGGTGCGATCTCCCCCCTCCCTAGTTGGGATTGAACAAATCACCATAGACAAATTACCATGAACAAAACTTCAAAAATATACTACACACATTGGGTGCAATCTCCCCCCCACCCCCCCAGTTGGTGGCTCCATGTATCCCAACTCACATATTTAATCTGTATTTCTAAAATTAAGCCCATGGAGCCAATAATATGACTCAATCCTTAAAAATGACACTTGCTAGATTTGCCTTTTGATAAAAATGCCATTGGTACGAAGTGAGTATTTAACATATTTGTCTTATGGTGAAAAGGTTGTTGGTACGAGAAGTGGGTATTATTTGGCAGATTTACCTTGTGTGGTAAAAAGGCCATCGTTGTACAAAGTGGGTTATAAGTTTAAGTGTAAAGCTAATGGTAGCATTGATCACTATAAGGCAAGGCTTCTTGCAAATGGTTAGGCTCAGCAGAAGGGCATAGATCATAATGGTTAGACCTTTTCCCCTATGTCTCATATGACTACAATCCAGTGTATTTTATTGGTAGCGTGTCATGGATGGAGGACGGAATGTATATCAAGATTGCCTTCTTGGATGGTGATTTGCATGGGGGGTTTATGTATCTTCACCTCGTGGTTGTGTTCATGAATCTAAAGTATGCAGGTTAAGGAAAGCTTTATATGGCCTTAAGTAGGCTCCGAGAGCAAGGTACGAGAAGATAAATGCATACTTGTGCAAATGGTTTTCGGAAGAGTCCAACTAAAAGTACCTTCTATGTAAAGAGGTTATTTTTAGTTGGATAGTTGCAACTAAAATTTCCCCCTATGTAAAGAGGAGTAAGAATTGTTTATTGGTCCTCGTTTTATACATTGATGACATGCTACTCACATGCCCTAATGACGGGAAGGTTTTAGCCTTCAAGGCTGAATTACATGTGTCATTTGAGATGAAAAATTTGGATTCATTACATTATTATTTGGGCCTATAGTTTATGTAACGTGATGATGGTATTCTAAAGTTATAGTCAAAGTACATAGAGAGACTATTTACACAGTTTAGTCTGTAAGCATATTGCACACTAGTAGAGATAGGTGTTAGGTTTAGTCTCTCTAGGATGTAGGTGAGCTATTTGGTACATCACTTTATCAAACAGGCTATTGGGTTACTCATGTATCTATGCAATGCGAGGCCATATATTTGGTTTGGGGTCTTCCAGTTGAGTAGGTTTATGCACAATCCTGGAAGTAAGCATTCATAGGCTACCAACAAGACACTTAGACCCTCGGGCTATTCCATGCTAGGGGGGTGATATTTAGTTGTGCACATGCTTTCAGTGACAGCAGTGACTCCGATTGGACTTGATGTTATAATATGTGAGTGTCCACTAGTGGCTTTTCTTTCATCTTGGTGATTCATATATATCATAGTTCGACAAAAGAGTCAACCTTGATGGTGGCCACTTTGAGCTGTGAAGTTGAGTACATGGTAGCTTTATAGCAATTATGGAGTGTGTATACCTCAAATGCCTTTTGGCAGATCTTGGTGTTGACAATAGTTCCCTACCTCCATCTTCACTCTGCTGACACAGCTAAAGTGCTTTTGCAATTTCGAGGAATCTAGTGTTTCTCACATAAATCACATTGAGGTACATTATCATTAGGTCAAGGATAGGCTCATCGTAGGAAAGATTAGCATCACTTATGTTTCTACACATGACAACATGGTAGATATGTTCACGAAGGCTCTCTCACAAGAGAAGTTAGAAGCAAATGTTTGGGCTTATTACTATTTGGGGATCGATTAGCCACATGATCCTTGTACACATCATCACTACATGGACGAATTTATAGCCATTTATATGGTAGTGATGTGTGGAAGTAGGCTAATAATGGGCTAGAGTACTTTTTCCCTCATTATTAGGAGATTTTTTTTGCGCGAGCGTGTGTACACAAAATTACCATTTGGGGATTGATCAGCCACATGATCCCTATACATGTTCACATTATCACTGCATGGGGGGATTTGTAGCCATTTATATGGTACTAATGTGTAGAAGTAGGCTAATAATGGGTTAGGGAACCTTGTCCCTCCTAAGGATATTTTTTTCCCCAAGCGTGTATACACACTTATGAGTGAGTGTGTAAGTGACCTTATCATGTCACTTCACTTGTACTTCACTCATTCTCATCAATCTATTTTGAGTGTTGTTCTTCTGTGTATCTCTGCTTGCTTACTGTTTATATGTGTGTTGCTACGTTTGTCTCCACTCTAACAGTAAACATATGGAAATATGTGATTCCTTCCTCCATTGCTTATGGAAATATGTGATTTCTTCTTCCATTGCTTATGCTACTCTATATCTATGCTTGATTGATGCATCTTTATATGTGTTGCTACCTTTCTCTCTAATCCAATAGTAAACATATGGCAATGTTGGATTCCTTCCTCCATTTCTTCATGTTCCACCTTTGGTGTGGATGCTTGGCGTAATCTTCTATGTTCATGTAGCAGTTGGAGAGGCAGTGATCTATGGACCTTTGGTACTTCTTCCTCCATCACATCAGTATTGTGCATTTCTATTGTGGGTAAGTCCTTGAAGTAGATAGGTCATGCTATGTAGAGGGATTCTCCCTTGTGGAGGCTATCCTTTGCATTTTTGTTGCTCTTTCAGCTTCCTCCTCTCTGCTCCTTCCCTGACATGCTTTCTACTTTTGAGGCTTTTGAGGTAGATGGCATTATGGGGAGCATGCACTTGAAGTGGCTCTGTTTCCTTTATTATTGTGCCGTTGACCTACTATATAGCACCTTCTTTTGTTCTATCTTCTCCCATTGTTTGCGGTTTCTGTTTCGAAATTGTCTGTTATGTAGCTATTGCATACTCCATGTCTTGTGCCCTTGCTTCCTTTGACATGGCTTCAATTTTTCAAGAATTTTTTACTCTTCAATCTGTGGTTCTACTCTATTTATGTTGTTACCTCCCCCTCTAGATCTTTTTCTTCAATTGTCGGAGCTTCTAGGAATTTCTCATAAAAATTCATCACTTCAATGCCTTTTATGGGATCAATGCTTGTGCTCACCATTAGAGCTGGCCCTTATAGGCAGCAGTGAGGGTGGTAGATCTTCCTAGTTCTCCTTCTTGTTACTCTTCTTTCACTTCTAAATGACTTTACTGCCAGCTTTACTAGGGGTTTTTGGATCAAATGGGTTGGCTTCCTTTTGGTTTTCTTCATGCACTTTTTTCAGTCTTTTCTCACACGCTTTCTCTATGCCAAGAGTTCCTTTGTTTTTACAATCATCGTACTAGGCTCCTCCATGGTAGCCTTTACTATTGTTGGTGGATATCCAACATGGAAAGGTTAAAATATTAATCAAACAGCATACATGCAACAAACAAATAGATAGTCTCTAGTCATCATACTATGAACAACATAGAAAGATTATACATATTGTTAAACATCCATATCTCTATATATTCATATAGCTTGTTAAACATCTACATCTCTATATATTCATCATATATTGTGTTCACACTTTGCGCTTTACAAACAAATATATCTCCAGTGATACAGAACATCATGATAGACTTGGTGTGATTGGTGATATCTATTATGGATTATATTCTAAGGTAACACTTGGCATGCTTAATGGGTTGTCCAAACCACGACGGACCCACATAATGGGTTCACCGGCCTCATGATAATTAATAACATAGCCAAAATGATCCAACCCTGATATATTATGTGGATGCCTAAGTATAACATCCCACCATTTTAAGCTAAAAGGTTCATCTAGATCTCATAAAAAACTAGCTTATGTTCTAGCAAACTACTTAGCCAAGTGTGGTGGTCCGTGCAGCACTCACACATAAGGGTGTAGTGTAGTTACTTGACTATATGGCCAAAGAATTGATAGCCACCCAAATTCAAATAACCATGTAGATTCCAATTTGAATGAACTTACTTTACCAAGGCTGCTATTTTCATATTATCTTGGAAGTCAGATATTCTTCTATAAATTGAATCATCCAAATACTACTGTAAAAGTAGATGTTATAAATGGGCATCCACAAGTTACCATGAAATTGAAAAAGAGTATTAGTCAAGATGATAGGGAGTGAGGATAGTAAAAAAAAAAGAATCACATTTATTAGTGTGATGGTTACATGCAAATTGTGATTTATGAAAGCTAATACATAAGTGACACGTAACATAAAAACCATATCATGGAATCGATCACGACACAAATAGAATATGACACCGCAGCATAAGGCTTAAGTAAAAAATCATTTACTAGCTTAGGTAGATGCACACTCTTGAGCTTTGTAAGCTTAAAAGCTTCGAATCTAGTTTGTCCAAATATCCAATATGGCCCCCTCCAACAAAGCTTCATCTTTTTGGGATGAGGACCCATCCATGAATTAAATAGCAATACTAGATCACCAACTTCAAAAATCCAAAATTCAACATTCCAATCTAGCTAAAGCTTTCGACAAATGGTGGTGGATGACATTCGATGTCCAAAGACTTTGAAGCTGCTTTTCACCAAGACCAAGTAATTAATGAATCTGGTGTTCTTCAGATTCCTCTAAGGAATCTCTTTAAAACTGCCAGTCAAAGGCCTTGAACCACAAGCTACTACATCTCATGGCCTTCTACAATATCCCAACATAGAATATGTAAATGAGAGTGGAATGGATCCATTCTTGTTTTTGTTAAGCTTCTTATAATCCACACAGACCCACAGCTTCTTGTTTTTCTTTGAAACTATCACTATAAGTGACAGCCCAAGTCAATTTATCTAGTAGGCAAGTAAACTCTACTTTCAATAGTTTATCTATTTCTTCTTTTATTTGCTTTGCATATTTTGGGTTCATCCGATAGTGCTATTGCTTAAACAGAACCATATCCTCCTTGAGGTTGATGTGATGATGATAAAATTGGGGTTCTCTATCATGGAGGTTTTACTCTAGATTATGCATGTTCTTTGAGCTCATTAATCTCCTCATATAGATCTTCAAAGGCTACTCTAGAATTCTTCAAACTACTAGGTTGGCCAACCATTTCATAATCTTTATGTTCATTCTCATTAATTAGACCCAAATTTTGGCTCATTTCATAATCTTTATGTTCATTCTCATTAATTAGACCCAAATTTTGGCTCATTACTGTAAATTGCTCTCTATGTTCTAAGAGGATGAACCAGGTGATGTTTCGGGCACCTGCTCCCACTCTCTTTGCTATGCCCTTCTCTTTGGTTTTCTAGTAGAGTTTTTTTTTCCTACACCATCTTCTAGGCTTTACCTTCAAGGGGAGAGATAGCACCTAAGGAGAGCGGTTTGGTTGATAGCATCTTTACCTTCAAGGGGAGAGATAGCACCTAAGGAGAGCAGTTTGGTTGATAGCATCTTGTTGAAGGAAAATCATCACTATGTTAAAGGGTTCTCTCCTCCATTCTTCCTTACTAAAGATAGTATGACAAGAATGGTTTGGTTGTGTGACAAGAGTTTCTTGAAGGAAAACCATCACTATGCTAAGGGCACTCTCCTCCATTCTTCCTTATTAAAGATAGTATGACTAGAATGGAAGTTTCCCACACTATTTGCAAGAGCTAGAGATGAAAACAAAAATTGACATTCAGAGAAGCCAAAAGCTCTCTAACTTGTCCACATCCCTACCACAATTAGAGACATAGAGGGAAGGTGAATAGAGAGAGTGCTTTCAGTATGCCAAAAGCTAAGTAGAAAAATGTTTTGTGCAAATTTAGAAAAGCTTTTTGCCCAAAAATGGGCATGATGCTCATCAAAAAGTAACCTTGTTGACAAGGCATTCTTTTTTGGTGGTTATGAAAGTTTTCGGGTAACTTGTCTTACCACACTTACTCCCTTACACTAACACTCCCAAGTGTCCTTTTCTTACAACACTTACTCTCTTACACAAACACATTGGAATTTTACCAAGTGTCCTTTTCTTACAACACTTACTTCCTTGCACAAACACCTTATGCTCTAACACTTGGAATTTTCCCAAGTGTAAGTGCATAGAAAAAATCCTAAGTGTAAGAATTGTAGGTGTTCAAAAGACTATGTGCATTCCCACCTAAGGCCTAGGGATCAAACCTAAGACCATAGAGCTTGATGGAGGTTATACTTGTACCATGTATGCTACCCATTCACAACCAAACAGTGTTCATTGGATGCCACTACTTTTCAAAACAAAGGCCTCCCACCAGGTTTGATTTTTTGATAGGCGTCGTGCAGATTTTTGGGTGTTTTAGACGTAAAAAACTTGCTAAAATTAACTTGCTAAAAAAAATTTAAACCGTTAAAAAAACACATACGCTTGAAAAAACTTAAAATTTCACATCCCTTCCCATCAAATTTGATAGACAAGGGTGCTCATCAAAAGGCAACCCCCAATGTGGGGCTCTCTTTAATCCATAGTAACTAGCATTGAGAGGGTAGAACTTTCGAGGGAACTGTTCTTTTTGTTAATTTGACGAGCTTCTTGTTCATGAAAATTAGTATTGAGAAAAAAGCTACCCAGGGCGAGACTTGCAAGGATGCTTGCTATATACTGAGCTAGCGGCATTGAAACTGGGCTCAAGATTAAGAGCTTAATTGCATGTTTGGGGTAGCAAGTGCTAAGGCTAAAGGTAGGCTCACAAAGTTAAAGGTGGGAACAAGCTCAAGAGAATTATATCTTTGGTGTAAGAGCTATTGCAAAGGGTGTTGGTGGAGGGGTGCAAGTGGCCTCTACCAGTGTTGCAGATTACCATTTGGAAGTCATCCATTGGAGTAATCTTGTGGGAGGCACAAGAAGTCATGGCATGGGCCTAGGAATGTTGACTTGTGGAGTATTCAAGGGTAATGGATAGATTTTTTTGTCCCTTCCTAAGGTAGGCGACAAACAATGTGAGGTATAGGTGCATGTGTGAGAAGGGCATGCATAGTTCAATGAAAGTGTTTTGTAATCAATCAACAAGGAATCTAATGGTGAAGGAAATTAATTGTATTTTTTGCCTCCCAAATAAGATTTAGTGTTAAAAAAATGTTATTACCATTTGTTATTTTGGATTTAGTGTAGATATGTTCTGTTGTGCATTTATTGTTTCTATAAGTATAGATATTGTTACAATTAGAACACTACATAGTGTAAATATAGTATATTTTGTATTTATTATTTTATAAGTATGATATTGTTTACAATTAAAACACTACATAGTGTAAGTATAGTTATTGTGCATTTATATAAGTATAGTTATTGTGCATTTATATAAGTATAGTTATTGTTTACAACAATAAAAACACTACATAGTGGCAAGACACATTTTTTGCAATTAGGCATTTGCAGCTTTTCAAAGGGAGGGATCATTTGTCCCATATGGATCCACCTCTTATGGTCCTAGATTTCTTAAAGGCTCTCAACAAGGATCCTTTACAACTTTTTAGGGGAGGGGTCCTTTGTCCCACACGGGCCCACATTTGATATGGTCTTAAATTTCTTAGAGGCTCTCAAGCATCCTTAGCATTATATTCATGCACATTTTTTGCAGAATCTTAGCCTTACATTCCTATACATTTTTTTCATTGAAATTTTCATAAGCTCCTAGAGATCCTTAGTCTTACATATTCGAGTACATTTTTACATTGGTACTTACAATTATTTTCTTTTAAAATCTTATAATTTTTACATTGGTACTTAAATTTTTTACTTTTAAAATCTTATATTTTTACATGGTATCTCTTGGAAATCCCTAATGGAAAATTTTGCAAGTTCCTTGGAAATCCCCGACGAACTTACTACTCTAGGATCTCTTGACTGACGAGATTATTGTCATCGCCCAACTTCTTTTTTAGTCTACTGACGTGAAAAATTGGATGAACTTTAGAGCTGTTTGGTAAAGCTAACTTATGGAGAGAGCTTCAAACTTCTCCCCGTTTTTAAAGATCGGAATATGTGGGAACCTTTAAAAACACTTTGTCACCTTCCCCAAAGATGATTTGTCGACATAATGTTTAGCACGGTCTTATTCTCTCTTAACATTATCTTTCGTGATTTTCGTCATCTCTTGGAGATCTTGAAGAAAATCTTTAACCTTTGGTATCTTTTCTTTCTCGAGTCCAGCGGCCCCACTGGAGCTCGCAGTTGAAAACCATACATCAACATAAATGGACTAAATCCCGTTAATGAATGTTTTGCACTATTATAAGCAAATTCCAATATGGGCAAATATTCTTCCCAATTGGTTTGCTTTTTGCTTGCATATCGTAGCATGTCTTCCAAGACTTGGTTGACTCTCTCAGTTTGACCATCACTTTGACAATGATTAATCGTACTCATACTTAGCACGGTGTCCAATCTCTTGAACACAGCACGCTAGAAATGACTATTAAACTTTGTATCTCTTTCACTAACTATATCGACACGTAAGCCATATAGTTGATAGATATTCTCAATGAATAGCCTTGCTAACTTAGGCGTAGTCACTATCATTTTTGTCAAAATAAACCGACACATTTTAGTCAACCTATCTATGACCACCCAACCGAATCGTGGCCTCTGTTCGTTTTAGGTAATCCAACTATAAATTCCATTGAGATACTCTCCCAATTGCCATTTGGGATCTCTAGTAGACTTAGTAAACCACTTACCTTTAGGTGTTCTGCTTTATTGACTTGGCACTTTTGGCAATTTAAGACACAGTCTTGGACGTCCTTACTTAGACCAATAAAATTATCTCTTAACTAGTGCAAATGTCTTTCGTATTCCAGGATGACCAGCACTTGGACTATTATGAAATTCATACAAAATTCAATGCCTAATGTCTGAGTTCGAAGGTATACATACTCTACCTTTGTAAAGTAGGTAACCATTATCGATGGAAAAATTCTTCCAACGAGTAAGTGACATGTCTCCTTGAGACATCTCTCGAGACTTACGGCCGCTAGTGGAAGTGTCTATCTCCTGAACGGGGCTATCTTTATTTGTAGTCAAAGGATCCCTCTTCTTTATGACACTCCACACGTGGGCATAATGCGAATCATCAACGCACTTCCCCTTAAGTGATTCCAAAAAATCACTCTTGATTTGAGTAAAACTCAACTCGTTAGCCATGGGCATGCGACTCAATGAATTGGCTACCACATTGTAACGTCCTTTTCTATATCTCAATTGAAAGCCAAAATCTTGGAGCAACTCTACCCATCAAGCTTTGCATCCTTTCAACTCTTTTTAACTAGATAGCCATTTGATACTCTCATGATCAAATGCTATCTCAAATCTGGCACCATATAAATAATGCCTCCACTTCTCGCTAAGGCATGAATAATAGCATACTCCCTTTCCCCCAAACAAGGTATTTCCCTTTCCTTTAAGGTGATCCATCATGGGAACAACTATCTTAGCATAATTTCGAACATACTTTCTATAGAATCCAGACAAATCAAGAAAAAATTATAATTCTTCTAAGTTTGTGGGATGTGGCCATTTCAATATGGCTTCAACTTTCATTGGATCCATACAAATGCCATCTTCCGAGATTATGTGGCCTAAGTATTTAATTTCTTTTATGAAGAATTCACATTTACTCTCTTTGGCATAAAGTGAATGCTTCCTAAGTAACTCAAATACTTGCCGTAAGTGTTCGAGATGTTCTTTCTTAGCGTGACTATAGATCAAGATATCCTCTAGAAAAACCATGATAAATTTTCCTAAATAAGGTTTCAAGACACTATCCATGAGTGCCATGAATGTGGCCGGAGCATTAGTCAAACCGAAAGGCATGACTAAAAACTCATAGAGTGAGGACCAAACTTAGTTCAAAAAGCAGTCTTTTGGACATCCACTTCCCGAATTCTCACTTGATGATATCCGGATCGTAAATTGAATTTTGTAAAGTACTTTGGCCCTTGGAGTTGATCAAACAACTCATCTATTCATGGCAAAGGGCACTTATTCTTAATCGTGATTTGATTCAAACCACGGTAGTCTACACATAACTGCATAGACCCATCTTTTTTCTTCGCCCAATAGA
This sequence comes from Cibotium barometz, assembly GCF_041138505.1. NCBI lineage: Eukaryota > Viridiplantae > Streptophyta > Polypodiopsida > Cyatheales > Cibotiaceae > Cibotium > Cibotium barometz. The sequence continues at coordinate 24,506,423 of NC_141077.1, forward strand.
ATTGGTGAAGCCCAAGGTGAAGTGCTTGGTCGAATGAATTAAATTTTAAGGTATTCCTTTAACTGTCATTTGACTTCTTGTGCTTCCTTAAAACTAAGCCGATAAGGAGGCTTCCTTATTAGCCTTTGAGCCATGTATAACTTCGATTAGATGCTCAACATTGCGGATAGGAGGTAATCCTTCCGGTAATTCATTTGGAAACACATCTTTAAATTGTTGTAACAATTGCTTTAAGGATTAATTAACTTTTTTACTGTTAACATGCTTTGATTGAAAAGAAGTCATGTAAACACTATGCTCACTCAAACCACTTATGTTTTCACATGCGAAAAAGGAAATGACATCATCAAGACTCAGGTAACACAAAAATATGTTTTTTACTTCATTAACTTGTACAAGGCAATTGAGTTTCATAGACCATATAAGAGGTGAGGAGGGTACATCATGTTCACCTTGCAAGTGATATGCATAACTTGAAAATCCAAATGCATCTCATGACCTTGAATGACTAATGGAATATCACAAACTACTGTATCCCAAACATCTTTATCATAGCTCTTAATTAAAGAAACCACATACTTATGGGTGGTCACTTAGGCTTTGCGACAACTTTAATTTCTTGACTAAAGTATAGTTCAAGAAATTGTGTGTGGCACTATTATCAATCTTAACTTGTACCTTGTGACCCTTAACGTGACCATGCATTCGAACCAACTCATGTGGTCCAAATGTTGGCACCCACATCGATGACGTGACACAACACACATGAGGAGAATCAGCGTGATAAAACCTCTTTAAACTTACAAGAAGTCTCTAGAGGGAGCACTTGAATAGTGTGCACTTTCTTTTCTTTACTTTGATCACACTGATTTTTCTCATTTTATTTTAGCTTGGGACACTGTAGTTTACGATGACCCTTTTCCATGCAATGAAAACATAAATTTTCTTTTTTACCTCTTTCAAAATCTTCATGCTTCAGAATTTTTTGTGGTCCTTTAGTTTTCTTGGATTGGTCATTCTTTCGGTGAGGTCCCTTTCTTTTATTTTGACCTTGATGCCTGGAACTTTCAGACACACTAGATGTCCGTTGTGCATTCTACGTACCCTTTTTCTTTCCGACAGTGTCATAAAAAATCTAAGAAAACTTAATTGCTTCTTCTAAAGTCTTCGGCTCATTTTGTTTAACTTGATTCTTATGTCTGAATCTAATCCGCGAATAAATCATGAATTTTTTGAAAGTCATCCATACCTTTCAACTTGAGAATGATTTCTCGATAATTGGAGATATACTAAGTCAATGTGAGATTTCTCATCTCACAATTGTCCCATTGTTATATGTACTTTAAATTGTTAGATGTTCCTAAAACTACTCTTTTAGGACACGTTACGACCATTATGAATTTTTAGTGTTACCCTTTGGTCTCACTAATGCACCAGCAAGTTTTCAACAGATGATGAATGATTTATTTCTGGATCTGTTAGGAAAATGCGTGGTGGTTTTCTTAGATGATATTTTTATATACAGTAAAACTTTGGCTAAGCATAAGGATCATCTTAAAGACATTCTAGGAAGGCTCAGGAAGGAGAAACTATATTGTAAATTATCTAAGTGTGATTTCATCAAGAAGGAATTATTATACTTAGGTTATAAGATCTCTCGAGATGGCTTAAGTATAGATTTGGATCAGATCCAAGAGGTTTTGGAATGGCCAGTTTCACGTACGGTCAAGCAGTTAAGATCTTTCTTAGGTTTTGTGGTATTTCTTTGAAAATCTATCAAGGATTTTTTGAAGTTGACAGTGCCTTTTACCAACCTTCTTAAGGGTTAAAATAAGTATTCCAATTCTCCGATTGAATGGAATGAGAAGCTACAAGGAACTTTTGATACTTTGAAAAATAAAGTTCGAGATGCTCCTGTGTTAGCCTTGCCGAATCCTAGCAGGCCTTACATTGTTGAGACTGATGCTATTGATTTTACGGTAGGCGTAGCTTTGTTCCAGGATGGGAAGCCTATGGCTTTCGAGAGTAAAAAACTCAATGATGCACAGACTAGGTACCCAATTCAGGAGAAAGAGTTGTATGCGATCATTTATGCTTTAAAGGCATGGAGATAGTATCTCTACGGATCTCAATTTATGGTCTTGGCAGATCACTAGTCTTTGCAGTTCATTTGTGATCAACCGGACTTGAAAGGTAGAAAGGCCAGATGGGCTGAATGTGCAAGACTTTGATTTCATGAGATTAAATATAGGAAAGGTATCTTGAATCGCATTGCTTGCATTGAGTCAAATTGGTGAAGTTAATGAACTTAGCTTCATGCAAATTACTTCTAACTTGTATGATTCACTCAGGGAAAAATGCAGTACAGATATTTTCTTTGAAAAAATATTAGAATTTGGCAAAATCAAGGAGATTAAAACCTGGTGAATGAAGGAAAAGCCAACCAATTTTTTTTTTGGAATGGTCTTTTATTCCAAAATGATAAGGTTTGCGTGCCGGATGTGCCGGAAATTAAACTAAGGATCCTATTTGAGTGCCATGATGCACCATTGGTGGCAGGACATCCTGGCATACATCGTACGTTGGCTTTGGTTAGAAGGACTTTTTACTGGCTAAAAATGAAGGATTTTGCTTAGAATTATGTGGTCAAGTGTCATCAATGTTCCATTAATAAGGCAGAGCGCCTTAAATCTATTGGGGTATTACATCCTTTGGATATTCCGTCTCAAAAGTGGGAAAGTATTTCCATGGATTTCATTACGAGACTTCGACGTACCGGTAAGGGTCACGATGCCATTTGGGTAGTCGTGGGTACATTGACAAAGATGGCTAGGTTTTTACCCACAAAGACAACAATTAAATCGTCAAAATTGGCTTACCAATTTATCGAGCAACTATTTAGATTATATGGTCTACCTTCTGATATTGTGAGTGATTGGGACTCTAAGTTCACGGCTCATTTTTGGTAAGAAGTTTTCAAGAAATTGGAAACTACTTTGAGTATGAGTTCCTTTGATCACCCGCAATTTGATGGGCAAATAGAGCGTGTGAATCAGATTGTAGAGGATATGCTTTGTGCATATATCTCTGGAAAACCATTGAGTTGGGAAAAATATCTTCCAATGATGGAATTTTCCTATAACAGTTCTAAGCATATGGCTACTGGCTATAGTCCGCCGTTCATGCTTATGTATGGGTATCAACCCAAGGCACCTGTAGATGTCGGTCTTAAGGACATTGAGCTTGATGCATCAAGGGATTTCTTGCGTGATATACAGGAAATGCTGACCCAAGCTCAGGATTATATCAGGAGTGCTCAGGATGGTTTTATGCTGATAGGGGATTCTCACTTCGGTCTTTTGAGCCAGGAGCGTTGGTTTATTTGAAAGTTCCTAAAGATTCTTAGACTTTGTCATCAACAAGAAAATGCTCAAAATTATCTCCTAGATATTGTGGTCCATTCTGAGTTATACGTCAGATTGACATGGTTGCATATGAGCTAAAACTACCTCCACATTCTCCTAGATATTGTGGTCCATTCTGAGTTATACGTCAGATTGACATGGTTGCAAATGAGCTAAAACTACCTCCACATGTCAGAGTTCATCCAGTCTTTTATGTCAGCAGATTGAAAGAGAAGCTGGGAGGTGAGGATAACACAATTACTCCTTAAGAACTCGTTGAAGTCAAAGATTTATCCTATGTTCCACATGAACCTAAAAAGATATTTGAATTCAGGGAAAGGAAACTTCGTATAGTCGCTTAATCCATGAGGTTAAAATTAAGTGAAAACACAAGGAAATTAAGGATTCGAATTGGGAGTCAATTGAGAACGTTCAGCACCACAAGTTTCCTTCTTTTTATTGCAAGAGTGAAATGTTTTGAGAGAGGGGAAGTATGTTACGTGCACATTATATATGCATATACTAGGAGGCTAGCATGAGGCAACCAAGGGTCACACATGAAAATGGAGAGTCAAGAGTCACTTGAGTGCTCTCCTATATAATAGGGGCATGAGGCACTCTCAAGGGATGTTCTCTTGTGTAGAGCATTGTATATACTATCTTGCCATTTCATACTAGAGTTATGTGATGCTGGATTGAAGTCATACCTCTTGGTGGTATGGGACACCAAGGTTAGGTATGTGGTACTTCATTGTATTGATGTGTGTAGCCTTGGACTCGGGGGTGGTTGGGTGGATGAGTATATGCATGGTTTATGCATGTTTATGCATAGTGATTAGCCAGAGAGATCTTTAGGATTTTAATACCCATGCTTCCCAATTACGATCCATCTCATTCTCTAGAAGAAATTCTTTCATGAATGCACTTTAAAATTCAGCCCATGTAGTAGGCCGATTTTCGGACTCCAAGCTCATCCACCACTTATATCCTTTACCTCCTAGAGTGTGCGTATTTGCTTTGGAGTGTGACGCAATCGATGCAAATCCTGCCACTTTTATAAAAAAGTGTTGACCGCATCCTTATTTTATTCCTTCTCCTCCCCATTAAAAGTCAGAGGTTTCAAAGCTTTTAGAATAGTAGCAGCATCTCTAGAGTGAGATGTACCGACATCCACGTTACCCCCTTGGGCGGGAGCCAATGGCATCCCTCCCACTGAAGCACTTACGGTGGTAGAAGCTTGCATGTTATCCTTTAACGCCCAAAGAAAGAGGAGTATCTTATTGTACTTGGCCTCAATGTCCAATGTATGGGACTTTAGAGTCTTAAACTGTTTAGTGCTGACCAAATTATCATCAAGAAGATCATCGTCGGTCATCTCGTCGTGACATCAGGATCGGCCACTCCCTTTTTCGTGTTCGACAAACGATTGGGATCTCCACTTACGAGCTAATTAGGGTTATTAGACCCCATTTGAACCCTCTAAATACGATGCAAGAGAATAAACATAAGCACCAACCTCAAGTCCAAGCTCTAGGAAAGCAACTGGATTGCTAGCTCAAAGTGAAATCACCAGTGTGCGGTAAGAAAAGATGAAGGTTGTCATGGTGGCGAAACACCTCCAAACTTCGTATAAAAACAACCCGAAACTACTCTTAGTAAATCTGCCGCCAAACAATCTCTTAGCCTATTGGTATAAGCATTTGAGTTAACCTTGGATTTTCTTTTCTTAAAAAACTCGGTTGCGTGCAAGGGTATCTCTGCAGCTAGCGGCATCTCTCAAACGACTCTCTTCTTCTTTTTTTAAATCCCCAAAGCTGGTTGGTGGCTGTTTCTCCCCAAAGTCGGTGTCCGACTGACTGCTGGGCCAACTTGTTGTATAAACCGTTGACTGGTGGTGTGCCAAGACTTCACGACTTCATCACCACCACCACCACAAGGGTTTCTGAGAGCTCATCTACTCCACCCACCAACCATAGCCAAAAGCATACACTACCCCCTAAGATTGGACCCAACCCTTTTATTAGCTTGTTGCTCTTCACATGTGCCCGGACCACTCCTAACACCACACCGGTCTTTTTGGCTCCCCTAAACCCCGCCCGTGCCTTGCCTAGACGGTCGAGCTCTCTAGGCTCCCGATAATTCCGATGTCATGACAAAGGAACTTAAATGTATAGGAATGTAAGGCTAAGGATCTAATGCAAAAAATGTATAGGAATGTAAGGCTAAGGATCTAATGCAAAAAATGTGTATGAATATAATGCTAAGGAACCTTCAGAGCCTTTAAGAAATTTAGGACTATATTAGAGGTGGGCACTTATTGAACCCCCATCCTTAGATTCGTTTGGAGAAAATCCTTGGCTAATTTCATCCGTCTGACCAAAAGATCTTTCCTCCTTTGAATCGTTCGGTCTTCCCATTCATTCCCGATATATCCTTGCTTCACCGGTGCCTGCCACTCCAAATACGCACGATCCATAACGCCCTGTAGATCCAAGCTAGCTAATCATTTTTTAATGGCATCCCCTCCAGTAGCTATTTCATTTCCTTGAAGAGTTTCAAAGTTCCGGGTGGGAAAAAAGATGGGAAGAACATTTTTCCAAGATCGATCCTCATAATTAAACAAACCCCGCAATCTTAATAGAGTGGGTCTCTCAGCCATAGGCCTAGCAGGAAAAAGATTGGGATAGGTCGAATGAATACCCCCCCCAGAGAACCGGACATGAGTGTTTCCTCTCATCTAGCTCAAATAACTATATCTAAGTGTGAAAGTATGAATCTACGTCTTTGGGGCGCGATAATCCCAACCTATCTATAGAGATAAGAATAAGAGATAAGAATAGCTGTTCATTACTCAAGCTTCAACTTGCCTTTCCTGAGTGATCTCGGTTCTCCCCCCCTACCACATGAACCAGAAAAAGTCTTGGATTTCCAAGAGAAAAGAACTCGACACTCTGTATGACAGGAGTGTTTAGTCAAGTGGAAGGATAGACCATAATAAGGTTCTACCTAGGAAAAGGTAAGCACACTCAGAAAGAGGTTCCTAAATTTTATTTTTGAGGATGAAAACTCCTCTTAAGGGGGAGTAATGTCATGACATCAAAATTATCGCGAGCCTAGAGACCTCGACCATCCGGGCAAGGCACATGCGGGATTTAGAGGAGCCAAAAAAGACCAAGTGCAGACCCAAAAGCTGCCGGGCACATGTGAAGAGAAACAAGCTAATAAAAGGGTTAGGTCCAATCTTAGAAAGTCGTGTATGCTTTTGGCTATGGTTGGGTGGAGTAGATGAGCTCTCAGCAACCCTTGTGGTGGTGATGAAGTCGTGCAGTCTTGGCTGCCCCAACATCCTTAGAAATCCCAAACTTACAATTATACACATTTCTTGCATTAATACTTAAAATATTTTTCCTTATAAGGTTCCTTGCAAGGTCAATGCCTAGGGGTGATAAATGAGCCTTATATTCATGCACATTGGTACTTATACTCATGCAAATTTCTTGCATTGGTAATGTAGAATCTTTTCTTCTAAGTTTTCTTAGAAAATATCTTCAAAGGTATCCTTAGTCTGTTTAAAGGTTGTAAGCTAGCCCCTACTCATAGTATTAACTTTTAATGAATTGAGAAACTCATGTGCGATGGCAAATCTTAATAGAACCTCTAAATAAAAAATTAAATAAGGAACCAATTTTATTTTGTGTGACCATTGGAGAGGGCTTGAACACTTGGGCCTAACATCATGAGTTGGTTTTGCCATAGCAAGGGTCACTTCTTGTGTAAATAGACTAGGATAGTGTGTAAATCAATAAGTAGATACGGTAACATCTAGAATTTTTCCTTGTGTGAAAGAGTCTATTGTTGAAACCCTTCTTTGACAATCTTTAATGGGTTCATTGTTTGGTAACGTAGAATTTTTTCTTCTAAGGTTTCTTAGAAAATCTCTTCAAAGGTATCCTTAGTTCATTTGAAGGTTGTAAGCTAGTCCCTACCCTTACTCATGTGATAGTATTAACTTTTAGTGAATTGAGAAATTTATGTGCAATGGCAAATCTTGATAGAACCTCTAAATCAAAAATTAAATAAGGAACTAATTTTAATTTATGTGAACATTGGAGAGGGCTTGAACACTTGGGCCTAACATCATGAGTTGGTTTTGCCATAGCAGTGCTCACTTCTTGTGTAAATAAAGTGGGATAGTGTGTAAATCAATAAGTAGATATGGTAACATCTAGAATTTTTCCTTGTGTTAAAGAGTCTATTGTTGAAACCCTTCTTTGACAATCTTTAATGGGTTCTAGTTGGTTAATGTGTTTAGCCAATGACTAGAAAATTGTTAGGGTCATCGGTAAAGGTTAGACCTTAAATAAATAAAAGTAAATAAAAAGTATTTTGGATTTCTTTTGAACCATATAAATTAATGGTATCATCTGCATAGAGCTATATGAAAATCACACCATATAAAATTGCAGTGTGATTTGGGAGCTCCCAAAAATCACACCATATAAAACTGCAGTGTGATTTGGGAGCTCTATAAAATTTCCAAAAATCCAAGAGAATTCTAAAATTTTCACCCTCAACTCCCACCTGAATTGAATCTCTCTCAAGAAATTGAAGAGCTAATTTCTTGCTTTAGTTATTTTACCCACCAGTAGTTGCTCATATAACTAGCCAATCTCCTCTTGATTTAGAGTCCCTAAATGAATGATTGAGAGTCCCCCTAATCATCCCAAAACTCTGTTACAAATCAATGAAATAACTCACTCTATAATCTTGGTTAAAACTGGCTCTAATCTCTACTTGTGGTGGATAATGGTGAGTATTGAAGGTAGCATGAAACTAGGGGTTTAATTGTTTTACCCAATAGTTGCTCGTATAACTAACCAATCTCCTCTTGATTTAGAGTCCCTAAATGAATGATTGAGAGTCCCCCTAATCATCCCAATACTACAAATCAGTGAATTAACTCACTCTATAATCTTGGTTAAAGCCGACTCTGATCTCTACTTGTGGATAATGGTGAGTATTCAAGGTAACTTCATCCAATTTAATTTTTCAAGCATCTTCGGTGATCAAATTAAGAACTAGACAGCCCATAATCAAGTCTACAAAGTCAAGCTCAAGAAACAACTACATCAATTTCTACAAGTAAATTGTTGATGCATTTTTCTTCTACTTTATCCCTTGAGTTAATCTTGATTTGAGAACTTAATTTTCATTTAATGGTTGAATTAGAATTTTCTTTAGAAATTATTTTTATAATTATCATGAATCAAGTTGAGTGATTCATCATCTATGCCATAATTTTAATTGTCATGATGTCAAAATTAATGGGCAAATCCTATTATGGTTTACGCACATGCATTGTTTGTATTTTGGAAGTTTAATTGGATGATTAAAAGGTCAATTGAATCTTAAAAATGGATTGGCTCTCACAGCAAAAAAGCAAGCAAATATTTTATGCAGTCGAGGGATTATGACTTTCAGGGATGACTCCTTCAGTAAGGTTCAATTTCAAGGAAAGCAAGGTCACTCACCCTTACAGGAGGTAGTGAAGATATCCCGACTAATATCTCGACTAATTAAGGGATTGAAGAAGGGGTATGTTATTTATACCATCAAGCTCAACAAGCCTAATATTCCTTGTGAAGGATATGAACTATATTGGCTTAGTGATTATGTCAATGTATTTCCATATGAACTCGCCACTCTCCCACCCCACCGTGAAGTAGTTCATGAAATCAATCTTGACCCGAATGCCAATCTTGAGCAAAGAGAGCCTATAAATGTATGTGCCTGAAGTAATGGAGTTGAAAGATCAACTAAAATAGCTCATATACCAAGGCCCTTTATACAACCTAGGGTATCTCTATGCGGAGCTCCTATTTTCTTTCAAAAGAAGAAAGATGGTTCCCTTAGATTATGTGTAAACTATCGAGGCCTTAACTAGCGCACTATCAAGTACCATATACCTCACATTGACGAACTTCCTGATAGACTTCATGGTGCCCCTTACTTCACTAAGATAGATTTAAAATCATGGTATTATATTAGATCAGGATTAAGGGAGAAGATATACCTAAAACTGCTTTCAACTCCAAATATGGGCATTGTTATGCTGTTTTTCGATTGACAAATGCATCGATAACCTTTAATAGATTAATGGCCGATATATATCGAGAATAACTGGATTTTGGTATTCTTTGATGATATTCTTGTTTACTCTAAGAACGATTCTGAATATGAGAATCATGTTTAGAAAGCACTAGAGATCTTACGAAAAAATCAGCTTTATGCTCAGAAAAGCAAGTGAGTATTCTTTGCCAATAGGCTTACTTACTTAGGATTTATGATAACTTAAAAAGAAATCACTACTATTGATCGAAAAAAGGTTGAAGCCGTCATCCACTGGATGATCCCGAAGTAAATTAGAAAGTTGGAGGATTTTTGGGACTAACAGACTGATGCCATATTTTTTTGAAAGACTATGCCAAGGTAGCTACTCTGGTTACTAGAATGCTAGAAAAGGAATTACCTTTTAAATGGACTTCTGAGCATCAAAGTAGCTTTGACAAGCTAAAATTCATTTTAGCAACCTTCTCTATCTTGAGACTTTTCGATTTCTCTCGATCCTTTGAGTTAGTAATAGACGTGAGTGGACATGCCATTGGTGGTGTTCTAATACAGAATGGTCACCCTATAGCCTATGAATCTAGGATGCTCTGACCATACAAGAGGAAGAACTATCCTACTGTCATGACTTGGAGCTATTAGCTATGATTCATGCTCTTAAACTTTGGAGACATTATTTATTGGGGAATAGATTTCAGTTGGTGATCACAAGAGCTTGAAATGGATTATTACTCAACCATAACTAAACATGAAGCAAAGATGGTGGATCAAAATTCTACATGAATATGATTTTAAAATCAACCATAACTAAACATGAAGCAAAGATGGTGGATCAAAATTCTACATGAATATGATTTTAAAATCAACCATAACTAAACATGAAGCAAAGATGGTGGATCAAAATTCTACATGAATATGATTTTAAAATTAAATTCAGGCCAGGAAAAGAAAATATAGCAGTTGATGCCCTTAGCAGGAAATCTTTTGTTGCTGCTATTTCTATGATGTATAACTCAATGATCAAACTAAACAAGGTCTATAAGAAGATCAAACTAAACAAGGTCTATAAGAAGATCAATTTTTTGGACCTAAACTCCAACAAGGAGAAGAAAAGCCAAAAACAGAATAATTTATCTTGGAGGAAGGAAATCTTTATTTTAACAGAAGACCATGGATACTAGATAGCTTCAGACTTAGAAGACAAATTCTTAAGGAAGTCCATGATGGAGCTCATCTACAATATCATAAAACCTTTTGTAAGAAAAATTTTCTTTTGGCTAAGTATGAAAAATGATAAATTATGTCAAGAAATGTTTAGTTTGTGAAATTGTCAATGGAAAAAGAATCAAGTTACCTAGAGCCCTTCAACCCTTAGATATGCGCCAAATAAAATGGGACAACATGGATTTTTTCATTGGAATCCATAAGGTTAAGGGAGGGTACGATGCTATCATGGTAGTAATTGATAAGTTAACTAAAGTAGCTCACCTTGTTCTCATAAAGAAGAACTATATAGCTACTGACATAGCTGAGAGATTTCTCAAAGAAATTGTCAAACTCCATGGACTCCCTCTCAGGAACTCATTGGGAATTGGCTCAGCGTATCACTATGAATCAGATGGATAAACCAAGAGGGTAAATTAGGTAATAGAAGATATGCTTTGAACTTATTGTAGCCAAGAACCCCACAACAAATGGATAACTCATCTTCATTTAGTAGAATTTGCTTACAATGTTTCATTTCATAGAAGCCTGGGTATGTCTCCATTCAAGGCTTTGTATGGGAAAGAATTTATTACACCCTTATCTTGGTCCAACCCCTTACTTAGACTTGAATCTACTAAACAAATGTTGGATGAGATGGAAAAGCTTATCCATCAAAACTTAAAAGCTGTACAAGATCGTTAGAAAAGCTATGCTGATTTAAAAAGATCGGTCTGAGCCTTTGAAGAAGGAGATATGGTATTCCTTATAGTTCAACCCAAAAGAAGCTCTTTAACCTTGGGAAAATTTTGGAAGCTAGATAATAGATATTATGGACCATATGTCGTAATCACGAAAGTTGGAGGGCAAGCTTATGAACTTCTATTACCTCCCCATCTCCACATCCACAATGTGTTTCGTGTCAGTTTCCTAAAGAAATATGCTCCAAACAAGGCTCATATTTTAGATTACAAACTCGTAGAATTTAAAGGCCATACCAAATTTCCCATGGAACCAAAGAAAATTTTAGATATTCGAGAAAATCCCCTAAGAAATAGGCTTATTCATGAAGTCCTATTACACTGGAAGTTCTACCCAGTAGAAGATGCTACAACTCAATGAAATTTGCCAAAAATTTCCTTTACAAAGCAGCTCGATTTCTTTTAGTGGGCAAAGCTTGTAATGTGACCCCTCCCTACCCCTACTTATGATGGTATTAATTTTTAGTGATTTGAAAATTTTATGTTCTTAAATTAGATGGTAAATCTTAATAGAACCTCTAAACAAAAAAATAAATAAGGAACTAATTTGATTTTTTGTGACCTAGTTTCATTGGAGAGGGCTTGAACACTTGGGCATAACTTCATCAATTGGTTGCCCACAAGCAGGGCTCACTTCTTGTGTGTAAATAGACCTAGGTTCACTAGAGAGGGCTTGAACACTTGGGCCTAACATCATCAGTTGGTTGCCACAACAAGGCTCACTTCTTGTGTAAATAGATTGGGATGGTGTGTGAATCAATAAGTAGATTTTGTAATATATAGAATTTTTCCATGTGTGCAAGAGTCTTATGATTAAAACCCTTGTTTGATAATATATAATGGCTTCTAGTTGGTTAATTCATTTAGCCGGTGCCTAGGAAATTGTTAAGGTCATCTCAGTAAAGGCTAGACGTTAAATAAATAAATAGTATTTTGGATTTCTTTTGAGCCATCTCAATTAATGGTATCATCTGCATGGTTGATTAATGCAGAAATAGCAAGTGTCCCATGTAAATACACCATCACTAGAAGCTCCCCGTCTAGGTGCCCGATAGAGTTTTGTGTGATGACCCCATTGACCATAGTGTAAACCCAATATTCTTGGAATTTACTGGCATTAAACCTTGGAAAATTTTAAGAGAAGAATAAAATCAACCAAAGAAAAGGTGGTAGGTATCAAGGATTTGTAAAATAGTGAAAATTTACCTTTTTATTAAAAAAAATTATGTCAAGGTGTATAGGGAGCTGACAAATGTCACCCCTTTCTTCCAACTTGATGGGAGTAGTAGCACCACATCATGCCCATGTCCTTGCCAAATTGGGTGAGAATGGCCCCAAATTACCAACTTTCCATGCATGAAAGTAGGATGAAAGGGACTAAGGGGAATCGTGTTCTTCAAAGCCACACTCTTGCAAAGGGGGCACCATAGCCAAGCCTTGAGCCCTTCAATTAAGGCCCAAAAGTTAGCATGAAATCAACGCAAAATTGCAACCATAATTCCCTCTTCAGTTACTCATTATTGGAACCCTGTGTGTGTACCCCCTTGCCTTGCTCATATGATTTCTCTTTTGCCAATATTACTTCTACTTGCTATAGATCTCATCAATAGGGTGATTTGAGAGCTCTATAACAATCCCAAAAATCTTCAAAAAAATTTGTATTTTTCACCCTCAAATCCCACCTCAAATGAATCTCTCTCAAGCAATTAAAGAGCTAATTTCTTGCTTAATTGTTTTAACCATTAGTTGCTCATATAATTAGCCAATGTCCTCATATTTGAAAGTCCCTAAATAATGATTGAGAGCCCCCCTAATCAACCCAAAATTCTATTACAAATCAGTAAATATAATCTTGGTTAAAGCCGACTTTGATCACTACTTGTGGTGAGTTTTCAAGGTAGCATGGAATTGGGGGTTTAACTTCATCCAATTGGAGTTAATTTGAAGTTTTCAAGCATCTTTGGTGATCAAATTATAAAGTGGATATCCCATAATCAAGTCTACAAAGTCAATCTTAAGCTACAACTGCATCAATTTCTACAAGTAAATTGTTGAGGTATTTCTACAAGTAAATTGTTCTACTTTACCCCTTGATTTAGAACTTAATTTACATTTAATTTTGATGTCATGGTTGAATTAGAATTTTGTTTAGAAACTATGTTTATAATTATCATGAATCAAGCTAAGAAATTCATCATCTATGCCATAACTTTAATTATCATGATGTCAAAATTAATGGGTAAATCATATCATGGTTTAAGCAAAGGCATTGTCTACATTTTGTAAGTTTAATAGGATGATTGAAAGGTCATATGTGTAATCCATCTTCCATTAGGACTAAGAGAGAAAAGTGTGATTGTGTCTTGTTCATAGAGCCAATTTGCTTGCCTTCATAGGTGAAATGCTTATGTAGATGCCAATGTAGGACTTTCATGCTTGTGACGGTTTAGTATTGACTATAGTATTTTATAAAAATTAAGATAGAGCTTTGAGTAGCATAAGTGAGTGTAGTAAGAAATGTAATAGTAAGAGAAACAAGTTTTGGCTATGTACAAGGGCATGGAAATTTCACCACTCCATGATTTTCTTGGTTATGTAAAGAGAGCAAGAATTGAGAGTAGAGTGTCTAATTTAGGTCTTAAGTATCATAAGCAGTTAATTATGTTTTAAAATAGGTTTATCTTTTCATTGGGTCTAAGGTTTGTCTCACTCATCTAAACAATTTAAGGTAACTAGTTTCTTTAATGATTGAGATGTAAGAAATCTGTCAAGGCTTATGGCATGTCTATGCATACAGATTTAAGGTAGTTAATGCATGTATAGATCTAAGTAAGAGATGTTTGTGATTATGTAAGTACTACTAATTCATGATCATGCTAATGTAGAGGATTGTCAATATAAGAAATGTTTGTATAAGTAATACCAATGCATTTTATATGTATCAATGATGTGTGATTATGTAAGTTCTACTAATGCATGAGCATGCTAATGTAGAGGATTGTCAATATAAGAAATGTTTATATAAGTAATACCAATGCATTTTATATGTATCAATGATGAGTTATTCTTTCTTAAGATAGAATCATGTTGCTAGGACAATGAAGTCATGTAAAAAAGTGACATGGGAAATTAGTCACCTCATGATTTTTCTCAATAAATTATTAATTATAATGAGAGTGTGTGCAATACACCAATTTAGATTCAAGTGTGTGATCAAGTCTACTAATATACCTTTTTATGTAAGCTTTTGCATGCTTAAGGGATAATCATCTTGAAGTGAATCTTACCAATATCTATGCATACATGCAATGATTGTATCTTGCATGCAACATTTAAGTAGGAGTATGCTCGTTTATCTTAATGTCTATATAGGAGTATGCTTTTTGCCATCAATACCCATGCCTATGAAAGTCTATTCCTCATATATATTTCTATGCATTTAAATAGCAAAAGTTTAAACTTTGTTAGAATTAGGTGTGAGTAGAAGGAATTCTCTTTTGAGCAAGTAAATTATTGTGCATACAAGATAAATTTTAACATATCCTGATGAATGCACCAATGTTTTTGCATTTAATAATTATCTGCAAAAATTGTTTAATCTTGAGAGTGATTGGGTATTCTTTAGAAAAGACTTAGTAAAGGACTTATATGTTTTATTCTGCTACTTAATAAAAAGTTTTAAATTGACCTTAATTTTGTTGGACTCTCTTGGGTTCGGATGAGAGAACCATCCAAATCCTAAGTGAGAGGCACCCAATTAACCATGAGGACGATCCCAAGAGGAGGGGATCTATGTGGGGCCTCACAAAGGTAGCTACAAGCACTTGTGAAGTGGGTTGTTGATATTGAAAGTTGGTGTAAGCAATCTTTAACATTGAAGGTGGGTGTAAGTAGAGCCTGTAGTAGATGGTAAAAAAATTGAGAGTGGGCTATAACATTGAAACATTTCCATGAGATACAATTGAAGTTGCCACCTCTGCTACAAAGGCTAATCAATAACCACCACATTCACCACCAAATTTTGAGAGTCATGAGCAAAGTAGTGAGTGTTCTCTTTCCTAAGTTTCTCTTTTTTCCACATGCTAATAATATCTTTCATATGTCTATAAAACGTTCTTCTTAATATCTTGGACACCTATTTAGTTTTTTTTAATGCAAATTGATTTAAGGCATGACAAGAACACCTTATGTGAGTAACATGCATACCCAACATCATCTTAGCCAAACACATATAACGCATGCATTTTTTAGTAGCATTGTCATGTAGTTTAAGATCATCTCATTGCCATGTAGTTTAAGATTTGTGTCAACTATCGCATACCATTTGGGGTAAGTTTTTCCAAACAAGGCATGCACACTTCCTCTTGATATCTCTCTTGAGGCTAAAAAAACAAAGGTATTTTTTCATTTTTAGCTTAGACTAGTATTCATATCTGTGAGATCCCTGTCCCCACCATGCGACGGATTCGGGTACTAGCAGCGGAAGTAGCACTTCTCGCACGGGACAGGGGTCCCACATTCGGGGCCTCGTCCACGGATATCCGGACAAGAGACTAATCCGTCGGTTTTTCCAAAACCGAACCCGGAAAAAACTTCCCTTACCCGGAAAACACGGGCGATTCCACCAGGATAACTCTTTACTCTAACGTAGTCAAGATCGTTACGGATCAACTGATCTGACTGCACCTTTAACGGTACTTGGTCAAATCAAGGAAGAACTTGCACTTGAATCATTGGGATCAACGCTTTTTTCCCCATCAAGAGGCACAGCCGTTGATTCCTATCCATAGAACAATTTCTATCCGGGATTTACTTCATCTATCGTAATAATAGAAATTAAATCTCGATTTACGGATCCATCAGTCCAGCCTAACCCCATCCGATCCCATGGGTTAGCCAACCGCCCAACCACTGTAGTGATGGGATCCAATTTGGAATTTGGTTAGGTTTTGTCCCGGGTACCAAGGAAAAGAGTTCCAAGGCCCCCTAGCCGGAAGTTCATGCAAACATAAAATTAGGCACACCACTTACACACCCAATATGAAATTGCCTTTTTCTTAGCATCGGCTAACTTTAAAACAATCCTTTAATGAAACCATAGTACCACTGATCACAGTCTTCCAAATTATCCGATTGATTCTCAAATTTTCCATCATTCCTTCATCAGATTATCTATGGCATCATTGGCAACTAGAACGCTCACCACCTGACCACTCAGGGGCCGTTTCTATAGTTCCTAGCCCATAATACTCGGCAATATAATCACTTATCAAGATGGACTCTCGTTGAAGATCAGCAAGATCAACCAACAGATCCATATAAAAGAGCCATGGACTCATCCGTTGAGGACCAGCAAGGTCAGTCAACCAGATCCATGCCCGGTTTCACAAAACAACTCTTACTCCTTGTTCCAATATCTTCCTCGACGCACGCGTGGGTATCCTAGGTGACCCAGAGCCCGAGCACCGTATGGTCAGCACCCTCTAGGATCCTTCGCAGATGACCTAGCGCTTCACTCATAGGCCGCTTCCTTGGTCCCTCATCCACCGTACCGGAAGCTCACCATTTTAATCGAACCGAGGCTGGTCAAGACCTCGGTCGACCTTGCTACGCGAGACGTCCTCCATTGACTCTCCGTCAGCAGTTGCAACTTTATCAGTTAGGTCTCCACGACCTTAATCACAAGACGGTCAAAATGCTTCCCCAGTATTCTTGACATAAAACAGCCATTTACAAACAGCATTTACAAACAGTTTACAAACAGCCATTTACAAACAGCATTTACAAACAGTTTACAAATACAGTTTCTATATTAACTCTCATTTTTCCACATTGTTCCTCATTAATCCACATTACTTATTCCACATTCCATTTATATGTGTACTCATCCAATCACCTCATTTTCCATCTCTTCACTTCAGATTCCTTCACATCACATATCATATATTCACATCCATATCCACATCCATACATCCACATCCATATCCACATTCATATCCATACATCCACATCTACATGCTTATCTCCATTTTCACATCTTCATTTATACATCCACATCCCATATCCACATTCATACATACACATCCATACATCCATCCACATCCACATTCACATCCATACATTCACATCCATACATCCACATCTACATGCTTACCTCCATTTTCACATCCTCATTTATACATCCACATCCCATATCCACATTCATACATACACATCCATACATCCACATCTACATCCACATACAGACATACATCCACATCCACATTCACATTCACATACATCCACATCCACATTCCCATACATCCACATCTATACATCCACATTCCACATTCACATCTATACATCCACATCTACATTCACATTCACATACATCCACATCTACATTCACATTCACATACATCCACCTCCACATTCCACATTCACATCTATACATCCACATCTACATCCACATTCACATACATCCACATCCACATTCCCATTCACATCTATACATCCACATCCATTCACATCTATACATCCACATCTACATCCACATTCACATCTATGCATATATATCTTCATGCATATATCCATTTTCACGTTCATACATCCACATCTACATGCTTACCTCCATTTTCACATCCTCATTTATACATCCACATCCCATATCCACATTCATACATACACATCCATACATCCACATCTACATCCACATACATACATACATCCACATCCACATTCACATTCACATACATCCACATCCACATTCCCATACATCCACATCTATACATCCACATTCCACATTCACATCTATACATCCACATCTACATTCACATTCACATACATCCACATCTACATTCACATTCACATACATCCACATCCACATTCCACATTCACATCTATACATCCATTTCCACATTCCCATTTATATAACCCCATATAGCTTCACATCTAATCTTTTACATCACATCCATTCTCGCCCTATCACAACCCATATACATCTTATCCTATCACATACACTTCTTACCTCATCCCCCCATACACATCTTAATTCATCTTATCACCTCCTAACTTATTTCATAAGCATCTTATCACCTCTTATCACACCTCTTATCACATCTCTTATCACCTCCTAACTTATTTCATAAGCATCTTATCACACCTCTTATCACATCCTATCACATCTCTTATCTATTTATAGAATACAAGAGAATTCTTACATTTGATATAAGATTTCTTTACACATTTATTTATGAATAAATTCTATTTAAGGAGATTAATACTTTCAAAGTAAAAATCAATCTTTTATGCATCTTCCTATGCATAAATTCATTTTTAATGAAAATGACACTTTTGAATTAAATTTTAATCTTTTATGCATTTTTCTATACATAAATTCAATTTAGATGAGAATGACACTTTTGAATTAAAAAAATCAATCTTTTATGCATCTTCTTATGCATAAATTCAATTTGGTAGGAATTGCACTTTTAGAATAAAAAAATTTCTCTTATGCATCTAAGTTAAGCATAAAATCCATTTATGAGGAAAATCACACTTTTAGTATGTAAAGAATATCTTTTATGCATACCTATATGCATGAAATCCAATATGATAAAAGTAACACTCTTACAATAAAATAATCAACTTTTATGCATACCTCTATGCATGAAATTCAATTATGATAAAAGTCACACTTTTATAATAAAATAATCAACTTTTATGCATACCTCTATGCATGAAATCCAATATGATAAAAGTAACACTTTTGATATAAAAATTTTTTCATTATGCATACTTCTATGCATGAAATAAAAATGATAAAAATAACACTTTTGATATAAAAATTTATCCATTATGCATACTTCTATGCATGAAATAAAAATGGTAAAAATAGCACTTTTGATATAAAAATTTATCCATTATGCATACTTCTATGCATGAAATAAAAATGGTAAAAATAACACTTTTGATATAAAAACTTATCCTTTATGCCTAATATTAAAATTCAATTTCTCCATGATTGTAATGAAATTCTTTCAATTAATCTAGGATGATAATTCCTAGAATATGGTAGGAAGTCCTCTTTTTATGCTTTGTATGAGATTATTTTATGCATAATTTTTATAAAAATTTTGCCATAGCTCCGCTGCTATGACTGATAAATCTCAATTTTTCTAAGGGATAATGCTTATCATTAAGGAAATAATTAAAATGATCTCTACTTGGATTATTAATCCATAATGGATTGGATCATCAATATTCATAAACTAAAAGCATAGAAAAAAGCCATTAATTTGGCCTCAAGCATAGCTTAATCTTGGGTTAAGGAAAAGCTTTATGAAAAGCTTGATTTGGATTGAGAACGGTTCATGAGTATGACCATTTCTTGAGTGAGAGAGAGAATTTACATAAAAATCATTAGAATTTAAACATAAATGAAAATTAACTTCAATAGCATTATGTAACTCTTCACTACTATTCAAACTTCAATAGCATTAAAAAAAAACCATACTAATTAAACTTCTCAAGCTTGAGAGGGGTTGAGAAGAGAGAAACATTGAGAAATTATAGAAAGATCAATATTCACTAATTACCTTACAACTTGCTTGATTCTTTGTTCACGGTAGAGGCCCCCAACCAATCAATTGGTTAAGTATGTTGATGGAGCCACTAATGGGGATTGAAGAAAGAGAGAAGCTCCAAAAACTAGTGAATTATTAAATGAATTCACAGTTTCTGGCTTAGGTGGAGTAGAGTAACGATGCATAAACACTATATATTTTTCAACAAGGGTGAGGCTTCTATTTATAGGAAAAATTGAGCTCCTAACCAAACAAACTGATTCTAGAATTTTCTAAATCAGTTTGGTCAATATTTGACCATTTTTAGGTCAATTAAGCTAAATTTTTGGAACTAGACTTGAATGAGGAGAGAGGAGAGATGAAATATCTCAATTTTT
The DNA here is from genome assembly GCF_041138505.1 of Cibotium barometz. Lineage (NCBI taxonomy): Eukaryota > Viridiplantae > Streptophyta > Polypodiopsida > Cyatheales > Cibotiaceae > Cibotium > Cibotium barometz. The sequence continues at coordinate 24,526,858 of NC_141077.1, forward strand.
ATGAGTTTAAAACTCATTCAAGCATGTGAAATATGCACCTCCTTTAAAGAACTCCCCTTCCTTACATATGTCATATTTTTAATATTGCTCATAGTTTTTTACTAATAAACCTTGTACATTTTCAACTCTTCATCTTATGTGAAATATGCACCTCCTTTAAAGAATTCCCCTTCCTTACATATGTCATATTTTTAATATTGCTCATAGTTTTTTTACTAATAAACCTTGTACATTTTCAACTCTTCATCTTATGTGAGCATTTAAGGGACTCCCCTTCCTTACATATGTGTCATAATAAATCATTATACCCAAAATATCTCATATTTTTAATATTGCACATAGTTTTTTTACTAATAAACCTTGTACATTTTCAACTCTTCACCTCATGTGAGCATTTACTCATTTTTGGGTATTTTCTTTTTACAAGTTGGATTTATCTCCTCCCTACACATGGATTGATGCTATTGGTCCATAGGAACCTTAATTGGACCATAGTCTAAAGATTTCTGAAAATCTAGACCCTTAGGCTAAGGTTCTTTATAGCTATTTTCAATTAATTCCAATTGCACATTGAAAATTCTTTTTGAATTTCTGTTTCAGGGGAACTCATCTGAATTAGAAGAGATATTTTTCTATCCAAAAATATTCAAAATCTGAATATTCTCTCTCTAGAATATTTTCTCTCTCTAGGTTAAAACAGTTAGAAACAAGTCTTTTATATTTCTGAAGAGGGATTGATTACAGGGGAAGATACTAGACATCAAAAAGGGGTTGGGGGAGGAATCTTACATTCTACCCCACTTAAAAAACGCGAGATGTCCTCATCTCGCAACTTGTGATAATTTCGCAAGATTCACGAATATGAGACTTAGAGAAAAATTTTAATCAAGATTAACCACCAAGATAAGTCTTAAAGAGAGCAAGATTCAAAATACGAACAAGATTTAAACTTTATTCATTCTCGAAACTTATACAGTAAAGATAGAGGAACTCTTTACACTTCCATAAGTCCGTCCATCATATGGTCACAAAAGCAGTCCTCACAAGCTGCACAAGTATAAGGTAACTCATCTATGGGAATGATTCTGTGGGTTATTGCTGCGCCTATCTCAGTGGTAATAGGTGTTCTAACAAAAGGACCTCTGAGAGGCAAGCCAAAAACGGGGTAAAGGCATATCTTCTCATGAGGAAGAAAACACGCCAGTAAGAAGACCCGCTCAGAAAACCCAGGATGCCTTGATCTCATGACGCAGTAGTATCGGGGACCCAAACCCAAAGCTTCAATAACCATGGCCAAGCGGACATTGTTACGAAAGTGCTGCTGACCCCAGGGTGTTACCCTAGTTATGTCTTGATAGGTCCGCCATTTGGTCTGCGCTACAGAAGTTCCCAAGTGAGGGAAAAGTGAGCGCTCATACTGTTCTATAAAATCCTTCTTCACAGACTCACTTGCGTCTTGAAGGTGAGGAATCATTATGGATAAAACTAATTCTTGTTGCCAAGCCATGAAGGAGATTAGGAAGAAAGGAGATCGATGGGAGTAAGATTACTGTGAGCGACAAGTAAAAGTTACGACTTATATAAAGGAAGGAGCTAGCGTAACTTAGAAGCCAACGGTAGCTTGCCACTGAAGTTTTACCGTCTTTCCATGATTTGGGTTTGGCACAATTTTCTATAGAAGGCATTAAGAACTTTGAGATGAGGAGATAAAAGAAGCTCGTAAGCTAAGTCACTTACTTTCTTTGAATTCAGATAAGGCTCACAATATCTGGGGGATAACTTCTTAAACTCCCTAATAGATAAAGAACTTCTTTTGTGCCGTACTCAAATGAAGACCAAAACCTTGGTATCCAAAACACCGATTTTCACTTCTGAACTCGTTGTTCTGAATCCTTAAAACAGGTGGGACTCTTGAGAAGTATTCAGGAAAAGGTTCTTCCTTTTTTAAACAGAATCTTTCTTTTATTTTAGAGATAGAATAATTATAAGATCAGAAAGGGAGATTCTTACTCCTGTATACCTCTAAGGCTGGGGGAGAATCTTACATTCTACCCCACTTAAAAAGTGCGAGATGTCCTCATCTCATAAAGTAGAGGACAACTCTTTTTCTTAAGATCCAATTTTATTCTGGGGTTCCTTATATTCTGGTCAACCCAACAGAATACTGGGATAAATATCCCTTAGAACTCATCATTAAATAACAATTCATTCAGATCATATCATTCATATCTTTAACATGATAAAGGTTCATTAGACCGAAAAATTTCCTTCTGAGCATTCCTCCACGGGAATTTCAGTCAAGTAAGTTCTCAATTTGTCATCCCTTAACTTGATCTAACGGTCAAGTGTTAACAGTAGCAATTTGACAGCACAATCCACTAATCTCATAGTGATTTGCTGAATCATTTTCATCATTTATCATTACAGGGACTCGTCCCAATCATCCACCTTGTGGTTTCGCTCAGCTTATTACATTTCAATCCATTTTCAGGGATCATCATTTTTCAATCAGAATCCAAATCAATTCATCAGTTCCCAAACAGAATTAAAAATCATATCAACCACATTCAAAATCATCATCTGGATAGCATTAACACTTATAATTTCAAGTCTTAGATTTACTCGTATATACTGTCGGTAAAGAGCTGCAGTTATACCCTCGGTATATACGGATAGTCATGATACTCGAAACTATAAGGTAAATACCATCATGTCTAGGTCTCAAGCAAGTAAAGGATTCTATATAATTGCGGTACTTCCATCTGAAGACCCAATTACCAAATTACGAATTTCAATTTGAATATCAAATTGTATGAATTATATCACACAATTACAACCTTTTTGTGTTTCTTGATAAATTTCTGACCTATTTGTCTTCTCAATTGATCTTTATTAACCAAATGCTCTGATACCAATTGTGAGATCCCTGTCCCCACCATGCGACAGATTCGGGTACTAGCAGCGGAAGTAGCACTTCTCGCACGGGACAGGGGTCCCACATTCGGGGCCTCGTCCATGGATATCCGGACAAGAGACTAATCCGTCGGTTTTTCCAAAACCGAACCCGGAAAAAACTTCCCTTACCCGGAAAACACGGGCGATTCCACCAGGATAACTCTTTACTCTAACGTAGTCAAGATCGTTACGGATCAACTGATCTGACTGCACCTTTAACGGTACTTGGTCAAATCAAGGAAGAACTTGCACTTGAATCATTGGAATCAACGCTTTTTTCCCCATCAAGAGGCACAGCCGTTGATTCCTATCCATAGAACAATTTCTATCCGGGATTTACTTCATCTATCGTAATAATAGAAATTAAATCTCGATTTACGGATCCATCAGTCCAGCCTAACCCCATCCGATCCCATGGGTTAGCCAACCGCCCAACCACTGTAGTGATGGGATCCAATTTGGAATTTGGTTAGGTTTTGTCCCGGGTACCAAGGAAAAGAGTTCCAAGGCCCCCTAGCCGGAAGTTCATGCAAACATAAAATTAGGCACACCACTTACACACCCAATATGAAATTGCCTTTTTCTTAGCATCAGCTAACTTTAAAACAATCCTTTAATGAAACCATAGTACCACTGATCACAGTCTTCCAAATTATCCGATTGATTCTCAAATTTTCCATCATTCCTTCATCAGATTATCTATGGCATCATTGGCAACTAGAACGCTCACCACCTGACCACTCAGGGGCCGTTTCTATAGTTCCTAGCCCATAATACTCGGCAATATAATCACTTATCAAGATGGACTCTCGTTGAAGATCAGCAAGATCAACCAACAGATCCATATAAAAGAGCCATGGACTCATCCGTTGAGGACCAGCAAGGTCAGTCAACCAGATCCATGCCCGGTTTCACAAAACAACTCTTACTCCTTGTTCCAATATCTTCCTCGACGCACGCGTGGGTATCCTAGGTGACCCAGAGCCCGAGCACCGTATGGTCAGCACCCTCTAGGATCCTTCGCAGGTGACCTAGCGCTTCACTCATAGGCCGCTTCCTTGGTCCCTCATCCACCATACCGGAAGCTCACCATTTTAATCGAACCGAGGCTGGTCAAGACCTCGGTCGACCTTGCTACGCGAGACGTCCTCCATTGACTCTCCGTCAGCAGTTGCAACTTTATCAGTTAGGTCTCCACGACCTTAATCACAAGACGGTCAAAATGCTTCCCCAGCATTCTTGACATAAAACAGCCATTTACAAACAGCATTTACAAACAGTTTACAAACAGCCATTTACAAACAGCATTTACAAACAGTTTACAAATACAGTTTCTATATTAACTCTCATTTTTCCACATTGTTCCTCATTAATCCACATTACTTATTCCACATTCCATTTATATGTGTACTCATCCAATCACCTCATTTTCCATCTCTTCACTTCAGATTCCTTCACATCACATATCATATATTCACATCCATATCCACATCCATACATCCACATCCATATCCACATTCATATCCATACATCCACATCTACATGCTTATCTCCATTTTCACATCTTCATTTATACATCCACATCCCATATCCACATTCATACATACACATCCATACATCCATCCACATCCACATTCACATCCATACATCCACATTCACATCCATACATTCACATCCATACATCCACATCTACATGCTTACCTCCATTTTCACATCCTCATTTATACATCCACATCCCATATCCACATTCATACATACACATCCATACATCCACATCTACATCCACATACAGACATACATCCACATCCACATTCACATTCACATACATCCACATCCACATTTCCATACATCCACATTCCACATTCACATCTATACATCCACATCTACATTCACATTCACATACATCCACATCTACATTCACATTCACATACATCCACCTCCACATTCCACATTCACATCTATACATCCACATCTACATCCACATTCACATACATCCACATCCACATTCCCATTCACATCTATACATCCACATCCATTCACATCTATACATCCACATCTACATCCACATTCACATCTATGCATATATATCTTCATGCATATATCCATTTTCACGTTCATACATCCACATCTACATGCTTACCTCCATTTTCACATCCTCATTTATACATCCACATCCCATATCCACATTCATACATACACATCCATACATCCACATCTACATCCACATACATACATACATCCACATCCACATTCACATTCACATACATCCACATCCACATTCCCATACATCCACATCTATACATCCACATTCCACATTCACATCTATACATCCACATCTACATTCACATTCACATACATCCACATCTACATTCACATTCACATACATCCACATCCACATTCCACATTCACATCTATACATCCATTTTCACATTCCCATTTATATAACCCCATATAGCTTCACATCTAATCTTTTACATCACATCCATTCTCGCCCTATCACAACCCATATACATCTTATCCTATCACATACACTTCTTACCTCATCCCCCCATACACATCTTAATTCATCTTATCACCTCCTAACTTATTTCATAAGCATCTTATCACCTCTTATCACACCTCTTATCACATCTCTTATCACCTCCTAACTTATTTCATAAGCATCTTATCACACCTCTTATCACATCCTATCACATCTCTTATCTATTTATAGAATACAAGAGAATTCTTACATTTGATATAAGATTTCTTTACACATTTATTTATAAATAAATTCTATTTAAGGAGATTAATACTTTCAAAGTAAAAATCAATCTTTTATGCATCTTCCTATGCATAAATTTATTTTTAATGAAAATGACACTTTTGAATTAAATTTTAATCTTTTATGCATTTTTCTATACATAAATTCAATTTAGATGAGAATGACACTTTTGAATTAAAAAAATCAATCTTTTATGCATCTTCTTATGCATAAATTCAATTTGGTAGGAATTACACTTCTAGAATAAAAAAATTTCTCTTATGCATCTAAGTTAAGCATAAAATCCATTTATGAGAAAAATCACACTTTTAGTATGTAAAGAATATCTTTTATGCATACCTATATGCATGAAATCCAATATGATAAAAGTAACACTCTTACAATAAAATAATCAACTTTTATGCATACCTCTATGCATGAAATTCAATTATGATAAAAGTCACACTTTTATAATAAAATAATCAACTTTTATGCATACCTCTATGCATGAAATCCAATATGATAAAAGTAACACTTTTGATATAAAAATTTTTTCATTATGCATACTTCTATGCATGAAATAAAAATGATAAAAATAACACTTTTGATATAAAAATTTATCCATTATGCATACTTCTATGCATGAAATAAAAATGGTAAAAATAACACTTTTGATATAAAAATTTATCCATTATGCATACTTCTATGCATGAAATAAAAATGGTAAAAATAACACTTTTGATATAAAAACTTATCCTTTATGCCTAATATTAAAATTCAATTTCTCCATGATTGTAATGAAATTCTTTCAATTAATCTAGGATGATAATTCCTAGAATATGGTAGGAAGTCCTCTTTTTATGCTTTGTATGAGATTATTTTATGCATAATTTTTATAAAAATTTTACCATAGCTCCGCTGCTATGACTGATAAATCTCAATTTTTCTAAGGGATAATGCTTATCATTAAGGAAATAATTAAAATGATCTCTACTTGGATTATTAATCCATAATGGATTGGATCATCAATATTCATAAACTAAAAGCATAGAAAAAAGCCATTAATTTGACCTCAAGCATAGCTTAATCTTGGGTTAAGGAAAAACTTTATGAAAAGCTTGATTTGGATTGAGAACGGTTCATGAGTATGACCATTTCTTGAGTGAGAGAGAGAATTTACATAAAAATCATTAGAATTTAAACATAAATAAAAATTAACTTCAATAGCATTATGTAACTCTTCACTACTATTCAAACTTCAATAGCATTAAAAAAAACCATACCAATTAAACTTCTCAAGCTTGAGAGGGGTTGAGAAGAGAGAAACATTGAGAAATTATAGAAAGATCAATATTCACTAATTACCTTACAACTTGCTTGATTCTTTGTTCACGGTAGAGGCCCCCAACCAATCAATTGGTTAAGTATGTTGATGGAGCCACTAATGGGGATTGAAGAAAGAGAGAAGCTCCAAAAACTAGTGAATTATTAAATGAATTCACAGTTTCTGGCTTAGGTGGAGTAGAGTAACGATGCATAAACACTATATATTTTTCAACAAGGGTGAGGCTTCTATTTATAGGAAAAATTGAGCTCCTAACCAAACAAACTGATTCTAGAATTTTCTAAATCAGTTTGGTCAATATTTGACCATTTTTAGGTCAGTTAAGCTAAATTTTTGGAACTAGACTTGAATGAGGAGAGAGGAGAGATGAAATATCTCAATTTTTATGAGTTTAAAACTCATTCAAGCATGTGAAATATGCACCTCCTTTAAAGAACTCCCCTTCCTTACATATGTCATATTTTTAATATTGCTCATAGTTTTTTACTAATAAACCTTGTACATTTTCAACTCTTCATCTTATGTGAAATATGCACCTCCTTTAAAGAATTCCCCTTCCTTACATATGTCATATTTTTAATATTGCTCATAGTTTTTTTACTAATAAACCTTGTACATTTTCAACTCTTCATCTTATGTGAGCATTTAAGGGACTCCCCTTCCTTACATATGTGTCATAATAAATCATTATACCCAAAATATCTCATATTTTTAATATTGCACATAGTTTTTTTACTAATAAACCTTGTACATTTTCAACTCTTCACCTCATGTGAGCATTTACTCATTTTTGGGTATTTTCTTTTTACAAGTTGGATTTATCTCCTCCCTACACATGGATTGATGCTATTGGTCCATAGGAACCTTAATTGGACCATAGTCTAAAGATTTCTAAAAATCTAGACCCTTAGGCTAAGGTTCTTTATAGCTATTTTCAATTAATTCCACTTGCACATTGAAAATTCTTTTTGAATTTCTGTTTCAGGGGAACTCATCTGAATTAGAAGAGATATTTTTCTATCCAAAAATATTCAAAATCTGAATATTCTCTCTCTAGAATATTTTCTCTCTCTAGATTAAAACAGTTAGAAACAAGTCTTTTATATTTCTGAAGAGGGATTGATTACAGGGGAAGATACTAGACATCAAAAAGAGGTTGGAGGAGAAATCTTACAATATCGATCCTTTTTAAAGAAGCTTGATATACTTGATGATCAAGATGTGAAAGAGCCAATAGAATGTCGCTCCCTCATCAACATGGGGTCATGGGTTGCTAAGTTCAATGAGTCATATGCGAAAATAGCTCAAATCTATCTTCTTTTTGAAAAAGCTCACCTATTATCTATTCAAACTTCGTCTAAGCTCATTAACCGTGGTGACAAGCAAATGTGCCAATCCATGCTTACCACGTCTCCACAAACATAAGAGACACGTTTCACAAGAGCAAGTAAACCAAGGAATGAACTAGCACAATGTTAGGAAAAAACTATAATTTACATGTCCTCTATCGTATTTTTCACAATTACAATTGAAAAGACCTAGTTATAATTGTTCTTTACCCTTAATTATAACTAGGTCTTTTCAATTTTGAAGGCAAAGAAAAATCATAACTAATTTGATTGATACAAAGCACATTGATTGAACTATGCATGCACTCCTCATCATAATGCTTGTGGTAACTATATTGGACCACATGGCCTACATGGCAAGTTGGCAACACCAAAGTGCATGAAACCCAAGATCTAAGATGGGTGCTTGATGCGTAAACCGTGCACAAAATGAGAGAAAAATAAAGAGAGGAAATTTTTTGACTTCTTATAAAAGACCACAAGGTCTAGAAAGGCATCAATGGTATTAACTTAAACATGCACATTGGCACATAATAGAACTTTATAGAAGGGTAAAACAAAACTCATGTTTTTTTTAAAAAGGTGGCCTTGTACTAAATTCTAGCTGCATAGAGCCTTACTGAGGTCTAGGTTTGTCCCATGCTGGCTCTTGATACAAACAGCTCTCAGACCAGCTACCAACTCTTGTTAGATTGAAAGAGGCATATCTTCTTAGCTCCTTTCACAACTATCCAGTCTCAAGTAGAGACCTAGAAATCTCTGATCAAGGTATTGAATAAAGAGAGAAAGGGGGCCAAAGTCCTTCCAAGACAAGCAATATCCGCCTCGATCTCTTGAGAGATTAAGAGATCGAGGTGGATGACAAATACTTCAAACCTATCAACAACTGAAGCCCTTCCCCAACTGACAAAAAGATGTGACCAAACTCCATTTGTAACACGTGGAAGCTCTGGGAGTCTTCTTTCAATCCTAAACACTAGTGAGAACATGCTGATGCAAAAACGCAGATAGAAGGGAGAGTAGAGAGAGAGATATGCTGGAAATTCAGTATATTCATATGGTACAAAAAGGTACTCAGTCTACAGCCATAGGCTGCCTTGCTAAAAAGGTGTAACACACCAAAATCTGTCCTAGTATTTAATCCACTCCATAAGGGAGAGAATGACTACAACTATGAGCACATGTGCCTTTTATAGGCCTCTTGGACCAAAGGAGATCTGGCCGACCAGCAGTCAGCCAGCCGACTGGACAAAATCTTCATATCACTTGATGCGCATGCAGCCGCCCCATCTGGTTCAACCGACAGGACCCTCCTTGCGGCCGACAGGTCTTCTGGTTCTTCTCCAAGTCCACACTAGCCACTTCTGCACCTTATGCTCCACTTCTGGTTCTAAATGCTCTTTTGTTGGCTGCCCCTTCTGGATTATCTTTTGAGAATGTCCATGGCAATTCTTGCACATGAAATCCCCCTCTGCTAAACTTGATGACGGGATTCCAACTTTTTCCTTGGATGACTGTCATCATCCCACTCTATTATCAGAGTCCCTCTGTCATCCATCCGTCTCTGGCAACCCTTCTCACGGAAAACCCGGCCCGGTCTCCAAAACCACTCTGACTCTGAATAAGATCTATGCATCTGTTTCATCCAATCCCCAATCCGTTCCTGCCCTAACTCTGAACACTATCTTGGTCTTCATTCCTGAGAAATGAGTCTGGCACTCTCACATCACCCCTTGGAGGATAATCCTCCCTTGGGACCGTTGCCCGAGAACCTATCTGGCTCCATCCCCTCTGGCTTTGTGGAACACCACCAACAAACCTCCTAGGAACTCTTCCCGTTCCTGTGTTCCTTGCCTTGGGCTTCGTATCCATGTACTTTCCTGTACCTTGGACCTGTACACCATCATATGGGACTGAATCAGTGTTTAGCTTTGCTGAGCCTGATGCTCTGATACCAATGTAACACGCGGAAGCTCTGGGAGTCTTCTTTCAGCCCTACACACTAGTGAGAACATGCTGATGCAAAAACGCAAACAGAAGGGAGAGTAGAGAGAGAGAGAGAGAGAGAGAGAGAGAGAGAGAGAGAGAGAGAGAGAGAGAGAGAGAGAGATGCTGGAAATTTAGTATATTCATATGGTACAAAAAGGTACTCAGTCTACAGCCCTAGGCTGCCTTGCTAAAAAGGTGTAACACACCAAAATTTAGTATATTCATATGGTACAAAAAGGTACTCAGTCTACAGCCATAGGCTGCCTTGCTAAAAAGGTGTAACACACCAAAATCAGTCCTAGTACTTGATCCACTCCATAAGGGAGAGAATGACTACAACAATGAGCACATGTGCCTTTTATAGGCCTCTTGGACCAAAGGAGATCTGGCCGACTGCTAAGCCGACTCGACAAAATCTTCATATCACTTGATGCGCCTGCAGCCGCCTCATCTAGTTCAACCGACAGGACCCTCCATGCAGCCGACAGGTCTTCTGGTTCTTCTCCAAGTCCACACTAGCCACTTCTGCAGCTTATGCTCCACTTCTGGTTCTAAATGCTCTTTTGTTGGCTGCCCCTTCTGGGTTATCTTCTGAGAATGTCCATGGCAATTCTTGCACATGACACCATTTTGGCCAATAATAATCCTCCTATATTTTGTCATGAACTACTAAATTTAGCTCAGCATGATGATAAATATGCTGTAGAAGTCCATTTAATAGGAGAGATCTGAGTTAAATAAATGTATTTACTTCTATACATAATAAGTTGGATAATCTCATCCTCAGTTAAGTGAAGAGGAGGAGCATCACGCTGTAATGAACAGAGGGTAATCTAACCATGTGGTTACCTAGAATAGCAGAGTCTATGTAGATATCTAGAAAGTAGTTATCTGTCCATGTGCATACCTAGAAAGGGGAACCATCTGATGATCCTATACCATCCCCACCAAGAACTTACAAGATGCATCAAGGAAGCAACTGCGGGTTCACCCAAGGCGGTGATCAAGAGCAATAAACCTAACGTGATGAAGATAAGTGACAGCTTGAAAGACAACCCTTGATCAACCAAGGAAGGTGGCAAAGAGCAAGAGATCCAATGTGATGAAGATCAGTGACAACTTGGAATGCAACATCTGTCTCAAGTGGTGAAACCTGAGCCTACATAATATCATAACTTGTATCGCCTAGGTCCTGTTCTCGCAAGGTCAATTCTCCATAAAAGGGACTCCATATATGGCTACTAGTCATGCCAAGGTTACCCCACACACACACACTGAGAGAGAGAGAGAGAGAGAGAGAGAGAGAGCATTGGATAAAAAGGGGTGAACTAGTTTTTCACTATTTTTTTGAGCTTTTATCTAAGCAAATATTAGAATATTGTACCCTCTCTTTTTAGTCCTGTCTTTTCCAATGGCAAGCCATTAAAAACATCAAATCCCCTGCAAACAAGCATGCCAATAAGGCATGTCAAAGTACCTAAAAGAATCAACAGAAATGGATTAATTTTTTGGAAGTATCAATTTTGCATCTCTTCCCAAGCATCCAAGGAAATTTTTTGCATTGGTATAACTCACGTACAGTCATAACCAGTCAAAAGAATGGCAGTGGAACAATGCCCTCGTGCTGAGGGAAAAATGCCACCTCATTTTTTGAAACAAAAAATACCTTTTTTTTAATCTCAAGTAGTTTTGGCTGGGAACAAAGGCTTAGATGCACATCATTCACTAAGGAGAAGATGTGATATACATAGTGATGTGCACAATAATGTTGTGCCTGCTTCCCTGAATTCTCGCCTATTTGCAATGCTAAAAACACAGCAATTCGCAGCTAATTGATTAAGAATGGCGACTTCCAAGGCAATGGTTGGCTTAAGGCTACACATGACAAACGTGCACATGCTCCCACTAGCACATCTTTGTAAGCTGGGATGATGGTGGCTCTGACCTAGAGTTGGTCCAACCCCTAAACGGAGCTTCTCTCCAACCCTTAGTGCTTAAGATCTCCTTAAGAGCCCACCACAAAAATGGGGAAGCGACAAAAGAATACAACCCAATGGCCAGTGCCCTAACGATACCATTGCTGTAAATGGGCGCGGCCAACACTACTAGAGCTCCCACTATCCCCAGCCATGGTATCAAAACAGGCAAAACAGGCAAATTTCCCATGGTTATCATCACAAACAGAAAGGAGATTGCTCCTAAGAGCCCCACAGACCAACCCATCAAAGGATGCACAGTTTTTGGTATCAGTACTGCTGGTAAAACAAAGGACCCCACCAACCCTGCCATTGCCATGGACCTCATGATGCACACAAACAGAAGCGAGCCTTCAGCACAGCTGCCCCTGCCTGCACACAGCTTCCCAGCTTGGGACTTTTCGGTTTGCTGCTGCCACAACCCTTTCCTGACAAACAGTGCCGTGATCATAGTACCTACATAAAATAGCGCTTCTGACACCACGATGGGAAACTCAGTAGCATATCTGTCAGCACCAAAAAGGAAAGAAATGTGTAAATTATGATGAGAATATTTGGGAGCACAAAGCTGGTATGGGCAGGGAGTTGGGGTGGGTAAGATTGCCCGACCACGCAGGTTCCATGGCCCCCACTGACTGCCAGACCAGTTTGTAACCATCCTGAGTACCATCATATAAATCATCTAACAATACTCACAGAAACAAGAAAAAAACACTAGAGTGGAAACATTCACAGCTTCCTGCTATACAGACCCAATAGTTGATCTGCGTTGCTCATGCCACTGCAGTCCCAATGGCAAAACCGGCCATGACCACCAGTACCATGGCTTCAACCAGGGCATGCTTGGGAAAGTGATCACGCTGTTGGGTCCACATGGGATATTCCATCGAAGCTTCAAATCTAGAAATTAAAAGCAGCAAAACAATACTCTCAAACCAGAACAAAATGATCACAAACATCAAAAGACCATTCCTTCTTGAACAAGGGACAACTCACAGAAATAGGATGCATCCATTTGATAACCAAGAGGCAGGCGGTAGTATCCGTCAAGTTTGGATCCGTTGGCAGGCGGCAGAAACAGAGGCCTCTCCAATAAATCATCAAAACAAGCCATTAAGTAACCTTGGTCAGCACCATCTTTGTTCTCCTTGGTATTTAGCCCAGCCACCAAACTTTTAAAAGTAGCTTCAGATGGCTGCAAATCCCAGCAAAAGGCCCAATTAGTCAAATAAATGAGAAAACCATGTTGCCTAACCTTTCTAAGAAAATTGTATCATAAAAATAACATTGTTGTAGGCAAACCTCCAATACAAAGAGACCAGTGTGGAAGATGCAAGGGTTGATAAAGACTGCACAAAACTGCCCACATTGAAAGAGCTCATCTGTGTTGCGCAGAAAGATGTTGTCAGCATCAAGCATCACAACTCTCTCGTAGCCAACCAGGCTCCATGCATAGAGCTTGTTGAGCGTTAAGAGAAACCGTGGGTCAAAATCATCTTGCCCTCTATAAGGGTTGGGAATATCATCCACAGACACCACCTTCACCTTCTCCCTCTCCCTGCACAAAAAGAAATTTTCAACGAGGTAAGGCAAGATTTTCAAAGCCTGTAACCTTGTGGCTGGATGCTGAGCCTATCGCCGCTCCCCATGCGATAAGAGTCTAAGACTGATGTGCACTTTGGTGGTCAGGTTGCATAGTTACCCAGCTAAGAGTCAGGCATCTAAGTGTGATGATGGGGTGCAGGTGCAGGTGCATGCGCAGGCATTGCGCCCACACCCTAGAAAACCCCATAAGAGTAGCAGCCTGATGGTAGCTTCAAAATGAAAGCTTTGAATTTGAAGCCACATGAAAAAACTTAGTTTCAAATTCTTACTTTCAAGTCAATAATTGAACAGTTAGCTGCCTGTGCAGGCTAAGTTGTGTGCTGACCATAAACAGCCATGGAATTAAAAAAAAAATGAATCTGTTTGATGAAAATACATGCTTCAATCAGCATGCAGATACAAGATGCGGTTCATTGTGCCGCCAATAAGAATTGTGCAAACCTCTTAGGAAAGGTGGACAATTGCAAAGGGAAGAGGCGGGGGTTACTTAAAATTCACAACTAGAGAGAGAGAGAGAGAGAGAGAGGTTATGGTTACTTACAGAGTTTGAACCCATAAACGAGGAACGTCCCGCGATGCAATCACCACAAGATCTGCATCTACAGTGAGGTGGAGCAGGGACTGCATCATGACGCGGGCTGCGATGTAGAACTCATAGTCACGAGGGGTACCCATGTACAGCATTGTGACATAAGCATGCTTCTTCTTAGCATGTCCACCATCATGTCCGGTTACTGTAGAAGGTGAGAAGGAAGAAGGGCTGGCCTCCACTACAGCCATAGCCATAGCCATAGTGGCTATGGCTATGAGAGATAAGAGAGAGGGCAGATAAACGCATCTACTTCTTCTTTTGCACAGCCCATGGGAGTGCATGCTAGAGAGCGCTGTTTCTTCAGTTGGGAAAGAAAAGAGACTCTCTCTCTCTCTCTCTCTGTGCCTGTGCCTGTGTAGAAATATCTCTCTACCTATGTATCTACCTGCTTTGCAAGCAAGCTTTAGGGTCTATCGCACAACATCAAGCTGCTTTTAAGTGGGGAGACGGGATCTTCGATGACAATTAAAAGAGTGCGATTTGCGATTAGTGGGAAATTAGTTCACTAATCGCTCTGAAACCGAATCTTTTTCCTATCGGTCCGTAGGCTTGGTACGTGCAAAGCGCGTCCAGGACAACGGCTTTTTACTCTTTGCTTTATTTTTTTGCAGTTTTGACGTATTTAATAATATTAGCTGGTGCAAGTATGAATATCTGTTTTTGAAAGCAAGCTATTGGAATTTGGGTCTGTCGCACAAGATCAAGATTCAAGCGTTTGGGGTTGCACGTGTGTGTTGTGTGTTGTTCTGATCGATGACATAGAAGGTGGGTGATGATTAGTGGAGGGCACGTGTGGTGGGCGGCGATTAGTACACTAATCCAAGTCCTCCTCCGCTCCGGATTGGGTCCACGGTCGTAGTACGTGCAATTTGCAGAGCGCGTTTTTCTTTCTTGACTCGTTTAATTATACTAAATTAGATTAAATGGTGCAAGGGCCCAGTCCTACACGCATATTAGTTATCGCCTACCTGGCCCAGATTCACCTACACTACATCAACCTTGCATCCATAGCCCCTTTTTGACCAACTCGTCGCACCCGTTTTTTAGCATTTTGGTCGTACATGCTTGCAAAAAATTTAAAATGCTCGTTTAAATTACACTAAAATACCATTAAAAAAATTGCTATATTTCATCCAACCCGTGAATTTTGAAGGGCAATGGTGCCTGTCAAAAAAACAAGCATGCTTGCATCAATCCCTCTCAAATTTTTCAAATGGCCTTTTTTCTCATATTTTTATCCGAATCTATAAACTATTGCCTTCTCTTGGCAACCTGAAAAGGACCTTCAAAAAATTTGTGCAAACCCCAAGCGCTTTCATAGTTTTCATGCATGATGTGCTATGAACTATTGCCTTCTCTTGGTAACTTGAAAAGGATCTACAAAATTTTGTGCAAACCCCAAGGGCTTTCATGCATGTTGTGCGCCTGCATGAGCATATCTATACACATGTATTTACTAGTGTCCCACTATGATGGAGAGAGGACACATCTCTATGGACTTGAAAATTCTAAGATTTCCATAGAGGTGCCCAAAATAGTAGCTATGCCTAATCTTTGTGGTGCATTTGCACATTGTTGTGTTATTTGTTTAATCTTTGTGGTGCATTTGCACATTGTTATGTTATTTGTTTGGCACTACGAAGCTACACTCGTGCACATTAATTTGTTGGACACTTTGGCAAAGCTCAAGTTTCAAAATATCTAGTAGACTAATATATATGCGGAAGAGAAGAAGGCAAATCATAACTTCCCTTTTACACTCATTACTAAACATGATGTTTGTGTGTGATTTCATGCTCTTGCTAAATGTCGCATTAGTAAAAGTAGCCACAAAAAATATCTATTATGATATGTATTTTCTATACTTAAACAAGGCATTGCACCAACTTGGCACAAAGCCAATAAGTAATGCAATAAATAGTGCCCCAGTCATCTCTTTCTCCACCCATTAAGAAAGTGATGGATTATCGCGCATCAATTAATTGCCTCCTCATCCATTGTAATGGATAATGAGAGTACAAAAATAGATGCTGAAGAGTCTCATCCATTGCATCTTGACTTATTCAACAATAATCATTAACAATGTTTGATGAATCTTACAAAGTTTATATATAATAACATAATATTTGTATTTAAACTTCACATTTATAGAAAGATATGCCATAATCCTCGATAAAAGCTAGGAGGTTTAATATGTGTACTATTGCAATGGATTACGCTTAGTTTATTTTTTGGCAATTAATAATTCTTTTAAACCTCATCCTTTTTTCTTTTCAAATTTTACTCGATGGTTGAGATAAGTGCAAACATCTCCATGAATGCATCAATTTGCAATGGGAATGGTACCATGTTGATGTGCCTATGGGACTCAAAAACTTACATATAAAGGCATGTTCATGGAGACCCAAAGAAAAATAAATAATTATTTGCATGCCACTATTCTCATATGTTATGCATGCTTAAGCCTCGTGAAAACATTTACTTGACACATTCTTTATCTCGGAATATTTATGTTAGATCTCCGTAGATAGTAGCGCCGCTCTACGGGTGTCGCGGGTGCTACTACAGGAGGGGACGGCGGCCTCTGGCTCACCACCCAGCCGCCGCAGAGGAAGAATGAGGATTGCCCCTCATCCCCCAGGCTATATAGTGTGTGGCCTACCGTCCACACTAGCCTGGCCGCCCATGACTGCATGGGCGTCCTCTCCCACTGAACCCCGGATGGCCACGTCCTCGACGCTCCGGTCGAGGCGTTGACGCTAAAGCCCCGTCTGGCCATCCGGTCTGCCACCCATCAGTCAGGCGTTACAGCCTACGTGACATTACCCCCCCCTTAAGAAGAGTTTTCGTCCTCAAAAAAACAAACTGGGGAAACCTCTTGGAAATTGCATTACGGCGTTCCCAAGTAGCTGCCTCCTCATCCCTGTCTGTCCATTTAACAAGTATCTCCTGGTACACTTTATGTCGGGTTTGTCTGTCACGATACCCTAGAATCTTTTCAGGTTCATGTGGTATCTTTGGTGGCTCTATCAAGTCCACCAAAATCTCTAGAGAAACTGCGTTTTCTAACCTGTGAACTGATTTCTTCAGTTTACTGACATGGAAGACAGGATGGACTTGAGAACTCTCCAGTAACTCAAGTTTATATGCTAAGTCCCCAATCTTCTTAAGGATTTTAAAAGGACCACAATATCTCAGAGAAAGTTTATCACACTTTCCCGTTTTCATGGTTTCTGACTGCGCAGGAACCTTGAGGAATACAAAGTCACCTTCTGCAAAGGTCACCTTTCTACGTCCTTTATCCGCATAAGTTTTAGCGCGATCCTGAGCGCTACGAATGCTCTCACGTGCGGCTCTGAGAATATCATTCATATCTTCAAGGAAATCCTTGACAGATTGAATCTTCTCCTTTTCTAGGCCTACAGCCATTGAAGATCTCGGCTGGAATCCATACATTAACATGAATGGTGTAAATCTAGTCCCTGAGTGTTTGGAGCTGTTATAGGCAAACTCCAATAAGGGCAAGTACTCTTCTTAATTAGATTGCTTCTTACTAACATAAGAACGCAACGTATCCTCTAGAATTTGGTTCACTCTTTCAGTTTGACCATCAGACTCCGGATGATCTGCCGTACTCATACTCAGAGTAGTATCCAACTTTTTGAAGACTTCCCTCCAAAAATGACTGTTGAACTTTCTATCTCTATCCGACACTATATCTGCGGGCAGGCCATATAGCTTGTAGAGATGTTCAATAAAGAGTTTTGCCAACTCTGGCGTTTTAACAATTTTCTTTGTGGTGGGTGGCGATAAACTTTGCCATTTTAGTTAACCTGTCCCCCCCTACCACCCACACCAAGTCATTCCCTCGACTTGTCTTGGGTAAACCGGTAATGAAATCCATGGAAATGCTTTCCCATTTCCCCTGAGGAATCTCCAGCAGATGGAGCAGTCCTCCAACCTTAAGACATTCGTGTTTATTGACCTGGCACTTATTGCATTTCAGCACATAAGTCTAGACATCCTTAAACAAACTAGGCCAATAAAACTGTCTTTTTACTAGTGCATAGGTCTTCTAAACCCCGGGATGACCCGCACTTGGACTATCATGACTTTCTTTAAGAATTTGGGCCCGAAAGCCACCAATAGTTGGTACACATACTCTACCCTTGTAGAGTAAGTACCCGTCGTCAATGGAGTAATTAGCATATTTCTCCCCCCGATGAAGTTTATCACCCCCCTTTGAAGCCATGGCAGTCAAAGGTGATGAAGGGCCTACGTCGTCAGAGCTCTCCAGCTCCAAACTATACCCAGAAGACACGGCTAGTCTCTCCGGACTAACTCTCGCTTCCCTTCCCATTGCACCTTCGGCCAGTCTCTCCAGACTAGCAATCCGTGCCAAACGGGGGAGGTGGTCGCGTCTGTGAAGAAGTGCGTACGCGTATAGTGTGCCAGACCTCTCTAAAAGATGGATCGTGCTCACATAAACCATGTAGTGACTCCACCTTACCTACGTGACAATTTAAAAACAAATCATGACACATTCTTTATCTCAAAATATTAAAAAATAAATCATGACACTCAAAAGCATCAAAGACAAATCAAGAAGACTTATTTAAAGATGCCACAAGATTAGAGAAGACAACCTATTAAGAAAAAATTGTAGCAATATTCGGTAAAGTTTCTGTATACCTACACAATAAAGTATGCCTAAAATACACCACACTTTATTGGATTTGATATTGTTTCCTTTTTTTAACTAGTTTTTGTGATAAAGTCCTTTATCATCATCGAGAAAAGGGAGTAAGATTCCTCCCACTATCCTTTCCACTTGGCACCTATGAGATCCCCACAATCCCTTGTTAAGATAAGTTTAAGTGTTAATAAAAACATGCTCAACCACATCAAAGAGTGCTAAAAAGATGACTATCATACTAAGAAATTGCCATACAAAAGAGTGCTAAAGAGACACCCTAGTCACGTATGATCCCACACTTACCTTTCTGAGTGGCGTATGTTTCTATGCTTACTTTTTTGAGAGCAAATGGTCATAGTGGGAATGTAAAAAAAAAACGTGAAGGTGATAGCCAACTTATATCAATGATAGTCCATTTATTTATCATTCAACAAAGAAGTTTTATAAAATCATCCTTTCATGCCAAACATTGCATCACCTCAAATGTCCACATAAGACTCAAATATAAACCGCAAAAAACTATATATTGTATTGTGCCATCTCAAAGACTTATCTAATTAAAAATAATAACCATAAAAAACCAAAGAAGGAATATCCAACATTATTTACTCCCTTGAAATTATATCCACATAAGAGTTATAATGAGATGAGCTTTGCCTCTCCTCCATTTGTATGTATGCATGTTTATATGTATGTATGTATGTATGTATGTACAGGAAATTGTACATTTGAACACATGCATGTGTGTTTATGTATGTGAGTGCATGGGTTTGACAAGAGGATGGGGGAATTAAATGAGGATAAGGACCAATGCAAATGGTTAAACAAATCTAGTGAGAAGAAGATGAAAAAGATGGTTTTGGGAGATTAAAGTAAGCTAGGAATTTGGATTGGGGTGGGGACATGGCATTCTCCATTCATGTCATTGACTAATGTGCACTATAACTCTTAAATGTTAGCAACTAGTGTAGTGCACATGGTGGTATGCCTACAACCTCAAGGTTATGGCCTCTTTAACAGCTTATAAAGTGACCATGAAGATGGTAAGAGGAGTAATCAATCTTCAATAGAAGATTGAACATGAAAGAAGTAAAACACAAAGGAGTTCATGGTTGTCCTCTCGAAAAAATTGCCAACTCACATCCCATATCACTAACAACATATGGATACACATCCAATTTAAACCTTATAAATAAGTGGTATTTATTTCATCCTTTGCCTAAGAGGAACTAGAAAAAAAGAGTCCATACAATTTCGTGTGGCTTATCAATGATTCCTTAGAGGCATTAATTGTGTATTAGAGTCCATGCTTTTATCATCCTTGAATCCTTTTTCTCACTCTCCATTATTGACTTTTAAACTTTTGTCACATGTTTTCATTTCTAAAGTTTATTCTTACCACATGTTCCTTCTTCTCCATTAAGGTAAATGAGACCTCCCATGTAAAATCTTACATATTCAAACTTTGAAGGATCTTGTCACATCAAGTAAAAGATAGTCCAAGCAGATACAATGTTTCTATTTGCATACAACTTATCACATGGTTACCTTAACCACATGCCAGCATGCTAACCATAACTATAAAAAATAACCCTAGAGGAGTCCCATACTCCATAACTACAAAAAATAACCCTAGAGGATTCCCATACTCCATTTGTAAGAACCTCCTTGAGAGTGAATTCTTACATGGGATTATTTTCCTTTTTTTCCCTAGCCTTGTACCATGAAAAGAAGTAGCCTTTTTACTGCTTTCTCATGCATAAATCATCATTCACATTTATGATTTGAAGAACAAAAATTTGGAGTCATATGTGTCCATGTTATTTTTAGACATTTGTACATTTAACAAAACCAAATCCCATATAGTATTTCAATTATTTCATGGAAACATTATCGTTAAAGAGTCTTGAAATTTATCCATTCCAAAAGAACAATGTAATACACTATAATGTCCATTAGAGAACAAAGGATGGGATGACTCCTAAGAAGTGCTTATAGGAGGAACAAAAAAGTAGTTAGGGATAGTTCAATGGATTAGAAAGACCATCTATGCATTTCTCATATATTACTCAAATTCTCAAGCTACTTCCAAACACTATTTCTTAAAATGCTTTGAAAAATAATGATTACTCATATAATTTTTTAAAAATTTGTCTTCATAGATATCATGCCTCAAAAAAAGCCTCTTCATAGATATTATGCCTCCAAAAAAATATTATATATGAACCATAAGAAATCTTACTCCTTTCATGACACAAAAGATTAAGGTTTGCTTCTAGATAACTCATTAAGCCTTTTCTTTACTTATAGCTTTTTTAATTCTATTTTTAAAAGTAGAATTAAAACTTAGTGTAGCATTAATTGGGAAAAAAACTTATTCTACTTTAAAATTTTATTGCACAAATTTTTAAAACTTATTGTAGCATCTATTAAAAAAATAAACTTTCTTATCCTCAAATAAATTTTACTTTGGAAGTCTTTAGAATGATCCCACTATCGCTATCAGTTGTAGCATTTATTTAAAAAAACAAACTTATCATATTCTCAAATAAATTTTACTTTGGAAGTCTTTAGAGTGATCCCGCTATCATTTAAATAAAGCTATCATTTGTGCTTCTAGCCATCCAATCAACTATTCCATGCAGCATGACAAGGGAAATTCACAAATCTATGTTAGATGTTGATCATTTCACTTTTTAACTTTGGTCAAAGGTGTCCAAGTGGGTTTGTTGTTTAAAGGCATCCAAGATTGTTGAACGGACATTATCATGCAAAAAGGTAAATGTAGTAACCTAGTCTCTATAATTAACATGTCATTGTGACCTCCAACATTCCTCTAGGTTGTTATATATTTTAATCCTTTAGCTTCATTCTATGTAGGTATAGAAGTAGTCAAATGCACTTAGCTAGGTTGTTTTTTGTCTTTGCATTATTTAGCCTTGGAAAGTTAATTAAATGAAAACCTAAATAGGATGTGTCAAGGGATACTTTTAAAAACATATGTATGAATTTGAGCTGATAATAAAGTCACCCATGTTTTGACACAACTTATGCACTTTCTTTATTTAAAAAAATGATATGCAATAAAAACTTTATGGTTCCATTAAAAGTAAAATTCCTTTGCTGAAATCTCATGTGGTTCTCATAGTAAGTTAACCATACTCTCCCCTTCGCCTCAACCTCCGCCACCCATCGCCCATGTGCAGTATAATATCACAAGTACATAATTCTCAATTTTTTTGTAAATCCTTTTTTTTCATTACAACAATGTAAATACGATGGTTTGGCTATCCATACTAATGATACAAAAGTCACAAAAAAATTTTGTTTCATATTATTTTGAAATAGTTAAATTATGCCTAATCATGGATAACAAGATGGGTTTCTATCTTGAAATCAAATTGAAAATTTATCATATGATCAAACTGTGCCCACTCTCATGGACAATGGGATGGCTTTTGATCAGAAGTCAAATATCCAAGCTTCAGCATTCTTGCTTATCAAATCAACAAGGAGTTGTCCAAGCACATATACATAATGTATTTCAACTCAATTTTTAAGACAATATCATAAGTTATAAAAGCTTAGCAATAGACTTATATAAGAATGTGCTCTTTAGAAAAGGAGGTAGACACAAGAACCAGTTGCTTGCAAGGTTATAAGAATAAAAACAAGGGAGCCATAATAACTGTCCTACCTAATAATTGTAGAAAGATAGAATCATCAGTATCCAACCACATCAATAGTAAATTCATTAACTTTTCATTATTCTTTCAATTGACTAACTACTATAGTAGAGTAAATACAAATATATGCTCTCTCACTCAAGAAATATAAATGCAAGTTGTAATCACCATAGCCTCATCAACATCCTTCCAAGTACATCGATGGGTGAAACCTTTGTCCATGGTATAACCCATCGCTTGAAATCCCTTAAAAGGTGTAACCTTAACAAGTTGTCGTTCTTAACACCATTGAGCTATACCGATTCAATAACTAAAGTCTCTCCAACAATCGGTCCTCCTTGCCAACAATTTGTCTCCCTCAACTATTGGAAATAGTGTTGTAGGAACACACACACACACGCACGCACGCACGCACACAATGGAGAAGCTCAAGGGAGACAATGAGATGATAGATGGATAATGAATGTGTGATGTATAAAGATGATAAGTATACCCCAAGATGGGTGTATACTAGCACGAGGGAAAAAGCTTCCTAAAGAGAGAAAAAGTGCCCTGGCTGGTCCTAGTGTGTTCACACATATCACTACCAAATATAACTACAAATCCCCCCTGGGAGTAATGATGTGAACAAGAGGTGAGTTGACACTAGAAGTATAGAGATATGCTAGGCTCTTTGGATTGTGATAGGGAGACCAGACTTATCTCCAAGGGGAAGTAAGTTTAAATCTTTGCGAAAAGCTTCAAATGTCTCTTGTGTGGGAGAGCCTTCATAAATAAATCTACCAAGTTGTCTTGTGTTGGCACATAAGCCGAGCTGATTTTCCCTCTGTAGAGCATCTCTCTCTAACATAATGATAGTGCATCTCAATGTGCTTTATGTGAGCATGAAAAACTAGATTCCTCGCAACAACTGGCATAGCACTCTGACTATCAATGAAGATGGTAGTGGCTAAGGACTCGTCAATACTACCCAAATTAGTAATAAGGCACCTGAGCCAAATACAATCAACTATAGCTGTAAATACTGCCATGTACTCAGCTTCACAGAGCTAGAAGTGGCCACAGTAGGTTACTTCTTGCTGAGCCATGATATACATGAATCACCAAGGTGAAATCAAAAACCTCTCGTGGGACACTCCTGTGTCATAATATCTAGCCCAGTCAGAGTCTGTAAATTCATGCAGCTGTGATTTACCCCCTTGGGATAAAATAGCCCAAAGTGCTTAGTTCCCTTCAGGTAACGAAACACCCGTTTGACAGACTACCAATGCTTTGTGCCTAGGCTATGCATAAATATACTCAATAGTGAGACCACATACTAAATGTCAAGCCTAGTGTTACACAAAAAGATAAGGCATCCAAAAGCTTCTTGATACAAGCCAGCATCAAAAGGGTCACTTGCATCTTCAAGACTTAGTCATAAACATGGCTCCATAGGTGTAGCCAAAGGTTTACAATCTTCAAGATTGAACCTCTTCAACAATGCATCTATGTATTTCCTCTGTGTAGTAGCATAACAATGTCATCATTATGTTGCCAAAATGCAATACCCAAATAATAGTGCAACAGTCCAAGATCTAACAAATCTTCATTAAAGAAAGCAGTTTTGATATCCAACTAATGTACGTTCCAACCTTTATGTGCTGTAAATGCAATAATAGTCTCTGCATGGTAGTCATACGACATGAGGGTGCAAAGGTTTCACCATAGTAGTCAATGCCTTTCTCTTGTGCATAACCCTTTGCAAACAGGTCTAGATTTGTATCGCTCAACACTGCCATCCGCTCTATTTTTTAGCTTATAAACCCACTTTGTACCAATGGCCTTCTTGCCAAGAGGTAAGTCTACCAAGTCCCATGTATCATTTTTTAGTATTGAATCATACTCAGATTACATAGTACTCATCCAATTTTCATATTCCTTTGTTTCATCAAAGGAGACATGGTCCTCTTCATCACATAAACTATAAATAAGAGCATAATCTGCATCAACAAGAGATGCATGATAAGAGCCCGCACGTGTTCTGCTACTACAGGCAAAGGAGTGGACAATTTGTTGTCACATAGTGTTTGCACCAACCATTTTGGCATACTTTTAGACCTCTCAATTTCCCTTGTTTCCTCATCAACTGTATCATCTACATTTGCCTTATCAACAATAGGCTTGATTTGTGAGCTGAAAACATGTTGATTTGTAACCTGTGTGGGCTGATTTTCAGCATTTCTTTGATAACCCAAATGCTCTACATCAATGTGACCTGCATTGAACAATGGAAGGAGAGTGTTGAATATGTCCTACGAACATACATTTTACTATTTTTTACATGAAAGCAAGGGCTGAATTGCATTGCATCTTGCATAAATACAACATCTCTACTCACATAAATCCACTTGGTAGCAGGATGACAGAGATGATAACTCTTACTTTCCAAGATGTATCCCACAAAAATAAATTTAATATCCTTATCATCAAGCTTATTGCAAATTTGCTCAGGTAGTAGCACTAGTGCGTAAGAAATACAACAAAAAATGTATAAGTGAGACACAGAGGGATTTGTGCCATTCTAAGCTTCAAAAGACGTAATTATATGTAAAGCCTTTGTAGGACACCTTTTCAAAACATATGCTGCACTTCTTCTAGCCAGAAACCATGAGGTAACTCTTGACTTATGTGTATAGTTTGCAGATTCTTTGTTTTCTACATTGGATGCTAATGCATCAGCTCTACAGCCATACCTGAGTCTTTCTTTTTCTCCTTCTCCAGTTGTTTCCTACACTCATTAATGTAGTGACCAGTTTTCCTACAATAGTTTCTTTTGCCCTTTTTCTTTGGCTTATGGCCTTCCTTATCTGTAAGCGTGCCCGATGACTTTGATTTCGGCTTATAACTACCCTAAGGAAATGATTTACCTTTGCCTCTTTGTTGATTGACAACAAAAGCCTGATCTCCTGTTGTATGCGCATGACAAATCTATTTTGTCTGGATTGCTCTTCTTACAAGAGCAATCCAGACAAGAGCACAAAAACCAACTCCTCAAACTTCAAGGAATTTGGATTGCCTTTCATCATGAGTCTGATGGTAGTAGAAGCAAAACCTTGATATGAGTCTGGCAACACATTCAAGGACAGTAGGCACCAATGAAGTGTCATGATATATTTCATCAACACTAGCCAATTGCTCCTTAAAATCCTTGATTTTTATAAGGAAACTATCCATGCAGTCTCCCTCATTCATATGCTCTGAGTCTAATTGCTTGTGTAGACAAGCAACATGTGCTTCATTACGTACCTGGTATAATGACAGAAGTGCATCCCAAGCATGTTTAGAAGTCCCGCATGACTGAATGTGAGGAATCATACTCCTCTTAACTGACATAGCAAGGAACGCATGTGCTTGTGCATCTCTTCCATCCCTCTTTGTTTGTTCCTACATAGGAGGTATGCTATGTTGTGGTAATGCACCATGTGAAATTGAGTCCGTGTCTGTAGATGTGCCTTCTGTATCATCAGAGGAACCATGACATTTCTTAAAACCAACCACAACATTCCATAGCCCTTTTGCTACCAATACATGCCGCATGGGTAGTTGGTCCCGTCAAGCTTATCCTCACTGAGGATAACATCCGAAATACATCATTGTCGCCATTTTTGATAATACCCAAGCAAGTAATCACGCAACGTGCAAAGTGCTAAGTGCTCCTTTAATGCAACTAAGGTGGCTAACTACTAATAAGGTTGTTAACACAATGGAGACCTGCAAGGTGTATGAAAGAAATGCATAGTAAAGTGAGTAGAAAATTTACTCAAAAGATGTAGAGATCGATGTCGCTGAAGTGTAGCTTGTAGACCAGATCTGGTGTAGTGAGTGTTTGTTAATGTTTTCTTGTGTATCTTCACACCCGTCTTAGTAGATCTGGCAAAATACTCTAGAATCCAATAAAGAATAGTGCAAATCTGATCCTTGAAGGTGTCTGTAGAAAATCGAAAACCGAACGAACGGCCCCTAAGAAGCACCCGAAAATAAAAATTCGATCATTCACTAAATTTTCAATACAAATTATTGCACGCTTCATGGTCCTCTTTCTTCTCCCAAAAGGTCTCCTTGATTTGATTCAATAAGGCAGGAAAATGGGTTGCATGAATGCACATACACATATACAGAGTGGAGAAGCTCAAGGGAGCACACAATGAGATGATAGATAGATAATGAATATGTGCTATACAAAGATGATAAGTATACCCCAAGATGGGTGTATATTAGAACAGGGGGAAAAATATCCTAAAGAGGGAAAAAGTGCCCCGACTGGTCCTTGTTGGAATTAGGGTTGCAGAAAAGCACACAAAGCTTGGAGAAGAAGAAGCAAGAATACACACAACACACAGTGTATTAGATTGTGTCAATGTACAAAGATAAGTTAGCCCTAGAATAATGGGTGTATATACAAGCCGGGGGAAAAAACCTCCTAAAGAGAAAAAAAGTACCCCGGCGGTCCTAAGTGTGTTCACACACATCACTGCCTACATATATGGCAACAAATCCCCCCTGGGAGTGATGGTGTGAAGAACGAGAGCTGGCACTCATGTATAGGGAAGTGCCATGCCCGAAGTAGATCAGTCCACAAAGGGGAGCAAGCCCAAAGCTTTGCGGAAAGCTTCAAACTTCTCACGACGAGGAAGCGCCTTTGTGAAAAGATCGGCGAGGTTGTCCTGTGTTGGAAAATATGCCAAGCTAATCTCTCCTGCTGAGAGTCTCTCCATGACATTGTGATAATGCACCTCAATGTGCTTTGTGCGAGCATGAAAAACTGGGTTTCTCGCAACTGCCAATGCGCTCTGACTGTCAATGTAGATAGAGGTGGCAGACTCTTGTCCAACACCCAAGCCAGCCATAAGCCGTCTGAGCCACACACACTCAACCGTAGCTGTGAAAGCTGCCCTGTACTCAGCTTCACAACTAGAAGTGGCCATAGTAGGTTGCTTCTTGCTCAACCAAGATATGCATGAGCTACCGAGCATGAAACAAAAACCACTTGTGGACACTCTTGTGTCATTAGCAACCAGCCCAATCCGAGTCCGAAAAAGCATGTAAATCTGGCAGCAAACGATCCCCCCTTGGGATAAAACAGCCCAAGATGTATGGTGCCACTCAAGTAGCAAAAGATGCGTTTAACTGCCTTCCAATGCTGAGACCCTGGGCTATGCATAAACCTGCTCACCTGTGAGACTGCAAACTGAATGTCCGGCCTCGTAATGCATACATAAATGAGGCAACCAACAACTGTCTGATAGAGTGTGACATCAAAGTGATCTCCAGCATCATGAAGACTCAACTTCAAACCTATCTCCATTGGAGTAGCAATAGGCTTGCAGTCTTCAAGGCCAAATCTCCACAACAATGTCTCAATATGCTTTGTCTGACACAAAGCAATACCTCCATCACACTCCCAAATAATGATGCAAATGCCCCAAATCTGATATCTCAAAAAAGGCATTCAAACTAGCCTTAAAATCAGCAATATGACTCTCATTTGGTCCTGTGATGAGCAGCATGTCATCGACATAGAGAGCAATGATTAGATGTACATCATCCACATGTTTAATATACAAAGTGCTTTCTGTTGCACTATTCTGAAAACCATGTGCAGTCAAATATGTATGTATCTTTTCATACCAAGCTCGTGGAGCTTGCTTTAAACCATATAAAGCCTTTTTCAACCTACACACTTCGTTTTCCTGCCCTCTTTGAACAAAACCACGAGGCTACGATACATACACCTCCTCATGCAAATCTCCATTCAAGAACGTAGTCTTTATGTCCAACATTCCAACCATTATGAGCTGCCAATGCACAAATGCTATGAATGGTAGTCATAGGACAAGTGGGAGCAAAGGTCTCATCAAAATCAATGCCCTTTTCTTGAGCATAACCCTTTGCAACAAGTCTAGCCTTATAGCGATCAACACTACCATCTGGCTTTCGTTTCAACTTAAAAACCCACTTACATCCCAATGACCTTTTTACCAATGACCTTATAGCCATCAACACTGCCATCTGGCTTTCGTTTTAACTTAAAAACCCACTTACATCCAATGACCTTTTTACCAATAGGCAAATCACACAAAGACCATGTACCATTCTTCATTATAGCATCATATTCACTTTGCATTGCAGCCAACCAATTTTCTGATTTTTGTGCCTCATCAAATGAAAGAGGTTCTTCCTCTTCACACATACTAGACATAGCCAAAGCATAACAATCTGATGCATAAGAGGCATGCTGAAAACCTGAACGAGTACGACTAGACATAGGTGCATCAATTTTACTATCACGCAAGGTTTGCACCAGCCATTTAGGCATACCTCTAGCTTGCTCATTTTCAGCCCTATCCTCATAAATTACATCCTGTAAATCTGCATATCAGAAATAGGTTGATCTATGATGTCGTTTGAAATCTGCATAGGCTGAATATTTGCCTCATTAGGACTTACATTTAAATTCCCACCTGTAAACAGAGGCAACAATGTATCAAATACATCCCGTGAGCTCACACCTGTCTCTTTGGTACATGATAACAAAGGCTGCACAGCATCTTCCACAAAAACAACATCTCGACTAATCAAGATACGCTTTGACTGCGGATGATACAATTTGTAACCCTTGCTCTCAGCACTGTAACCAACAAAAATGCATTTGACAGCCTTATCGTCCAATTTTCTAGGTTGTTGCACAGGCACACTAAAGCATAGGCCAAGTAACCAAAGACACGCAAGTGACCAATAGAAGGCTTCCTACCATGCCAAGCTTCGTATGGAGTAACAGACTGCAAGGCCTTAGTGGGACACCTTTTGAGTACATATGCAGCACACATGACAGCCTCAAGCCAAAATGCATGTGGCAAAGCTTGGCTCTTGACCATACATCGTGTCATCTCCATAAGTGACCTATTTTTCCTCTCAGCAACACCATTTTGCTGAGGGGTATACGGCACTGTACATTGGTGTTTTATCCCACGACTAGCCAGAAATGCATCAAACTCTTTAGACATGTACTCCCCCCCTCTCGATCAGAACGGAGGGTGCCCACAGTACAATTGGATACATTTTCAACCATAAGCAAAAACTGTTTGAGCACAAAAACACTTCGGACTTTGCCTTCAGTGGATATACCCATGCATGCCTTGAGTAATCATCAATGAAAGTCACGAAGTACAAGTGTTTACCAAATGACGGAGTTTGCATAGGCCCACATACATCACTATGTACAAGTTGCAATTTGCGAGTGGCCCGCACAGAACCATCCTTTGGAAACACAGAACGCTGCATTTTGCCCAAAATACAGCCTTCACAAACATGTTTCAATGGTGCCTCAAGAGAGGGCAATGAAGCAACCATATCAAATTTCTACAAACGCAGCAAACTAGCAAAGTTCAGATGACCAAAACGAGCATGCCATAGTTTTGCATCTGAAACTGCATTTGTTGAATCTTCCACACACTTGTCATAAGAATTGAGCCTATACAACCCACGAAACAAGGTGTCAGATGCAATAATCGTATCACCAAAAGTCAAATCATGAACATTACATCTGTCATCCACAAATTTGACTACAAGTCTAAGTCTAGCAAGCGCAGAGACAGACAATAGATTCTTCTTTATCCCTGGCACATACAAAGCATCTGAACGTGTGAAAGCGCTACCAATTGTAGCAGTAAGCATAATTTTACCAATGCCCTTCACTGGGTAAGAAGCATTATTTGGCACATGTGACAGTATTCCCATCTCAAGACAAGTGAATATATCATGATGCGAGGTAATGTACTTTGTAGCACCACTGTCAAAATACCATACATCAGAGTCAACAGAAACTGCCAAACATGCATCATGTACAGATGGGTCATACTGGTAATACACGTAAACATCCATTCTGTATCCTGCACAACATTTACAGAATCTGCATTTGTAGAAGCATCCGCTATTGTGGCTGCATTTGACTCTTTCTTCTTTGCCTCTTTAGCCTTTAGCTTAGGGAAATTCTTAATGACATGATCAGTTACCTTACAATAGTTGCACCTGATCTTTTTCTTACCTTTATGAAGAGCCTTCTCAGACCTATTGTTGCTACCTGTGAAAGGAGAAGAAGTTGCAGACCTACTAATAGGAGAAGAAACAGTGGAAGGGGCTGCCTTACCACTTCTTCTCTGTTGGGCAACAACAAATGCCTGATCAACTGCACGCTGCCTAGCCCTGTTTTGCCTCGACTGTGCTTCTTGCAAGAGCTTGTTGACTAAAGTATCATACTTGACAACATCAGGTCTGTCATCAGTAAACAAGTCTCCACGTGGAAGCAAAAGTCTAATATGACTCAGGTAAAGCATCAAGAACAGTCTGCACACAAGAGAATGATCAGGAATAATCTCACCTATAGAAATCAACTGTTCCTTGAGATCTTTAATCTCAACAAGAAAAACATTCATGTCATCATCTTCCTGCATAATCTTCGATTCTAGCTCTTTACGCAGGTAAGAGATTTTTGCCTCGTTACGACCTGCATACAAACCAGCTAGAATATCCCAAGCTTGTTTTGCTATTTTAGCTGAACGAATATGTGGAGTGATGTTACGTTTGATAGAAAGTGCAATCAAGGCATGAGCCTGCGCATCTTTACCATCCCAACGAGCTTGTTCAACATTGGGTAAAACAACAGCAACAGTAGAGCTGCTAGAACCTGCAACATCCTCAACAGATCCTACATCCACAGAACCTAGACGTACATCCATACCCTGCACAATGTTCCACACTCCTTTTGCAACCAAAACATGCTGCATCATGTATGCCCAAAGTGGGTAGTTGTTGTCTCCATCCAGTTTGTCATCAGCATAGACAACATGCGAAATACATCATTGCTGTTATCAGCCATGGCCATTGCTGTCTCCATCCAGTTTGTCATCAGCATAGACAACATGCGAAATACATCATTTCTGTTATCAGCAACATCGCCATGTATGCCCAAAGTGGGTAGTTGCTGTCTCCATCCAGTTTGTCATCAGCACAGACAACATGCGAAATACATCATTGCTGTTATCAGCCATGGCCATTGCTGTTATCAACCATGGCCACTGACTGAAACTGATGCAAAAGCTACCTGTAATGGAGCAAAGACTGAACAGAAAACAACTTGTGCTATGTAGCATGATCCACAATAGAATACGTATGCCTATTTTGCAGAAAACTACACTGTCAAAATTTCTGCACAAAATGACGAAAACACCTGTACAAAACTTGTAATACAAAAACGGAGCCCGAAACGACCTCAGATGCAATTTCTGAGAACACCAAGCCCTATGGGCTTGTCTGCAGAGTATAGGGACCTGCAAGTGCTCGTGAAAGCTCACCTCAATCGGAGAACGTGAGTCGGAGGGTGCTAGCGGCGTAGCCCTGGGAGCCGATGCCTGCTCTGATACCAACTGTTGGAATTAGGGTTGTAGAAAAGAACACAAAGCTTGGAGAAGAAGAAGCAAGAATGCACACAACACACAGTGTATTAGATTGTGTCAATGTACAAAGATAAGTTAGCCCTAGAATAATGGGCGTATATACAAGCCGGGGAAAAAACCTCCTAAAGAGGGAAAAAGTGCCCCGGTGGTGTGTTCACACACATCACTGCCTATATATATGGCAACAGTCCTAGTGTGTTCACACACATCACTACCAAATATGGCTACATCAACAACAATCTCTTCATGTTGTGAGACCCGAATTCCTCTCTTTAAAATAGTGGATAACTTTTTTTGTTAGCCTTGCTAGTCAAGTTTTTAATTATTTCATGCCATGCCTCTCCAATGGTCTTGGCATTAATAATAACTACATCAAGAGTCTAAAATGAATCACTTTCATGCACTTCATTTCTTCATGTACTTCATTTGTACACATTGGCTTGTTGGCACTTTAATGCACCCTTCCAGGATGGGGTGTGGGGTGGTACATCTTTAGATCCATGTGTGTGTCCTCTTTATAAAATAAGAGCACTTTAATGCACATAAATGATTTAAAAAAAAGCACATGGGAAGAAGAATGTAGGGACATATCCTCTTCAAGTTCATTCATCGTTAACGAAGAAAATCTTCTCTCTTAAATGTAGCTAAAGATTGCTTCAATGTATCAAACAAGGAATTGAGATTCACACTCTTGTTTTAATGATTTTATCTATGTTTCTCCGAAACCCCCGTCTCTTCTCCTCCATTACTAACAAATCTTAGATTCTTGCTGATGATCGACATCAAGAAGGAGAGAATGTTAACTCATTTTGGGATTGATGGATGCTACCATAGATAGTCTACATCGACATCAAAAAGGGGAATGTTAACCCATTTTGGGATTAACAGATGTGATGTTACTCATATTTTACATGGGCATCAAAAAGGGGGGAGTTTTAACCAATTTTGGGACTAAAAGATACCACCACTAATATTCTACGCTGAAGAGTAAAGACACACACACCAAAAAGGGGGGAGTTTTAACCAATTTTGGGACTAAAAGATACCACCACTAATATTCTACGCTGAAGAGTAAAGACACACACACCAAAAGGATATACAATCAAGCTACAATAAAAAGCTATGAAGAAACATTATCAATATCTACAACTTGGTTGGATGCTCGCAATGGTCTAATGGAATACTTATGGCAATTCCCACTCTAAGATGCAATGATGTACTTTGTGGATGTAGTATTATTCTAAAATTAAGCATTATATAAGAAATTGGCCACTTATGAGCCATGGGTGACCATATGTTAAATGTTTGTAAACCCTTAATGGCCTTATATATAAGTCAACTTATCTCATAATGCATGATACTCTGCCATTGTCAATTCCCACTCTAAGATGCAATGATGTACTTTGTGGATGTAGTATTATTCTAAAATTAAGCATTATATAAGAAATTGGCCACTTATGAGCCATGGGTGACCATATGTCAAGTGTTTGTAAACCCTTAATGGCCTTATATATAAGTCAACTTATCTCATAATGCAAGATACTCTGCCATTGTCTCTGATGGGTACCCCTCTCACTTTGTGTTTAAACCCACTCATTGTATTCCTACCCTTGTGTAAAACTACAGGCGCTCCGATGAGGCACCTGTGAATAGACCACTCTAGAAAATGACTAAGAGTATATCTAGCATATGTATGGTGGTAGTAGTTCATCATTTGAGGGGGAGTGTTGAAATAGCAAGTGATGTTGGGTAAAATTTAGGAGCAAGGGAGAGTCATATGTGACCTTCAAATGATTATACAAGTTACATAAGTCATAGAATATGGCTCAAAGTTTCAAAGGGGGCCTAAATATGAAGGATTGTACGGAATGGCCAGCTCATGTGGGGGCCAAAAGTAGGTGCCTAAAAGAAGTTGGGAAAGAAGCCAAGTGGGTGCTCACTTCAATGGAGATCTAGAAAAGATTAGGGTAATTTAACTAATGGGAGATGTCCTTAAGCCTATAAAAAAGAACTATACCTAATGGATTAACACATGAGCTTTTTGCTAAACTTCTTGCCTCGTCAATATGGATTATCCACTCATATGAGCAAACATGCAACTGAGGACAGTTGCTAACCCAAGCAAGAGGGATGGAATAGCAGATGCCCTCTATGGCTAATTGGGGATGCCTACTAAGAAGCCATTATGTATTGTTATGTCATGCTAACCTATTATGTCATGATAGCTTATTGGTATTATGAGTGATTTCACCAATAAAAAATTGATATTATGCTAGTGTATTTTAGTGCATTGTGTTTGTGCCTTATCACCAGACTCTTGAGCTTTTTCTTCTCATTTATGGATCCCATACATAAGTATAAGATCTCCTACCTTGATCTCTTTGTCTTTGAGGTTTTGGTCGAACCACCATTTTCTATGATCTCTTTCAGTTAGCATATTCTACATGGTTGGTTATCTTTCCTCCTCGAGTTATTCTAAAATCAACAATCGTTCAGCCAATTCATTACCATCAAGCTTCTCAGTCATAGCCACTCCTTCTAAGGCATTACTATCTCTAATCCATACATTATCTTGAAGAATGTACATCCAATTGCAACCTTGTAATAATGAGGTGTGATAGGCCCATAAAGCTATGGTGAGCTTAGACTCCCAATCAGTGCGTTGAGCCTCCACACACACAGTCTTAGGCAAGATTGAAATAAGGACTTTGTTGGTCCTCTCCGCTTGGCCATCGGCTTGTGGATAATATGGTGTTGATTTGTAGTGTGTAATTATGAATGTAGTAGTGACACGTTTAATGACATCATTGATGAAATGTTTACTTTGATCGCTCTCACTAACTCAAATGGGCATCCAAATCATGTAATGATGTTTTCATAAAGAAATTTATCCATTTCCATAATATCTTCTTTCTCCTTGAAGCTCTTGCTTCGGCCCATTTGGTAGCATAATTAGTTGTGGTGGGTGACTATGATGAAGCGTGCCTGTGTGTCATGGGCAGCAAGACTTATTGGCCCAATTAAATCTAAGCCCCATTTCTCAAAAGGTTGGTTAACTCTGACATGATGCAATGGCATCATGTCTTTCTTTTATGGTTTGGTTAACTCTGACATGATGCAATGGCATCATGTCTTTCTTTTATGGTTTGGTGCAATATTAGCACTCATCAACCCTTGACCAAATAATGCACAACCAATACCTTGATTGGAGTATTTTCTTGGCTATGATCTCTACCCCACAAAATGTCCACCTGGTGTGTCCGTTCCAGGATCTTGAGATATTCATCCTAGTGTCTAAAAATGCCATCCTTACCACTTCTATAAAGAGTTCGAGTAATGCGCTAGTAGGGTTTGATCTCTTTTAGTAACTTCTTTGTTATATCATTTCGTAGCTCCTTCCCTTTTGGAAAACCATTAGCTAGAAAGTTAACGATTTTCTTGCTCCACTATGGAATAGCCTCTACCTTGAATAGTGTAGCATCCCCGATAAATCATCATCAACTCATGTTGTGTGCTTCACCATTATATCTGTGAGATAAATGATCAGCTGCTGTGACATGTTTCTTGCCATGCCTCACAACCTCTATAACGTCAAACTCAATAAGATTCAACAACCACCTAGTGATTCTTCATGTGGAACATGGTTTGTTCACAAGATACAATAAGGCTTCATGAGATCAATATAAAATACAAATCTGTCAGCAAGAAGGTAATGTGCCAGAATTTCTTTATAGCATAAAACATTGCTAACTCTTCATGCTCAGTAGTAGTATAATTCATTTCAGCCTCGTCTAGTTTACAACTTGCAAAACTAATAGGGTAGTCCAACTTATGTTCACCTGGCTGTGCTAGGACGCATACAATTGCAAAGTTTAAGGCATCAATAGGACATCCCAGTTGGGTGCTTGCAAGATTGGAGCACTTGAAAAGGCTTGCTTTAGCGTGTCATAAGCTTTTTGACACTCCTTGTTTGGTC
Source organism: Cibotium barometz (assembly GCF_041138505.1). Classification (NCBI taxonomy): domain Eukaryota; kingdom Viridiplantae; phylum Streptophyta; class Polypodiopsida; order Cyatheales; family Cibotiaceae; genus Cibotium; species Cibotium barometz. The sequence goes on from NC_141077.1 coordinate 24,563,264, forward strand.
CATACAAATACAACTAATAGCTTGTATAAAGGACGAGTTATCTTTGCATAGAAAAGAATAAAACGATGGTAGTAGTCGACATAGCCCATGAATCTGTGGACTCCCTTGTAGTTTTTTGGTGGAGGTAATGCAAAAATAAGTTTGACCTCGCTTTCATTAGGAAATCCCATTCTTGGACACTATATGCCCAAGAATCACTCTATGTTTTACCCAAAATTGGTACTTGTAAGGGTTTAAGGATATGCAATAAAGTTTACATCATTCAAATACCTTACATAAGCAAGATAAGTACTCCTTCCAAGATGAATGAACACACAAGTCATCTAAGAAAGCTTCTAGGAACTTTGTTATATAAATTTTTTAAATGCAGTGGTCATGAGTCTCTAAAATGTGGTTGTGCATTGGTTAGGCCAAATGGCATAACGCAATAGGCATACACAACACCGTCTTTAGTGATGATTAGTTTTAGCTTGATCCTTGGGTGTAATAGAGATCTAATTGTAGCCTGAGCAACCATCTAAAAAGTTGTGAGCTTCCTTGTCCTGTGACTCATTCAAGTACATGTTTTGAATATGGTTAAGGGATAGTGTCTGCACATGGTGACATTCACTTTCTTGAGATCAACACACACTTGAAGTTTTCCATTTTTCTTGGGGGCAATTATAATGGGTGAAACCTAGTCTGAGTGTTCAAACCCATAGATGAATCCACATTTAATAAGCTTATAGATCTCTTTCTTAACAATTTTAGCATACTTGGATTCATAGGATAGGGTCGTTGGACTGGTCTAGCATTTGGGCAACATAGGGATGGTATGTTATACCACCTTTACAGGAACTCTTTTCATGTCATGTTATGTACAAGCAAAGTAGTCCTTATATTTCTTGAAGAGAGAAATGAGTTTTTCTTCTTGACTTTGGGTGAGGTTTTTTGCTATAAAGACTGGTTTAGGGTCTTCCCAAGATTCACCCAAGTCTACTTCTTTGACTTTTGCAGGTCTATCATAGACTTCTTTGTCCTCACTGTCACGTTTGGAGTTTTCAATAACTAGCTTGTGATCCGTAAAACTGTGTAAGACTTATAATGTTTAGGTGGTGCTAGATGCAAGTTAGGTTCTGGTTCCTTTTTTCCCTTTGCCTTGGCTGTTGCATCCTCAACCTTCTACTCTTTTTGTGCCAACTCATATTTTTGTTTCCCTCAAAATGAATGACTAAGTTTTGGTTCATCATAGACTTTCACTTGGTTTATATCAATTGGGGGTGGTCTATAATACATGACATTTTGTAACTCTTCTCCCCAATTATCTATAAACTTTCTGTGTGAACGTCTACTACTACCCGAACGTATTGTAGCCATTGGACCATGGTTGTTCTTTCATTTTCTCAATGATCTCCTACTTCGGTCTCATTCTGGTCTTACTACAATGGAACAGAATGGATTGTGGTATCAAAGTGATTTCCAAAAATTCCACCACTACCCGTACGATGTGCGTGGCCAGTCACAAGATCTACTCTAAGGATTGAATCATCAAACTACAAGTAGACATGGTTCCTCGCCTAGTTATGGACCATTTAGCTTGACACATAAAAGGTTGTCCTAAGAACATCTTATAAGAGTCGGGTTGTTTGGAAAAATCCATCATAAGGAAGGTATGCTTCACTTGATGTTTCAACACTTTTATCTTAAGATCTCGTAGTATCCCAATAGGCTTGGTAATTGTTCCATCAGCCATCTTTACAACAATGTCAGAGAATTCAAGTCGAGGTATACCCATCTTTTCCCAACACTTCTTGGGTGATTAGACTCACTCCTATGCCACCATCTAGGACTCCCATTACTGTGATTCCTTTGGCAATGAGATGGGTCACATTAGTTTCGTCACTCTCAAAGTATTGCCCCAATTTGTTCAATGGAATTTTGACTACATATCATCCACTTGAGGCTTTGGCACACTCCGACGACATATAAAGGATGTGGCTTATGCACGTCTATGAATGGTGGTAACCCAACGTAAAGTTTTCCATTGAGAAGAGCTTTCAACATAGCAAAAAGTTTTGGGTCTCCACATAAACGTGCAGTGATTGTGATTGTGGTTTTGGTTTTTGAAGCCATGAATTCCATCAATCTAGGAATGTTCCAATGGAGTACCTGTCACCTCTCTACCATATGAAGGCACTGGTGAGGTTGGAATCTCCGCCTCTTTGATGGGGTTAGGGGTCTCATAATTGAACATTCTCCTAAAAAGATCTGGATCCATGCTTGGGAGAGGTGAGTTTTCATTTTCTTCCAGGATGACACTAGGAATGTCCAAAGATTTATGGGTTTTGATGGGTTTCAGATTATCAGGATGAATAGTGTCTCAGAATCGCACTAGTTTTGGTTTTGGTTCTAACTTGTCTGAGTCTTCGTAACCGTATACTTAAACTCATGGAGTTGTTTCAATTCTTGTAGAGGATCAAGGTATGAACCAAGTTTGAGTTTTTTTTTTAATTGATTGTTTAAATCTCATGTTTTTTTGTCTCCTTTGGTTTTGCTAGTGTTTTTCTGGTTTGCTCCTCAGAGTCAGTCTGTGTGCTGGCTAAATCAAAATCCTCATCAGCCTCATTCATGTAGATTGGTTTCATCAGATGCTCCCAAGTTTACCCATTCCAGCAGGTTTACTCTCCTTTAAATATTTCTTTCTTCTATTGCTCTTCTTCTTTTTGGATCCTGTTATCAAGGTAGCTTATCTTTCCATGTTCTTTTATAAAATTGGTGTGCTTTTATCCATGAGTCTTGTTATTGAATTTATAGATGGGTTAGGGTTCTTTAAGTTTTTTTTTTGTTTAGTTTCTCACCCCATTCACATTGAGGGGCATGATGGTGGGACCATTTTGCTAATTTGACAAATTAACCTCATTAGGCAATCCTTGATCCAATGATCTATGCCACAACGATTGTAGGTTATGGGTGGCATGCTAGAAGATGTAGCTTGAGAGGCTGTTATGTGATTCTCTTAGTGGTAGCATTAATGCCTCGGCTTCTTCCTACCGTAGCTAGCTAGCACACTGGTTTGACTCCTCCTCCAGTAAGTCTATGGAGTCTTCAGTGACATGAGATGCGGTCACGAGAGTTTAACCTTGTACTTAGATAATCAACAGGTCCCTCAAAACCTATTTGATTGAGCAGGGTAATCCTTGGAGGTGGGGGTTGAGTTCCTAAAACCAGTGGAGGTAACAACACATTTGGTGAATTGTAAATTCTCTTGGATATAGGTTATGTCGGATGCAATGGGTTAAGATGTGGCAACAGTAGTAGCAAGCACCATAGCTTTGGGTTATGGGGGTGCTAGTAAAGTTAATTGGGGTCTAGAAGCAATAGTGAGAGCTTGTAGTCATATTTGGCATTGTGAAGCTTCATGACCATAGCATCCACAAAAAATGTAATTTCCATTATACCGTGCCTACTGCCCCGTCATAGGATGGGACACTCACTTGTTGTGTATGCCCTTCATGACAGATTAAACACCATTTTATCTCCCTCCTTGGGTATATATGTATGTTCTCAGGAGCCTTATTTGTCTTTCATTCCCTTTTGGAGTGCTTTCATGAAATCAGTAAAGTTCATCTCTGCTAAAGTGCTACCTTTAACTATGGGTTTGATAGTTGTGGTGCTATGCCCAGTAGCTTTGGAAGCAACAGATTTGGAATCAAAGGCTCTGACCCCTTTGATTATGAGGTTATCTTCCACTTGGATGGCATTAGTTATAACATCATCCCATGTGGTGATTCCTCTAATGACCAAACCATTATAGATCTCCTTATGTTTTAGCCCATGGATGAATTTGTCAAGCAAATGATTATTTAAAAAGCGTTCATGGGGGTGCAACAAGAGTTCAAATATTACCAGCTGATGAAATCTCTAATGGACTCTTATATGTGTGTGTGTGTGTGTGTGCACATGCGCGCTTTGTGCAATTGTGAAGCTACACTCTATAATGCACCTTTATGCACAAATTGCTTTAGGAACAATCTTCTAAGAATCATGAAGTTCATTTGTTCCTCAGCCCTCAGATTTGTCTCCCAATCCCTAGCTTTACCATCTAATATAAGGCTAAAGGTGTTGGTTCTTGACAATCTCATTTTGTTCTCCTAAGGCCTTACACACTTAATTGAACACTTCAAGGTGTCTCCTAGAGTCCCTGTCCCTGGTGAATTTGTGAGTCAGTTTGGCTATATGTGTAGCCCTTCTAGAGAATGGGTTCGGCCCCGTTTGCTATCTCTCATAACAAGTGCCATGCTTTCAGGCTACCGCTCTCCCTAAGACTTGTGCAAAGGAAACTAGGTCTGTTGGTAGAGCAGGTGTGCTAGCAACGATGGGGGCAACAAAGGGTGGTTGTGCAATATGTGGTATAATGTGAGGGTGTAGTGGTCTATATCCTAACAGGGCTAGGTGAGTAGCATATGGAGGTGGCATGGATCCTACTATGATATAGCTAAGTGAGCATGTGGTCGAATTGGTTTGGGTGACGGTATCATTCTCACCCTAAGATCTAAGTGTGGCATTTGTGTACTAGAGTGGAACATGGCAAATGGAGGTTGTGAAGTGGAAGCTCCTCCCATAGCTTGGTTGGCAATGACAGCTGTATTAGGAGCATGAATCGTATGCATAGGGGTGGAAGAAACTGTGGTGGTGGTGGGCTACCATGGTAACCACGGGCATGTAGCTAAGAGGCAATGATGTTGCACTAGTTACACGTGTGTTGTAGTTGGTGGTGTGGCACCAATCACTAGGGGTTAAGGAAGTGTGCTTGCATCATCTCATATGGCAAGAACTCTAGGATCTAGGAAGGTGATGCTCATGCTAGTTGGTTCTTGGCTTCTTGTATGGCCTTGCAAGATAGAGGGTGTAGTCTGGTCTAGGCTATAGCTGGGTGAAACTACAATGGTAGGTCTTATTGGCTTACAGGAGGTGTTACCATTTCGTTCATTGTGGGGGCTCTTGCCTTGAATGTCTTGACTTGCTCCATAAGTCTTTGGATCCTTTCATGTTCAATGATCCTATATATGCATTCATAGATGCCCCATAAACGTTTGTCCTCGGTTGTGGCTCCAGAGACTGTCTGGAAAATCTCTTCCTAACTAACACAATACGTTTGGGCAGTCCCAAAATCTATAAGACTTTCTGTTGCTATGTCGTACTCCTTATCTTTCATGAGAGTAGACATTGGTCAAGGATTTGCATGCCTAGTTCTCTCTTGGAGGAATATACAATGTCACGAGTAGTGTCTTGGCTATCAAGTATTACCTACGTAGTCCTAGCTTGGGACTGGTTTTGGGAAGATTGAGTTGTCTAGCCTGCTAAATAATGTCACGAGTAGCGTCTTGGCTATCAAGTATTACCTACGTAATCCTAGCTTGGGACTGGTTTTGGGAAGATTGAGTTGTCTAGCTTGCTAAATAATTGTTGTACTAACCACAAAGTCTCTTCTTATTTTGCTTTAGCAACCTGAATTAGTGTCTTTACTTCCTGCACTTCTTCCAATGTTCTGCCGTTCAAAAGCATAAGCACTTGTGTAGGAGGTGGGTCAATGGGTAGAGTAACAGCAGGTGCAGCAAGAGTTGCTTGGTTTTAGGGATATCAACGTGGATGCTTCCTCCTTACAAAATGAGGCTACATTTGGTGTTGCTTTGGAGTCAACCTCAACTCCTCCATTGATGGGTGGTATGTGTTGTAGAATGGTTTAGAGGCAGCAGCCAAAGCCAAACCTCTGAGATAGCTCATCATACAACCAAACAGGCTGGAAGACGGTCTGGCTCATGTGGCTGGGGTAGGGCTTCCTCACCCTAGATCTTGAGAATCTTCCATTGAGTCAAGTTTAGATGAGGTGTCACTAGTGGCAAGTCTAGGACCCTGTACTATGCTAAGTTGGGTTTCGACTGAAGGTCCAAAGCCTAGAGTAGACTGGTATATCCCTAGCTCATAATGGATGCATTGTCCTCTAAATTGGCCTTCAAAACACATCCAAACCATAAGTGAATGTGATTTAGAGAGCTAGTCTAGGGCAAGGAATTGAATGGCCAGTTTCATTTTTTAAGAAAATGTTTTTTTGGGCATTAGGGAAACTTGTCCAAAGTGGGTTTCAAACAGTTCTAAACACTTTGGAAAGGATTGTGCATGCACTTTTTTTGAGGTACCCAAGCGCCAATTTGTAGTATATTGTAAATTTTAAAATTTTTGGGGTATTGTACCAGCATGCTCCCCCATGACCTAAAACGGGTATCTAGAGAGTTTGTGCATGCGCTTTTCCAATATTTTCCTCTTTTTGGCTGCTATCAAATAACTTCTTTTTTTAAATTTTAAATTTTCACATTTTTATTTATTTTTATTTTTTATAGTTTCGGTTTCAATATCTGTTGTTTGGAATCAGGGTTAGGGAATAAACAAATGTGTGCACACACACAAGATAGAGAAGCTTGAGAGCACACAAACTCACTAGATTAGAATAAGCAAATGTGTGCCAGATACAAAAGATAAGTACACACCCCAAAATGAGTAGATAAGAGGGTGTACATACGCATGGAGGAAAAAACCTCCTAGTCAGGGAAAAAGTGCCTCGGTGGTCTTAAGTGTGTTTACACACATCACTACCATATAATGCTACAAATCCCCCCTAGAGTGATGATGTGAACATGTACAGGGTATGGCCAATCAATCCTGAAAAGGCAGTAAGCCCAAAGCTTTACGAAAAGCTTTGAACTTTTCACGAGGAAGAGCCTTCGTGAATAAATATGCCATGTTGTCATGTATAGGCACACAGACCAAGCCGATCTCTGTTGTAGAGAGTCTTTCCCTAACATAGTGGTAATGCACCTCAATGTGCTTAGTGCGAGCATGAAACACTGGGTTCCTCGCAACTGCTAATGCACTCTGGTTGCTGTCAGTGAAAATCATAGTGCTAGAGGACTGTCCAACACCCAAATCAGCCACCATAAGACGTCTAAGCCACACACACTCAATTGTAGCTTCTGTAAAAGCTACCCTATACTCATCTTCATAGCTGGAAGTGGCCATTGTTGGCTGCTTCTTGCTGAGCCATGATATACATAAATCACCAAGGTGAAAGCAAAACCCACTCGTGTGTCATAACATCCAGCTATGAATCACTGAAATCATGCAGTTGTGACTCACCCCCCTTTGGATAAAATAATCCAAAATTCTGAGTGCCCTCCTGTAAATAGCAGAAAACCCGCCCAATAGCCTGCCAATGCTTCGTACCTGGGCTATGCATAAATCTGCTCAACTGTGAGACCTCATACTATATATCTGGCCTTGTGTTGCATACATAAAGAAGGGATCCAACAACCTACTGATACAAACTAGCATCAAAAGAGTCTCCTGCATCTTGAAGACTAGGTGTAGCCATAGGTTTACACTCTCCAAGATTAAACCTCTTCAATAGCTTCTGTATATATTTAGACTATAGCATAACAATGCCATCATTGCGTTGCATAAATTGAATCCCCAAATAGTAATGCAGAGGCCCCAAATTTGACATCTCAAATGATGACTGCAAATCATCCTTAAAGGCTGAAATCTAATCTATATCGGGTCTCGTGAGCAGCATGTCATCAACGTATAGAAGATGACCAAAAATGTGTCCTTACTCCTCTTCACATAGAGGGTACTCTCTGTTGGACTGTTGTAAAAATCATTTGCAACTAAGTATGCATGAATCTTCTCATACCATGCTCTAGGAGCCTACTTAAGGCCATAAAGAGCCTTTTTCAACTTGCATACTTTAGACTCTTCTCCTTTCACAACAAAACCAGGAGGCTGCGATACATACACCTCCTCATGTAAATCACCACTCAAGAATGCAGTGTTAATGTCCAACTAATGTACATTCCACCCATGATGTGTTGCCAAAGCAATGAGACACCTAATGGTAGTCATACGAGATGTGGGTGCAAAGTTCTCATCATAATCAATGCCCTTCTGTTTGGCATACCCCTTTGCAACAAGTCTCGCCTTGTAGCGATCAATGCTACCATCTGCTTTGCATTTTAACTTATAAACCCACTTAGTACCAATGGCCTTCTTGCCATGAGGTAGATCTCATTCTTGAGTATAGAGCTATACTCATCTTGTATAGCATGCATGCATCCAATGATCATCATCCTATGCTTCCTCAAAGAAAACAGGTTTCTCCTCATTACATAAAATAGAAATGAGAACATGATCCACATGAGAATAATTTGCGTGATGAGAGAACCTGCAAGAGTTCTACTAGATAAAGGAGCTGCCGGCTTGCTATCCCTCAATGTCTGCACAAGCCATTTTGTCACACGCCTAGATTCTTCTATGGCTACTCTGTCCTCATCCACTACATCCTCAATAATTACCTCATCAAAAGGCTAATTTGCAGGCTGATTTTGCACCTGCAAAGGCTAAATTTAAGCACTTGGTTGAGCATTCAATTGCTCTACATATGGTTGCTCTCCATTAAACAAAGGTAGGAGCAAATCAAACATGTCTTATGAGCATACATTATGCTGTTTTTTGCATGAAAGCATGGGCTGAACTGAGTTTTCAACAAAAACAACATCTCTACTTACCAAAATCCTCCTTGAGGCCGGATGGTAGAGTCTATATCCCTTGCTTTCTGAACTGTATCCCACAAATATACATTTAACTACCTCATCAAGCTTACTGCATTATTGCTCAGGCACAAGAGCATAAGCATGACAACCAAAAACATGCAAATGAGCCACAGAAGGCTTCTTGCCATGCCAAGCTTCATAAGGAGTTTTAGACTGCAAGGCCTTGTTGGTAGGGCATTTGTTCAGCACATAGTTTGCACACATAGTTGCCTCTAACCAAAAACCATAAGGTAAATCTTAGGCTTTCACCATACATCATGCCATCTCCATGAGAGACATGTTCTTCCTCTCAACCACACCATTTTGCTGAGGTGTGTATGGCATTGTACATTGATGCCTTATGCCTTTTTAAGCCATATATGCATGAAATTCCTTGGACATATACTCCCCCCCTTCGATCTGAATGAAGGGTACCAACTTTACATTCACATGCATTTTCAGCCATGGATACAAAGTGCCTAAAGCACATAAAAACCTTTGACTTCTACTTTAATGGATACACCTAGCCATATCTAAAGTAATCATCAATAAAAGTAACGAAGTAGAGATATTCCCCAATAGATGGTGTCCTCATATAGGACCACATACATCACTCTGTATAAGCTGTAATTTCTTAACAACTCTCACAGATCCATCCTTTGGAAATGATGCGCACAGAATACACCCCTCACATACATGTCTAGCAGGGGTCTTAAGAGTTGGCAACTCAGACACCATATCATGCCTTTGAAGGCGTAACAAACTGCCATAATTAAGAAGGCCAAATCGTGCATGCCATAATTATGCATCACTCATAGCAGCATGAGTCGTAGAGACTAAGCAAGCATCATGCTGTAACTTCTCAAATACATCCATCTTGTATAGGCCATGAAACAAGGAACCTGAGCTAATGATAGAATAACCATTATTTCTATCCTGAACTGTACATCTATCATCCACAAATTTGACCATCAAGCCTGACAAGGCTGACGCTGAAACTGATAGCAAGTTCTTCTTAATGCCTAGCACATATAAAACTTTAGAAAGAGTGCCCCCATTTGCAGAAGCAGTGAGCACAATTCTACTATCTCCTTTGACAGGATATGAGGAACCATTTGCACATGTGACGGTTCTTGTACTTGGGATAGATTCCAGAGATGAGAATAATTTTTTTTGTGAAGTAATGTGCTTACTAGCACCACTGTCAAAGTACCAAGCATCCAATTCTGTCATTGACATGCATACATCATGAACAAAAGGGTCATAACTACAATATGTACAGTCCATGCCCAATCATCTTGAGCAAAACTTGAAGATTCCTTCTTCTCTACACTTGGTGCAGATGCATCAGCCACCACAGCCATGCCCAATTCTTTCTTTTTCTCCTTCTCTAGATTTTTCTTGCACTCATTTATGTAGTGCCCTGGTTTCCTGCAATAGTGACACTTGCCCTTCTTTCTCTGCATCCTTACCTGAGGATTCTGATTTTGGCTTATAGCCATCATGCAAAGAAGCTTTACCTTTGCCTTTCTAAAACTGGCAAGAAAAGCTTGGTCACCAACTCACATAATAGATCTATTTTGCCTAGATTGCTCTTCTTGCAAGAGTACTGAAACCAGCTCATCAAATGTAAGGGCATTTTGATTTCCCTTCATCTCATGAGTCTAAGGGTAGAGGCAAAACTCTGATAAGAATCCGGTAATGCATTGAGAACTGTGGGCACCAATGTACTATCAGGATATATCTCATCCACACTAGCGAGCTACTTCTTAAAATATTTGATCTTGGTCAAGAAGCTGTCCATTGAGTCTCCCTCCGTCATGTGCTCAGACTCTAACTGTTTGCGTAGATATGCAACACGTGCTTCATTGCGCACCTGGTATAATGCAGCAAGTGCATACCATGCCTGTTTTGAAGTCTTACATGACACCAAATATGAGAAATAATGCTTCGCTTCATGGAAGTGCAAGCAATACATGTGCCTATGCATCTCTTCCATCCCATCTCGTTTGAGCAGCAATGGGAGGTACTGGTGGTGCATGTGGAGGAGCCACATCTATATCAGATTCTACTTTTTTATATGTACCTACAACACCTAGTTGCACTGGTAGTTGTGAAACAGGATGAGTTTCACTACCACTGACTACATTCTAAAGGCCTTTAGCAACCAGTACATGCCTCATCATGTAGGACCACAATGGGTAGTTAGTCCCATCAAGTTTGTCCTCTCAGCAGACAACATGTTGAATACATCACTACTACCAGCCACATGATTGTCTACCAAATGCAAAATCTTTCAACACACTACAAGTACTCAGTATTCATTGAATGCAACCCCGAATGGCTACCAACTGGCTGAATCACCTACAAAGTGTATAAAAAATAACACAGAGTAGAGAATAGAGTGTTATTGGCAAAAGTATGATAGTCAGTGTTGTTGAAGATACTGTAGATGCTGCTGCACACCAAATATTTGCTGCTACATAGCCCAAACACCCAAAATCGAGTAGAACCAATCCAAAATGACGCCTCTCCAGAACGTATGCAGAAACCTTACGCTGTGCAAATCGCGTCGCGGACCCTAAAAATGATGTATACTTCGTATATAACACACTATAGTATATACCTTCTTCTCCTAAGAGGGTATCTCAATTGGAGAGATAGAAAAACAGGGTCGTGTGAGGAGAGAGACAAACTACTAGATCAAGTGTCAAGGAAGCTAGCTCTCATACCAATTGTTGGAATTAGGGTTAGGGTTACAACAATGCACACACACAAGATAGAGAAGCTTGAGAGCACACATCTCACTAGATTAGAATAAATAAATGTGTTCCAGATACAAAAGATAAGTACACACCCCAAAATGAGTAGATAAGAGGGTGTACATACGCATGGGGGAAAAAACCTCCTAGTGAGGAAAAAAGTGCCCCGACGGTCCTAAAAGTGTGTTCACACACATCACTACCATATAATGCTACAATTTCCAGTTTCACAAATTACCTAAAAAGGAGTGGTGTCAGGATTTTTAAATTTTCCCTAGAATCTCTCTTTGACTTGGGACCTAAAAGCCTTTACACATTAAATGCGACTAGGTAGTCAACTAAGGCTAACAACTAGTGGCCCAAATTATAAGGAGATTAAACCAAGTTAATATGTATTATTAGTACTAATATAAAAATGTAGAAAATATGCAAAACACAAAAATTAATCCATTTTGTGAATCCTACCCAATCCTTGTTTTTATCCAAAATTCTCCATGTAAGGAGTCAAAGTTGGGAACCAATTTTCAGGTTTATTTAACCAAATTGATTCAATTTTAAGTCCAAATTACTATTTTTGTGTAAAAATAAAAAAATAACCAAAAATAGAAAACATAAAAAATTGACTAAACAAGAATTGTAGATATTAAAAAAACACATAGTTTTAAGAGTAGCAAGAAAAACTAAATATAGATTTCTTAAGACAACAAGAAAATGCAACAAAAAACAAGAACAATATAGCAAAATAAAGGTTTTTTAAAGATTTCATTTCTACATTCTTAAAAAGACCAGAAATATAACAGAATTAAACCATTGACAAACATTCAAAATGCACTAAAGTTTACATAGGAGTCTATGGCTTTGATGCATCAAATCCAATGGTACATAAAACTTGGGCTCCTTTTTCCACTGATGGGGCAAAAGTCTACATGGGAGTCTATGGCTTTGATGTATCAAATCCAATGGTACTTCAGAAAAATTGAGCTCCTTTTGCCACCACTGATGGCAAAAGTCTACATGGGAGTCTATGGCTTTGATGTATCAAAGCCAATGGCCTTCATTTCCTCACTATTATCATCCCTTTTTTATATTTTTGGGCCCCAAGGTACCACCTCCTATCTATGGTATATCACCTTTGAATTCTAACACACGTTTTGCATTACTACATCGCTCAACATATATATGGAAGCAATTTCCTTGCCATCTATCATGGCATATCTTGTGCCTTTTCTCATTGGGAGGATGTCCATAGTTGCAAGAACATGCATTTCTCATCAACATGTATATAGAAGTAATTTCCTTGCCATTTGTCATGGCATATCTTTTGCTTGTTCATAGTTGCAAGAATGTGCATCCAATTCTCAGATTCTTCTTATTCATAGTTGCAAGAACGTGTATCCAATTCTCAGAGTCTTCTCGCTTTGGAAGTGAGGCAAACTCTAAGCTCTCACATTCCTTGTCCAACATTTTATGACAAGTTTGGCACATGTTTAGCTCAGTGGTGTTATTGGTGGTTATTGAGTCTTCAACAAAAGGTCCACCACTCATAGGATAAGTTTTCCATATTCGTAAGTTTGAGGGTTTCATTCCTTTCTCAAACATAAATGTGGTATGTGTCCCAATCATAGACCATTCGGATCTCTGTAATGAAGGGTCTACCAAGGATGTAGTCATAAGAATTAGGCTATTATGAAAGGTTCATTAACCACAAAAGAGTGGCGAAAGCTTGGACCAAAAGTCTTGATACTCAAATTTCACAATAGCCCCATGGGTTTTGTTGTGGCACTATTAACAAGCTTGACTATCAGGCCGATAGTGTAAAGTGATGGTTGCCCCCACTTTTCACAACACTAATGGTAATGATGCAAACTTTAGCCCCTCCATCTACTAGAATGGCAGTGACTTAGCTATCCTTGTATTTTATAAGGAGGATGCCATTCATATCATCACTTTCAAAGTAGTGGCCTAGCTTATTCACCATTGGTACCTTTGGAAAGGCTTGGTGATATGCCTCTTCTTTAGTAGGTTCATTATTTATCTGATTGATTCAAGGAGTCTTGGATCGGTTGTTCTCTTCCATACCCGCTTTTAACTTTCCGTCCGAAGGAAAGGAAGGTGGAGAGTCCAGCTATGTCTCTAGGTGTTTGTCCATTATCACTTACATAGCTTTTGGGGTAGGTAATGGTATATAAAATGTGTATAGGCTCCTTTGAGGGTGGTACTCTTCAGTTCATCACCCAAGACTTTGGAGGCCATGGCCTCGAAGCTTTTGTCCTCATCCCCTAATCCATGTTTCAAGTGTTCTTACGTTGTGAATGGATGGCTTCTTTCCCTAGTCTTCTCTTGAGCAAGGTGAAATTGGTCTTTACATTAGCATCCTCTCCAACCATCGGGACTATTGGAGGTTCATCCATTTGTGTTTGGCATACCCTTACCAGTTTCTAGGCTACTTCTAGCTTGATTTTTTCCTTAATAGAATTAGGATATTTTGCCAGCTTCTTTGGCAGGCTGCTAGGGCCTATGACTAGTTCTTCCAAGTCTCTGGGGTAGGTTGTCTTCCTTTGAAGAGGATGAAGAGATGTTGGAAACTATATCCTCATTTGATCCCTCTTGAACTATTACTCGGTCTTACCTTTGTCCTATCTTCTTGGAATTTGTCTTTTGGTCTTAGGGGTAACTTTAGCATGTTCTGAAACTTCATCAACTGGTAGGACTCAAGCCTTTTTTGCCCTTTGAGTACAGGAATCTGAAGCATGTCCAACTTCATAAGCAAGGGCTCTGCTCCTATTCTACATTCTAGTCAAGATGTTGAGAGGAAGTAAAAAACCATCCATAATGCTTAGCAAATTAAGGTTTGTACCTAGTTTATACTCTTGAGCTGAGCCCAGAATGAATACTCTTAATGGGAATCCTTTTACATGTGGTCAATGCCACAACCTATACATAGTGTACTAGCAAGGCTATGGATTGGCCGGTGTGGCTTTCATAGCCTTCTTGATGGGACACTCTGCCACTCACAGCAGTGAGGTCCCTTAATGATAGCATTGTATTGGCATTGAATATCCCTCCCTCTATTTGATTGTACTACGACTACATATATAGGGTAAACACTATCGATCATGAATGCAGTGACTTAGGATTTGGCTTGGGGGACTTTGGGCTTCTAGTGGTTCTAGGTAGTTAGTATCCCCCCCATTCCCTCTTCCTCTCCCTCACGTATTATTATTCCATCAGGGTTAATTTGTTCATGCAGGTTATTATGGTGAGCTACTGGTCACTAGTGATGGCAAACATAGACCACCCACCGTGGCCGAGGTCCCTAGTTCGGGGGTCACCATATCTAATCCCAACAACCTGCTTCAAATCCATCTTGTAGATAGGGTCGAACAACACATAAAATACTACTCTCGGTCTAGGTCTCACCTCCACATGACCTTCCTCTAGGTTTCATAGATAGGCCGAAAATGGCTACTTGTCACTACTACTATTGGCAGTAGTAGTGACAAATAATACTCTCATCATAGGTTTCACAGATAAGCCAAAAATGGCTACTTGTCACTACTACTATTGGTAGTTGACTACCGCCATGGTGGCCAAGGTCCCTTGTTTGGGGGCTTGCCAAATTTGATCCCCGCGAGCTGTTTAAAATCCATCTAGATAGGGCCAAATACTATATAAAATACTACTTCCATACTAGGTCTCACCTCCATATGACCTTCTTGGCCTAGGTTTTAGATAAGCCAAAATGGCCACTTGTCACTGTCAGAGTAGACTGCCACCACCACTATGGCTGAGGTCCCTGGTTTGAGGGCTCACCAAATTGAACCCCGATGAGGTGTTTCAAATCCATTTAGATGGGGTCAAAAAAATAATACTCTCAGCCTAGGTCTCACCTCCATGTTTCCTGGCCTAGGTTTTAGAAAAGTTGAAAATGGCTGCTTGTCTTAGTCATCTTGCGAGACGACTGCCACCATTTAGATAGGGTCAAAAAATACTACTCTCAGCCTAGGTCTCACCTTCACGTTTCTTGGCCTAGGTTCTAGAAAAGTCAAAAATGGTTTCTTGTCTCTAGTGACAATCATCGAGATAGCCATCGTGGCTTCTCGAGTCCCCATTTTGGGGTAATCCCAAATCCGATTCGGCTGAGTTGTTTTGAATGGCCTAGGTTTCAATGCATGTAACATGTTTGTGTCTATCTCCTTCTTGCATGGACCATTTTTTAACATATAACATATGTGTCCATCATGTAGTGTTCCCCACAATGAAAGCTCATGGTACATTCGTGTGTTTTGCATAATTATCTTCTTCACAAAAGATAAAGGGAGAAAAATGGTCTTGGCACTTGTTATGTAAACCATGGAGGCAGTTCCATGGTTCTATGATTACTCGCTAGGAGAGTATCCTAAATCCGAGGAGGACTTCTTCAAGGGTAAGAGTGTTGGTTTTCCTCCATGTATTCCGTTACATCAAATTTCTATTGAATCACCCCTGGATTATATGTCCTGTATTAGACTACATCTGTTAAATCAAGGGAAAAGGACTAAGGCCTGAAGGGAAGAGGAAGAAAGGAGAGAAGCCAGAAGAGCCTACATAGAGCTACTAGTAGTAGGCTAGAATCTGCAAGACCAGAGAAAAGGTACAAAGAAGGGCAAGGACTCAAAGAAGGGGAAGGGTTCAAATAAGAAGGACAACAAGGATGATGACTATGATGTGTTCGAAGGTGGTCCATAGCCATTTTGGTTGACGAACACATAAAATAATACTCTCAACCTAGGTCTCACCTCCACATGACCTTCCTCAAATACTCTCAACCTAGGTCTCACCTCCACATGACCTTCCTCGCCTAGGTTTCATACATAAGCCAAAAATGGCTACTTGTCACACTACTACTACTAGAGCAGATGTAGTAGTAGTAGTGACAAATAATACTCTCAACCTAGGTTTCACAGATAAGCCGAAAATGGCTACTTATCACTACTACTACTAGCAGATGTAGTAGTAGTGACAAATAATACTCTCAACATAGGTTTCACAAACAAGCCCAAAATGGCTACTTGTCACTAATACTACTGGCAGTAGTAGTGACAAATAATACTCTCAGCCTAGGTTGCACAAACAAGCCAAAAATGGGTACTTAACACTACTACTATTGGTAGTCAACTACCACCATGGTAGCCGAGGTCCCTACTTCAGGGGCTTGCAAAATCCAATCCCTACAAGAAGTTTGAAATCCTTCTAGATAGGGCCAAAGATAAATATAAAATACTACTCCCATCCCATGTCTCACCTCCACATACCTTCCTAGCCTAGGTTTTAGATAAGCCAAAAATGGCTACTTGTCACTATCAAAGTAGCTACCACCATTGTGTGGCTGAGGCCCTTGGTTCAAGGGGTCACCAAATTGAATCCCAATGAGTTGTTTCAAATCCATTTAGATAGGGTCAAAAAATACTACTCTCAGCCTAGGTCTCACCTCCACACTTCTTGGCCTAAGTTTTAGAAAATTCAAAAATGGTTGCTTATCTCACTGTTGGCAGTCATCACCTAACGATTACCCCCCACCGTTTATATAGGGTCAAAAAATACTACTCTCACAGCCTAGGTCTCACCTCCACATTTCTTGGCCTAGGTTTTAGAAAAGTAAAAAATGGTTGCTTGTCTCATTACTAATAGAGTTATAGATCGTCAAACCACTGTTGGCTAAGGTCCCCAATTTAGGGGCTTGCCAAATCTAATCTAGCTGAGCTATTTTGAATTCTTATTAATAGAGTCAAAGATCACATAGGTCTCACTTTCTTGACCTAGATTTCAATACATATAACCTGTTTGTGTATATCTCCTTCTTGCATAGACCACTTTTTAACATGTTTGTGTATATCTCCTTCTTGCATAGACCACTTTTTAACATATAACAGTGTTCCCCACAATGATAGCTCGTGGTAAATTCGTGTGTTTTGCATAGTTATTTCCATATA
Source organism: Cibotium barometz (assembly GCF_041138505.1). Lineage (NCBI taxonomy): Eukaryota > Viridiplantae > Streptophyta > Polypodiopsida > Cyatheales > Cibotiaceae > Cibotium > Cibotium barometz. The sequence goes on from NC_141077.1 coordinate 24,580,619, forward strand.
GGGAGCAAAATGGTATTGGCACTTGACTACATGAATAGGTATGGATGCCCACAACACCTAGAGTACTAGTGTATTGTGCTTGCATTTTATAGTGAAATGGGGAGGTAGCCATGTATATATTTTTTGTAGTGAAATGGGAAGCTAACCATCATATTTTTTTGTCTAACCTTCTTAACTTGGCAAGAATACATATGCGAAAGACTCACGTAAGAGAGATCTTCCTCTTATGAAGAGGTATGGGGCCGGCGATCAAACAAGCCTAATGATGCACTTTTTAAAGGAAGAAATGGAGAAAATAAATGCACATATATAACAACAAAAAAAGTTCCACAAGCATGTGTGGTGGACTTTACCTATGGGACTTTTAAAGCTTGTATATACAAGGTGAGTGTCTCTTACACTGTATTACTTAAATAGTTATATCCATCATGTATTCTTCTTGTGTAAGCATTCACATGGTGACTTTGGAGAAATATTGGGCAACAAGATTGAGAATTTGGATCAAAATGCTAGCTTATACATTGAGAACCACCACCAAGCCATGCTAGAGATGGAGAACAAGCTAATAAGCTTGCTAATCATCTCAAACCTGGCAAATGGTGATAAATAGTTTACCAAGTTGTACATGCTCGATTGGGACAAAGAGGAACATTGTGTCACCATGGACAAGCTCAAGACTCTCACTAAGACACATATGGATCCATAGAGATAAGGAAAATAAATTATGGACTGTTTTGATGGTCCGGTTTGGTTCTTTAGAGATTATTGCCACAAAGAGCACATCACCCATGCTTTTTGATAGTTTTATAATCTCGTGACTCCGGGGATGCACAAATCAAAGATTCCTTTCCTCGACTCAATGGTAAAACACTTTGTGTATAGCTAAAAAAAAGTGTTGCGTTTGGGGTTTCATGTGGAATGTGTCAAATCATCCTCCCTTACTAGTTTTTGGTTGTTTAAAACTATAGGTGGTTTTGGTTTTTAGTAGAGGAAGAGGAGATGAGAGTCTTCCTCCTACAATCGTGCAATGGGTGAGTAAGCACCAAAAATCATCTCTCTTTCCATAGCCTTAGCAAGACAAAGGGCTTGTTATGTAAACCATGGAAGCAGTTCCATGGTTCTATGGTTACCTACAAGGAGAGAATCCTAAATACGAGGAGGAGTTGTTCAAGGGTAATAGTGTTGGTTTGCCTCCATGTGTTCCTTCATATCAAATGTCTTTGAATCACCCCTCAATTATATGTCATATAGTAGACTACATCTATCAAATCAAGGGAAAAGGACCAAGGCCTGAAGGGAAGGAGAAGAAAGGAAAGAAAACAGACATGCCTACATAGGGCTTGGGGTAGCTAGAATCTACAAGACCAAAGCAAAGGTACAAAGAAGGGAAAGGGCTCAAAGAAGGGCAAGGGTTCAAAGAAGAAGGATAACGAGGATGATGATTATGACGTGTCTGAAGGTGGCCCATAGCCATGCCCATCAAAAGAAACAAGGATTCAAAGAAGAATGAAAACGAGGATGATGACTATGACATGTCTAATGGTGGTCCATTTCCATGCCCATCAAAAGAAACAAGGGAGGTTTTTGAACACTAACTAGAGGTAAATAAGGTTGTTGTCGAACTGATTGGAGAATGATCAACGGTGATGGAGGACACCCCCCTTGACTCAAACCTCCCTCCACCAGGTGCTCCATGTGATGGAGGCAACCCCCTTGACTCATACCTCCCCCACTAGGTAGTGTCCATCAAGCAGATTCTTGAAATAAGATTCTATATTTCAATCTACTTATGTTTTCATGTTTCTAATGTTTTGATGTTTGCACAACAATAGCATCAATCATTCCTATGCACTTACCTAATTGCAGGTTGTATGGGAGGTAGCTTCGTCAATCAAGCACTCCTAGATATTTTGGGACTTCCTAGATCGAGTCCCACCTTCCAGAAGACCAAAAGATGAAGAAAAGCTTTGGGCAAGGTGCACTGTAGTGACGATAAACCTTCCAAACTCCTTGCTTCCTTTTCCAAACACACATCAAGTGCTGGCATGGGATGTATGGATTCTTGACTTGTTGGTGGGAGCTTCCGCTATGGCCTAAAGGTTCCTTGTAAAGGGAGGATTCTTTGTGACATGTGTAATAGAGCAAGTCCACCATGTCATTGAGCATACTTCTACTAGATTTTTGAGGCTCCATACCCTCATGTTGATTATTCAAAAAGGACATAGCTTTCAATAAACCTATGTTGAATCCCTTGAGAAGGTATGAATGCAACATTCAATCAATAATCCATGATTTGTATCTTGCTTTAGAGACTTGTAATCGACAAAAGTATTCATTGTTCCATGTTATAAGCTATAGAGCTTGTCATGTATTTCTTTGCACATGCAGGGAAGGTGGCTCCTAAACTAGAACATGAGATGTCATATGGATTATTCAAAGGTGGCACACACAACCTGTTTGTGAACTTTATGTGGGAAACTCTAGAGGGTAGGAAGGTGCTTCTCTCGATGAAACACGGATTCTAGACACCATTGCAAGGAGGCACAGAAAGACATCCAAACTTTTGCATGTGCATTGCTTGTTGTGCAAAACAACAAGGACATGGTCATTGATTGTTTTGCGAGTCAGGAACATGGCTCGTCTGGTGCACCATGATCAAATCTGGGTCCCCATTGCATTAGCATCGAGTGCAATCTAGTGTGTCATGCTCAATTCTTAAGCTCCATTGGATCACGATTTCCTACACGAGAGTCACCATTCTCTATAGCAAGTTTCCATGAAACCAATAGCTTACAACTCCCTTCTAGTCTAGGTATTAAAGCTGTGACACATATTGGAGGAGGAAGAGGGCTATGAAAGGTATTAATATCTTCTCTTCTTTTCCTATGTTGTAGGTGCAATGAGCATGGTTCCAAGCATTCTTTGGCCTCCAATGGTTCCTAATGTTCTCGTCGTGACATCCAACATTATCGCCTCATCCCAAGTTATTGAGACAAAGAGGGCAATAGTCATGGGCAGAGAGCATTAGGTGCACACACTATAGTAGGCATGCTATACCTGGCGGCATCGTAGCCAAAGCCACAACCTCAAATCAAGGGGAGGCAACCATGGGGGACATCATAGAAGGATCCATAGTCAAAGCCATAGCAGTCCACAGTTGCATTCATAGCCGTAGTAAATGTAGTCGTAGCCCCATACAACATGAGGTATCAATGCAACTGGAGCCCTTGTTGTCAACATAGTTATAGTCACACCATTGATGATATCCATCAGCGCATCTATAGCCATAGAAAATAGAGCTATAGCCATATCCATAGCTGACATAGTCGTAGCCATAATAGACAGAGCCATAGCCATAGCAAACAAAGTAATGGATGTATCCGTAGATCATAGCCATATCCATAGTAGACAAAGCCATGGATGTAGCTATGGTAGAGATCGTAGCCTCCATTGTGGCCACACCTATTCGAGGAGCCACAGGTTGTACCACACAAGTCAAATGTATTCCACTACCCTAGAGAGGATCGCATCGATACATGTGAGAAAAAGAGCGACAAGGTTTCTGTTGGCAAGGAGAAGCCAGAGAGCTAGGCCTTTTATCTTTGGTTATGTTTGACCAGTGTATATATCTGACATCATATTATGTTTTGTGCTCATTATAACCTATCTAAAGCCACATACTTAGGGAGATGAATGTTCCTTTGTCTTGCATCCCAAAAATAATGCCTTTGTTTATGTGTATTGCATAGTTTTGTGTAGATGCATGGAGTAGTTAAAATGCAAGCAGCTCTATTTTGAGATTTTAATATAAGCATGAAACTTGGTTGCATAGGTATAGGTAAGTATATTTTGTCAATATTTTTATTTAATATAAGCATGAAACTTGGTTGCATAGGTATAGGTAAGTATATTTTGTCAATATTTTCAACCTATACTAACCAAGGAGGGGGAGCAGGGAGCCTCCTAGAGGTCTAGCTAGTAGATGGCTAAGATTTAGGGTTCAAATCCCCCTAGGCTTGCTATAGGAAAGTTTTTTGTCACACTCAATAAGCCCATGGCTCAATAGCATTCTACTGGATGAAAGGTGTCCTTGAAGGGTAAGAAGTCATTCTTTTGGCATGTTGTCACATGTTTTCTGTATTATTTTTATGTTGTGATCATAGTTTTACAGGGATGCATTTATAGAGAATACTCTTATTACAATAATGTAGACTAATTCTTGGATATTGGAATAGTTTTAATATCTTGATCATGCTTGTCTCATGTAGATGCAACTAGTTGTAGTCAACCAATATGAGAGAATTATTGAGTCATGAAGGAAACAAGCATAAATGCAAGATAAGTGATAAATTCTCTTGAGGGCCTCAGGGACTTCCTGGATGGGAACCAAAGTAGTTACGCCAAGTTCCAAAATGCCATAGTTGGTCTCAGAATATCATACCTCTGTTCATGGGTTTCATGCCATGGCTTCATTATGTATGTTTAAATGACAATATTGAAATACAATGTGATTTTTATTCATATCATTTTTCTACACTTGTCCAATGGCTATGGGAATACTGAATCTAGTTTTAGGTATTGTTGATATGTCCTAGTGTGAATTTCTTGTAGTACTAATTAAATATCTATGTGAGTGATCATGGGAGGTGTTTGATGAAATGTCTTTATGAGCTGTGACTTGCATTGTGGTTTGTCCCTTCAAGTGTGCTTTCCTATGTTTCAATGTGCTTTGCCTACTATCAGCAATACCATCTCTATCCTATGCAATGTCTTGCCAATTTATCATGGTTTATTGGTGGCTCTTTTGCCCAATATACCATGAAAGACAAACAATCCCAAAGTCACACAAGAATGCATGCACACTACTAAAAGCAAGAAAATTTATATATTCACACACATGCATGCATACATCTTGATGAAAATATGTACCTACACAATATCTCTCCCACATGTTCTATTGGTAACGTTCAATTCATGCATTTGTGTATACTAAAAGAAAGCAATCTATGAATGAGTAATGCATATCCAAGACAATCCTGAGACAAAGATAGGTGGACTATGCTCTAAAACCAATGTTACAAATCTGGTATGAGACATGACCAAATATCCACACACTCACTATGCTCTAAACCAATGTTAGAAATCTGGTATGAGACGTGACCAAATATCCACACACTCACTTTCTAGGAAAACAAAAGCACAAACATAGAATCCAATAAATAATACTATTCTAGTAAACATAGAAGCGAATAAAAAATCTCACTCGCACATGCAATCAATTCTTCTCAACTCATACAGAGCATAATGACCATATGCACCACAAAGGGAATATACCAAAAAGCACGTAAAGATCAAATGAGGCCCATCCTTGTTTTGTTATTATATATGAATTACATGAATCGAACAACTTAGATGAGAACAAAACAGCTATATAAAAATCACATGCAACCTATTCCGACCATGTATAGAACATATGGACCATATAGACCATATGAGCATCCCATTTGCAATATGCACACACCGACTAGATATTGTAAAATCCCTCCCTGAGCCACGTATATGTACATGAATGTTATGGGCTACCACACCTCCAAGAGGGAACTCAATGCATTCACCTTAGGGAAGAGCAATAGAACACAACTATCATAGGGCACTTACCAATGCTTCGAACTTGTGTCCCTTGAGGTCTCCAAGCTCACTTGAGAAGCTCCAATCCTCCAAGCTCCACCTCCATGCTGTCACCGTAGAGTCACTCACACCACCACACAAGGCAATCACTCTCTCTCACTCCTCAACAAAAGCATGTAACATACAAGTATAGAAGAGGCACAAGTGCTAGAATGCTCTCTCTCGATCTCTCTCTCAAGACAAAAGCAAGAGCTCTCAATAGCACAAAGGGGGATTGTGTCCATTCATTATGAGAAAATGCCTTATATACAATTAGCCCTTATTCACACTTGGGCACCCAAAACTTACTTAACTAAGGCCTTGGTGGGTGGCCAATATCTCATAATGTACAACTTTAATAGTGCCTTTGCGTGACACTTATTAATGTCCTCAAATGGAGGAGCATATTTGTTAATCCAAAATGGGATTAACATTCTCCCCTACTTGATGTAGGTTCTATCCTCAAAACCTGTTACCAAGGTCGAAAGACTTGGTCACCAAACTCGTGTGATGATAGAAGTTATGGAACGTCTAATAGACACCTTAGGTGATGATAATACAACATCATGCCTCTGTCACTCAGTCCTTGATTCATGTCAAATTGCAGCTGATCAGCACCATATCCATCATATCTTTCCTTGGGTTAATCTATGAGGACCACGAGCAATTTTAGGAATCGAACGCTGGCCACAATTGTCGGTTCCAGGATACGATGCCATGCCTTTATCCAATTCAGCATCTGCTTTCTTTGCTCTACTATATCTGTAAATGTTGTTGGCATGAAGATGGGAAAGTTATAGCATACATGTGAATCCTGTTGCTTTGCCTCTTGAAACTCCAAAGGTGTCCATCTTCTCTTCAGTGGCATGTACAAGGGATCTACTCTTTGAGTTGGTGGCGCACACATATATTCATGGCTATATTCCGGGATTGTGAGGTACTCTTTTCTCTAATCTGGCTGTATTTCGATATCCTCTAGCTTGGGGTTGGCATCATCTGTGATAATTGCTATATAACCCCCTCTTGTGTGGATCTCTTGTGTGGATTGGATGAGCCTTCCTCCACCTGTGGCAAAAGCAGTAACCGATCATAAATGTCACAATTCTTATTTCCAACAGATTTGCCAACTGTGGATTTGCTAGCTTGGTGTGTCGTGCCACGTTGGACCATAAAGTGCCCTCTCCAGCCAAAGGTAGTAGCTCTTCTAATTCTGTTCTAGGTGCTCGGAGAGGGTAAGGTACATAGGGTTTCTTCATTGGTGTGACATCTGAGTATGCTTCGGGGAGGATCCACCGAGTAGGTTCAAAGGGTGTTATTTGCATTAACACCTTGAACATGAGTTTTGGTTTAAGTAGCAGATTCCCTGCTCTTATAAATCCTTTGTACTCTGCAGTAGTAGACAAGGACTCAAGAATAGAATCATCAGTAAAGATTCAATTGTGTCTTATGGCAGAGTGTGACATACCTCCTGAGTTGGCCGTGGTGGAGACGGGTCAGAGGTGCCGGGTAACTCCTCTCGGGGGCGAGAGTGTTAGTGGGAAATTCTAAGGGTTGAGAAGGGAGAGTAGAAAAAATACAGTCCGCTTGAGATTTGTTAGTAGACGGAGCATTTGGATATGGATTAAGTAATTTACTAGGCGACATTAGAATATACAAGGTAAGTAGGGTTAAATGATGAACTTGATGTTTCTTCTTGACCATGGCCTGAACTTGGGGGTGGGTGGTTGGGTTTGTGGAGCTTCATAAAGTCTTGTAGCTCAGTTATATCCTCTGGATTTATGTTAGGATACTCAATATGTGTTTTATCAAAAGTATAAAGGACATTGGTTAACATGGCTTCTAGATGTTTGTAGATATTATGATATAGTTTTAGAATACCAAAAGGATGATATATAGAGGATTCACATAGATTTAAGTGCTGGTGAGTATTATATACCTCTAGCCACCCATGGCTTATGATCCATTGATAACTTTGGGCTACAATCTCGTAGTTGGCCGGTGTGTCAGGAATATCATCTGGAATAAACAGGTCTAATTTATCAACGTTGTTGTCCAAGATTTTGGAGTTCTGTAACACCTGACACCAACTACGAAGGTTGAACACAATAGGGTGCAAGGGATAAAAGTAAATATCTTGAGGATCAGTTAGTACTACGACCCTCAAAAAATTCCCATGATGATGGTGGGATTAGCATCACATTCTATGTTTTGTTTAATGAGTGTTAGTTCTCCTCCTAGGCTTAGGTCCTCAGACAGGTTTATATCGTATTGAAGTAAAGAGAGGGTTAGTGTAGACAAAAAGAGAGTCAGAGTTTGAGGAGGGGCCCGAGGAGTTACTGGCAACAAGTGACCTATCTCCGCGGCTCGCTCAAGGAGTAGGTACATCTCGTCTGTGGGTTCTTGTCATTGACTTCGTTCTTGGATGGCTAGTTGGCGTTCCAACTCTTGGATGCGCGAGTCCTTGGTGCTGAGAAGGTTTGAAATAGATGTTTCTCTTACCATCCTGGCAGCATCTAGCTCTTCAAAGCGCTTTGTTGCTTCTTCTTATGCTCATCTAGCAGTAGCCTCTCTTCCCTGAGCCTCTGTAATCCTTTGAAGTCTTTATGCAGCCAATTTTTGACTTTCTTGTAGCTGTTGTGTGACTTGCACCATAGCTTCTTGGTGTGTAATCATCATTCTTTGCATATCAGATTGATTGGTGCTAATGGTGTCGTTGAGTGCTCTAATCTTCTTGGCATTTGCTTTGTTGATCTGTTCTCTTTCTTGTTGTAGTTGGCTCACTCTGTGTTCTGCTTCCTTCAGAGTTAAGGATATTGTATGGAGTTGGCCTTGTAGCTCTTCTTCCTTAGCTAGGGAGGTGTGCTTGAGCTCCTGTAGTAGCTGCTGCTGCTGCTGAGCATGGATAGCCGCTTGCTCTTGGTTATGTGTGACTTCCTTCTGAAGTTTCTCTTTGACTTGCTCTAGCTGCAATTTCAAATCTATATTCTCTTTAATCTTTTGCACAATTGTTTGGCTTAGAACTAAATTATTATTTTCTAGCGCTTGGTATCTGGCTTCTTGCTCCTCAGTCGCCTTTAAGCTCTTTAGGATCACAGCCTTATGGGTTGCTTTTGTCGCTATGAGGTGCTCTTGTAATGTTTGTACCTGGTTGGTAGCCTCTTGAACCTACTTCCATAGTGTAGCATTGCGATCATGAAGCATGTGGGTTGTGAGGAGATGGCACTGCCATACACGTTGTTCTTTCTCCCCCAAAGAGAAGCACTTGTTGTTGCGGCCCCTTCCAGTCTAGCGTGTGGAAAATTCAAAAGCTCGTCCAGTCCCTCCACAGTTTCTTGAAAGAATATTTCATAATCCAAATTATGTAGGAAGGATGTTTTTGGTATCACCTCATCATCCTCCAGACGTCTCCTTTTGCTCTGGGACTTGGTGTATCTTCAGCCTGTGGTCATTTTCCTATATCCAGTGGCTCTTTTGTGAGTTGCACCACTGGGAGCGATGTAGCTTCTTCGAGTCCTTGGGGCTCTGCTGCTGCTGGCAATGCTTCTGGTTCAGGCTATGTCTGCAACCCCATAGGTGTGTCTGACATTGTGGAATTCTTTAGGGGAGACAGATTCTTGAAGATTAATTGTGCCAGACTTTGAGGAGGAGTCAGGTGTTGTACTTCCGTCCTCTCTTAATGTGTTGCTTCACTAATACTTGCTTCCTGTTGCCCTAGTACTTCTTGGTACAGCTTTATTTCTTGACCTAGCTTAGTCTTAATCCTTTGTGTTTCTTCAACGACATCTGGTATAATTCCAGTCATCTTTTTTCAGTCTTCTTTTTCCTCCCTCTCTTGATCTCCTTCATTATCTCTTTAGTCTCCTACAGCACAGTTTGTCCTTCCTGCATCTCTTTAGTAGTCAGTGTTGGTTTTTCTGTCCTCAGGAGTGCCAGTTGCATTCTTTCTTCTCGTTCTAGATCTAGTAGAGGCCTCTAAGCCACATGATTTAGTTCCTATGTCATTAGGTACAGGTTGTAGATCTTCGACTGATGGGCCTTTAGATGATTCTCCATCTCTCTGTGGATGTAGTAGGCCCAGTCTTCCTCCTTTTCCTCATGCACCTTGGTTATTCTGTTTAGTGGCACCCTATTGTACCCATCCACTGGCTTCACTTGCATTATTAGTGACATTTCCCTGCACACTTCATCCCTGATATTTTTGTATTCTGCTCCATTAGAGTTGTACGGTCTCTTCTTCAGCATTGCATCTAGGGGCATCTTTTCATAGTTATGTGTATGTATTTTCATTGGTGGTGGTAGCTGCAGAGCCTCACATATCAAGTCCTCTATGATCAACACTTGCTCCGTGGTGCCATCTGCTTTAGTCATTGTCCCCCTCTTCATGGCCTTGTCATATGTCTTAATGTACTCCGCACATTGCTCTATGTCAATGTTTTGGGGGAGACTCTATGCCATCCGCCTGAGACCCACCTTCTCCAGCTTATCTTTGACTTTAGCATCTTCCAAAATCTGGAGGCATTCAGGACTATGGTATTGTAAGGTTACCTTTCCATGTGAGGTATGGAGTTCTCTGTTGATTATCACGCCATGGAATGCCTAGGCATATTGACCCAGGTAGCTCAACTTCGGGCCTCGTGTAGGTCTTTTCTTTCTGCTTATTGGGAATCCCGTTGCACTAGCTTGTGTCACCGCCGCGGGGTCTCTGGCGACCTCCAAGTCGGCGGATGTTGCTAAGGTCGACATCTGTATATTGAGAAAAAGATTAGTCCATAGACTAGTGGGACATGTGCCACGCCTTGTTGTTTTCTTTTCTTTTCTTTTCTTTTTAGGCAGTATCAAGGTTAATTTTGATGGGAAGTGTGTTAGTGGAATGAGTAATTAACGGGGTATAAGCGCTTTGACATGACAAGGTCCAAATTCTCGTGATTGGGTTAAGCACTGTGAAAGTGCAGGTGTTAAGGCCGTGAAAGGAAAATTCGTGAAAGTACAGGCCCGTGAAATGAAGGGTAATCCCATGAAATGGTGTAAACCCATGAAAGTTATGTCATGAGAATATATTTTAAGTCCTCTTTAAGAATATTATTTTTCCCTCTTGAGTAATTTGGGGACGCCTAGGTTACTCTTGCATCATGCCGGCTAGGTTAATATCGTGGGTGACACCACTATAAATATTAATGCGTGCGGTATATGACGTATGCTTGGGGCCGTCTATGATTATTTCAGTTAGGTTTGTATGGCAGGGTGATTCCTGGGGTACTTACGCCTGGTAGTCATGAGTTGGTGATGGTTTGTACCTATTTAATATTTGTGGGATTAATTTAATTATTAATTGAGCTTATATTTTCAGGTAATGAAAATTACGAGGATTGATGAATAATGTTGAGGAGAATGTTTCTTATGTGCATCATACTTATTTTTACAAGCGTAGCTTGTAACCTTAGTAATTGATTTTTCTATTTTGATACATTGGAAAAAATACATTTATAATGATGAATTTATTAAAGCCTAAAGGCTTTACCCTAGCCCCAATTTTTGGGACACTCTATTTTTGTTGTGGAAGAGTGTCATGCTCTCTAAAAGCACACTTTATATATTTTTGGGGGCTATGGCCTATTTTTGGTGGAAAGCTAATAAAAATACTCTTGTGTGGGGGGAAGGCCACGCACAAGGGGGGGGAAGATTGCACCCAGCATGTTTGTCTTGGAGCTAAGTATTATGTTTGCTATGCTTTTGTTCAGTTTATTTGATTTTGTTGAAACCTGCAAAGCATGTGTTTTCATGGTTCAATTTGTGTTGAATTTCTCAAGTGTTCCACAAGCTATCCTAGAGAACGATTCCGTTTTCAGTGGTATCAGAGCTTGGGCTAGGAGATTTGTGGAAAAGTGGGAAAGGTCTTCATCAACACAACTCTCAAGAAAGTTGCAGGCTTTTAACCAGGGGACAAAAGAAGGGTTTGTGGTCTTTAACCAAAAAAATTCAAATTCTCAAACTAGCTCTACTTTCTCAAACCCACTTACCTCTTCCCAAAACCATTTTACTCAAAGCTTCATGAATTTCAAATCCAACCGTATAGATGGATTCCCCATAGCCAAAAACCTCATGTGATTTGCTCAGTTTTTGCAAAGGTTCAAGGTAGAAGCAACCTATAATGGACGGACTGCATGCTGTGTGAGTTTAAGCCATGAAAAATAAATAAAACCAAGCAATTTTGAGGCGCCGATTTGCAGCCTCACGAGCGAAAAAAAAACGTGAGAAGAAGGCCACCAAAAATCAATTAAACTACTATTACTTAATCTCAATTAAGCCAAATCCTCAACTTAACCCAATTCTACTTTTCCCAAGCCCAATGCATGTCACATCAACTTTTGGAGCTTTCACACTACCTATTTTCCTATTTCAACGAAAATTCCAAAGAATTGTAATTTTTAGATTTTTGGGTGCAGAAAATTGATTTTTCTGGGCTCAAAGAGGCTTAAAAAGGCCAAATAAATGCCAGAAAATTCCAAAATAATTTCTAAAAAATTCTTAGAAATTATTACAGAGGTTTGGCCAAGCTTTCCGAATTGTTTGAGCAGTGTTCAAGGTGCAAAAAATTATTTCTTCAGCATTTCGACTAGCCCAAGTCTCCTAAATCACTCAGAATTGCTCGGGACTTGCGAAACGAAGGGAATTAGACCCAACCATTGAACCAAAGTCTTTGTTCAGTTTCAACACAAATCAAATTATGAGATAATTGAGATAAGTACAATCATTTGCTTTATTTACATACATCAAATAATATCAATTTTACTTATTTACATTGTTTGCATGAGCACTATGGCAAATTTTTCTATTTTACCTTCAATTCAAGACCAACTCCAATCTCTACAACAACAAATTATAGAAGAGAGAGAGATGCGAATTGAATTGGAGCGACAGCTCACGAGTCGAAGGCGTAAGCGTGACTCTTTGCCATCTTATGATGACGAAGATGACATCATCCAAAGAGCTGTCAATGTTACACTTCAAGCACAAAATTCACGGAAAGATTCTAAAATCAGTCGTAAAGCTTTTTCATTTCAGAATTATGATGGCAAGAAAGATGCTCGAGTCCTTTTGGCATGGCTTAGTCAATTGGATGACTACTTTTTGGGGGAGAAATTTTCCGAGAAGGACAAGATCAAATGTGCGGCTAATCACATGGTGGATAGCACAGCTTTATGGTGGAGCGTCATCAAGCAAGGACGTGACAAACCGAATTCATGGAAAAGGTTTCAAAGGCTAGTGAAAAAGCATTTCTTACCTTCACGATTTAAATCTAAAGCTAGGCATCAATGGGATACATTGCATCAACTTGAAAAAGAAAGCATGTTTCAGTATGTGGAGAAGTTTTGGAATACATTACTACAGATACAAAAGAGGAAATTCATTTCGGGCCTTAAGTCTACAATTAGGGCCGATGTGAATATGTTTAGACCTCATTCACTTTCTACAGCTATATCTTTGGCAACAAATTCCGAACGCAAAAATGGTTTTCTTAGAGAGGCCAAGTCATTTGAGAGTAACCACTCTAAACCTTTTCATGCTTCAAGAAATTTTCATAAGCCAGGGTTTGACAAAGGCAAGGAGATGGTCAAAGGCGAATCAAATTCAAAGAAAGTCAACGGTGGCAAGCAAAGGTCCTCCAATCAAATGTTTTCGATGTCATAAAGAAGGACATATAGCACCAAATTGCCCAGAACGTGCAAAGAATCCGACAACTGCGGCAAGTGTCAATATGCTTGAAGGGGACGACAACAAAGAAGAATCGCTCAAGCAAGAGCGTAACTCTGACCCTGACTATTCAGAAGCAGAAGGTAAGCCTCAAGCTCATTCGCTACTCAAAATAAAAGCAAAAATTAATGAGCATGAAGTTATTATTTTGCATGACGATGGTAGCACTCATGACTTTAATTCTGAAAAGGCAATTAGAGCTTTAAACATTCAACCTTCACCTACACATTATAGAGTTAAAGCTGCATTTACTAGAACCAAGTATAATTGCATGCAAGAGGTAAAAGGTTTAACTTTAAGCATCAATTCCTTAACAGAAAAAAGGGATTTCTTAGTTGCACCTTTACAAGGCGTAGATGTAATATTGGGTATGCCTTGGAGACATATGTACAACCCTATTATAGACTATGATACACATAGCATTTGTGTAAGGAAGGACAATGAAAATATTTTCCTCCAATGTCTCGTCAAAGGAGAGACGAGCCCTTTATTGAGTCATACTCAAGCAAAGCGAGCTCTTAGGAAAAGGGAGAAGACTTATATGGTTTGGGTTAACCAGCTTAGTGCTGAGTTTAACACATCCAAAAGTCCAAAACTTGATCCTTATATCTCCAAATTCAGGGATTGTTTTATGGAAGATTTACCTCCAGGATTACCTAAGTCTAGGCCTGAAGACCATAGTATTGACTTATTGCCAGGCAACTCTCCACCTTGTAAAGCTCCTTATAGAGTCAACAATTTAGAGCAAAAAGAAATCCAAAAACAAATCGAGGATTTGTTAGAAAGAGGCCTTATTAGACCTAGTAGTTCACCCTTTGGAGCTCCAGTCCTTCTTGTTAAGAGGACTTTTCAAATGTGTGTTGACTACCGAGCATCGAACAAAATCACTGCTTAGAACAGATACCCTATCCCTAGGGTAGATGACTTACTTTTGATAAGCTTAGAGGTTCAAAGGTCTTTAGCAAGATTGACTTAAAGTCTGGTTATCATCAAGTACGCATGACTGAGTTAGACATATTCAAGACTGCATTTAGAACCCAGACTGGCCATTATGAGTTTTTGGTTATGCCATTTGGTTTGACCAATGCTCCAGCTACATTCAGTCGTATGATGAATCGCATTTTCCTAAAGTTTCAAAGCTTTGTTGTGGTGTTCTTTGATGATATTCTTGTTTTCAGCGAGAATCGCCAAGAGCATGAGCAACACTTGGAGCAAGTGTTTAATCTTTTGAGAGAAAATGAATTGTATGTCAAACCTGAAAAGAGTTCTTTCTTTCAAAAAGAGATTGAATACTTAGGCCATATAGTGTCAGCTGAAGGAATCCGTGTGGATCCTAAGAAGATTGAGTGTATAGCCTCTTGGCCTACACCTCGAGACATTCATGACCTTAGATCTTTTCTAGGTCTATGTAGTTACTATAGGAAGTTTGTCAAGAATTTCGCTTATATTGCACATCCTTTGACGGAACTTCTCAAGAAAACTACATTTTTTCATTGGACCGAAAGTCAAGATAAATCTTTTCTAGTACTCAAGGATGCATTAACTCATGCACCAGTTCTTACACTACCTGACTTTCAAAGACCATTCTTTGTGGTAGTAACTGATGCTAGTGGCAAAGGTTTTGGTGCTGTGCTTGTGCAAGACAACCATCCTATTGCCTATGAAAGTCGAAAGCTAAAACCTGCTGAAACAAATTATAGTACATATGATAAGGAATTAGCAGCAGCTGTGCATGCCTTGAAGATTGTGAAGCATTACCTAATGGGTTTAGAATTTCTTATCAAGACTGATCAACAAAGCATTAGGCATTTTCTTTCGCAATCCCTTATTTCAGATAGGCACATCAAATGGGCATCTTTCATACAAAGTTTCCAACCCATGATTCAATACCAACCTGCAAATGAAAATGTTATTGCCGATGCTTTAAGTAAAAAACCACATATCAACAACATTTCCGCTATTGAAAGTGAACCATTTGTACTTATGAAAGAAACTTATGAAGTAGATCCAGATTTTTCTGAGATATGGATCAAATTGCGTGAAAACGATTGGACTTCTCAAGGAAATTACTCTCATAATGATGGCTATCTTTTCTTTGAGAAAAGATTATGTGTTACTCAACCCTATAGACAAGTTGTCTTGGAAGAGATGCACCAACCACCATTCATGGGACATAGAGGAGTTTCCGCAACACTTCAAGTAGTTTTTCGAGAATTCTTCTGGCCTCATTTGAAAAATGATGTAGCAAAATTTGTAGCTGTGTAACATTTGTCAAGCAATTAAAAGCTACAAAGGCAAAGCTTTGGGATTGCTTATGCCTTTACCCATTCTAGAGACCGACCATGGGAACAAGTGTCTATGGACTTCATTATAGGCTTTCCTACTACTTCCAGTCATCATGACATGATTTGGACAATAGTGGACAGGTTTAGTAAGCAAGCCTATTTCATTCCATGTAAAAAGACACTGACTTCTCAGCAAGCTGCGACCATATTTGTCAAGCAAATCTTTGTTCATCATGGTCTACCCAAAGTGATAGTTTCTGATAGAGATTCCAAATTTTGTAATCACTTTTGGATTGCTCTTTTCTCAAACTTAGGCACTAAGTTAGATTTTTCTACGGCTTTTCATCCTGAATCAAATGGACAGACCGAAGTCACGAATAGCACTATCTTGGATATGCTTAGAGCCTATGTTTCCCAGCAACCTAGTTCATGGGATAAGTACATACATCTACTCCAATTTGCTTATAATAATACTCCTCATTCTACTCTACTGGTCGAGCACCATTTGAGATTATCTATGGTAGAGCTTTGCCTATTCCGGCTACTAGACTATCCCATAAGATTGAAGCTGCTGACCAATATACTCGAGACTTTGATCGCATTTTATCTGAAGTGCGTGATTGTATTGCAAGAGCTCAAGAGAAGTATACATTTTAAGCAAATAGGAAGCGTAAAGATTTTTCATTCCAAGAAGGTGATTATGTACTTTTGAGAATTCAGAAGAGACGATTGAAGAGTGTGGAAAAATTCCCTGCAGTTAAACTTGCACCTAGATACTATGGACCATTTAAAATTATTGAAAAGATTAACGATGTGGCCTATAGACTAGAGTTGCCATCTAATTGGAATATCCACAACTCTTTCCATATTCATCTCTTGAAAC
Organism: Cibotium barometz; assembly: GCF_041138505.1. Classification (NCBI taxonomy): domain Eukaryota; kingdom Viridiplantae; phylum Streptophyta; class Polypodiopsida; order Cyatheales; family Cibotiaceae; genus Cibotium; species Cibotium barometz. The sequence goes on from NC_141077.1 coordinate 24,597,206, forward strand.
CCTTTCGAGGAACACTTCCTTCTCACCCAACTTATGAGGAACCACCTCTTGTTGAAGGAGAGGAAGAAGTCTTAGTTCCTGATGCTATTATTGATCAAGAGACGACAACAACAAGAACTGGGAAGAATGATGTAGCAAAATTTGTAGCTAAGTGTAACAAGCAATTAAAAGCTACAAAGGCAAAGCTTTGGGATTGCTTATGCCTTTACCCATTCCAGAGACCGACCATGGGAACAAGTATCTATGGACTTCATTACAGGCTTTCCTACTACTTCCAGTCATCATGACATGATTTGGACAATAGTGGACAGGTTTAGTAAGCAAGCCTATTTCATTCCATGGACTTCATTACAGGCTTTCCTACTACTTCCAGTCATCATGACATGATTTGGACAATAGTGGACAGGTTTAGTAAGCAAGCCTATTTCATTCCATGTAAAAAGACACTGACTTCTCAGCAAGCTGCGACCATATTTGTCAAGCAAATCTTTGTTCATCATGGTCTACCCAAAGTGATAGTTTCTGATAGAGATTCCAAATTTTGTAGTCACTTTTGGATTGCTCTTTTCTCAAACTTAGACACTAAGTTAGATTTTTCTACGGCTTTTCATCCTGAATCAAATGGACAGACCGAAGTCACGAATAGCACTATCTTGGATATGCTTAGAGCCTATGTTTCCCAACAACCTAGTTCATGGGATAAGTACATACATCTACTCCAATTTGCTAATAATAATACTCCTCATTCTGCTCTACTGGTCGAGCACCATATTTGAGATAATCTATGGTAGAGCTTTGCCTATTCCGGCTACTAGACTATCCCATAAGATTGAAGCTGCTGACCAATATACTCGAGACTTTGATCGCATTTTATCTGAAGTGCGTGATTGTATTGCAAGAGCTCAAGAGAAGTATACATTTCAAGCAAATAGAAAGCGTAAAGATTTTTCATTCCAAGAAGGTGATTATGTACTTTTGAGAATTGAGAAGAGACAATTGAAGAGTGTGGAAAAATTCCCTGCAGTTAAACTTGCACCTAGATACTATGGACCATTTAAAATTATTGAAAAGATTAACGATGTGGCCTATAGACTAGAGTTGCCATCTAATTGGAATATCCACAACTCTTTCCATATTCATCTCTTGAAACCCTTTCGAGGAACACTTTCTTCTCACCCAATTTATGAGAAACCACCTCTTGTTGAAGGAGAGGAAGAAGTCTTAGTTCCTGATGCTATTATTGATCAAGAGACGACAACAACAAGAACTGGGAACCAATACATCAAATATCTTTTGACATTCAAAAACCATCCTCAAGAAGATGCAAAATGGATGCCCGAGAAATTTTTTCGACCTTATCCTGAGATCCTTCATTCTTTTCAAACCCAGCAAACCTGCAATTGAGTTTGCAATTGAGGGCAATTGCAAACTCAAGCAAGAGGGATGTCATGAGAATATATTTTAAGTCCTCTTTAAGAATATTATTTTTCCCTCCTGAGTAATTTGGGGATACCTAGGTTACTCTTGCGTCATGTCGGCTAGGTTAATATCATGGGTGACACCACTATAAATATTAATACGTGTGGTATATGACGTATGCTTGGGGCCGTCTATGATTATTTCAGTTAGGTTTGTATGGCAGGGTGATTCCTGGGGTACTTACGCCTGGTAGTCATGAGTTGGTGATGGTTTGTGCCTGTTTAATATTTGTGGGATTAATTTAATTATTAATTGGGCTTATATTTTCAGGTAATGAAGATTACGAGGATTGATGAATAATGTTGAGGAGAATGTTTCTTATGCGCATCATACTTATTTTTACAAGCGTAGCTTGTAACCTTAGTAATTGATTTTTCCATTTTGATACATTGGGAAAAATACATTTATAATGATGAATTTATTAAAGCCTAAAGGCTTTACCCTAGCCCCAATTTTTGGGACACTCTATTTTTGTTGTGGAAGAGTATCGTGCTCTCTAAAAGCACACTTTGGATATTTTTGGGGGCTATGGCCTATTTTTGGTGGAAAGCTAATAAAAATACTCTTGTGTGGGGGGGAGGCCACGCACAAGGGGGGGGAAGATTGCACCCAGCATGTTTGTCTTGGAGCTAAGTATTATGTTTGCTATGCTTTTGTTCAATTTATTTGATTTTGTTGAAACCTACAAAGCATGTGTTTTCATGGTTGAATTTATGTGTTGAATTTCTCAAGTGTTCCACAAGCTATCCTAGAGAATGATTCTGTTTTCAGTGGTATCAGAGCTTGGGCTAGGAGATTTGTGGAAAGGTGGGAAAGGTCTTCATCAACACAACTCTCAAGAAAGTTGCAAGCTTTTAACCGGTGGTAAAAGAAGGGTTTGTGGTCTTTAACCAAAAAAATTCAAATTCTCAAACTAGCTCTACTTCTCAAACCCACTTACCTCTTCCCAAAACCATTCTTCTTCATCAAAAAGTGGTTTTACTCAAAGCTTCATGAATTTCAAATTCAACCATATAGATGGATTCCCTATAGCCAAAAACCTCATGTGATTTGCTCAGTTTTTTGCAAAGGTTCAAGGTAGAAGCAACCTATAATGGACGGACTGCATGCTGTGTGAGTTTAAGCCATGAAAAATAAATAAAACCAAGCAAGTTTGAGGCGCCGATTTGCAGCCTCACGGGCGAAAAAAAACGTGAGAAGAAGGCCACCAAAAATCAATTAAACTACTAAATCTCAATTAAGCCAAATCCTCAACTTAACCCAATTCTACTTTTCCCAAGCCCAATGCATGTCACATCAACTTTTGGAGCTTTCACACTACCTATTTTCCTATTTCAAGGAAAATTCCAAAGAATTGCAATTTTCAAATTTTTGGGTGCAGAAAATTGATTTTTCAGGGCTCAAAGAGGCTTAAAAAGGCCAAATAAATGCCAGAAAATTTTAAAATAATTTCTGAAAAATTCTTAGAAATTATTACAGAGGTTTGGCCAAGTTTTCAGAATTGTTTGAGCAGTGTTCAAGGTGCAAAAAATTATTTCTTCAGCATTTCGACTAGCCCAAGTCTCCTAAATCACTCGAAATTGCTCGGGACTTGTGCGAAACGAAGGGAATTGGACCCAACCATTGAACCAAAGTCTTTGTTCAGTTTCAACACAAATCGAATTGCGGGAGAATTGAGATAAGTACAATCATTTGCTTTATTTACATACATCAAATAATATCAATTTTACTTATTTACATTGTTTGAAGAATGCAACTTTCCGAATGTGTGTTGACTACCGAGCATTGAACAAAATCACTGTGAAGAACAGATACCCTATCCCTAGGGTAGATGACTTACTTGATAAGCTTAGAGGTTCAAAGGTCTTTAGCAAGATTGACTTAAAGTCTGGTTATCATCAAGTACGCATGACTGAGTTAGACATATTCAAGACTGCATTTAGAACCCAGACTGGCCATTATGAGTTTTTGGTTATGCCATTTGGTTTGACCAATGCTCCAGCTACATTCAGTCGTATGATGAATCGCATTTTCCTAAAGTTTCAAAGCTTTGTTATGGTGTTCTTTGATGATATTCTTGTTTTCAGCGAGAATCGCCAAGAGCATGAGCAACACTTGGAGCAAGTGTTTAATCTTTTGAGAGAAAATGAATTGTATGTCAAACCTGAAAAGAGTTATTTCTTTCAAAAAGAGATTGAATACTTAGGCCATATAGTGTCAGCTGAAGGAATCCGTGTGGATCCTAAGAAGATTGAGTGTATAGCCTCTTGGCCTACACCTCGAGACATTCATGACCTTAGATCTTTTCTAGGTCTATGTAGTTACTATAGGAAGTTTGTCAAGAATTTCGCTTATATTGCACATCCTTTGACGGAACTTCTCAAGAAAACTACATTTTTTCATTGGACCGAAAGTCAAGATAAATCTTTTCTAGTACTCAAGGATGCATTAACTCATGCACCAGTTCTTACACTACCTGACTTTCAAAGACCATTCTTTGTGGTAGTAACTGATGCTAGTGGCAAAGGTTTTGGTGCTGTGCTTGTGCAAGACAACCATCCTATTGCCTATGAAAGTCGAAAGCTAAAACCTGCTGAAACAAATTATAGTACATATGATAAGGAATTAGCAGCAGTTGTGCATGCCTTGAAGATTGTGAAGCATTACCTAATGGGTTTAGAATTTCTTATCAAGACTGATCAACAAAGCATTAGGCATTTTCTTTCGCAATCCCTTATTTCAGATAGGCACATCAAATGGGCATCTTTCATACAAAGTTTCCAACCCATGATTCAATACCAACCTGCAAATGAAAATGTTGTTGCCGATGCTTTAAGTAAAAAACCACATATCAACAACATTTCCGCTATTGAAAGTGAACCATTTGTACTTATGAAAGAAACTTATGAAGTAGATCCAGATTTTTCTAAGATATGGATCAAATTGCGTGAAAACGATTGGACTTCTCAAGGAAATTATTCTCATAATGATGGCTATCTTTTCTTTGAGAAAAGATTATGTGTTACTCAACCCTATAGACAACTTGTCTTGGAAGAGATGCACCAACCACCATTCATGGGACATAGAGGAGTTTCCGCAACACTTCAAGTAGTTTCTCGAGAATTCTTTTGGCCTCATTTGAAAAATGATGTAGCAAAATTTGTAGCTAAGTGTAACATTTGTCAAGCAATTAAAAGCTACAAAGGTAAAGCTTTGGGATTGCTTATGCCTTTACCCATTCTAGAGACCGACCATGGGAACAAGTGTCTATGGACTTCATTACAGGCTTTCCTACTACTTCCAGTCATCATGACATGATTTGGACAATAGTGGATAGGTTTAGTAAGCAAGCCTATTTCATTCCATGTAAAAAGACACTGACTTCTCAGCAAGCTGCGACCATATTTGTCAAGCAAATCTTTGTTCATCATGGTCTACCCAAAGTGATAGTTTCTGATAGAGATTCCAAATTTTGTAGTCACTTTTGGATTGCTCTTTTCTCAAACTTAGGCACTAAGTTAGATTTTTCTACGGCTTTTCATCCTGAATCAAATGGACAGACCGAAGTCACGAATAGCACTATCTTGGATATGCTTAGAGCCTATGTTTCCCAACAACCTAGTTCATGGGATACGTACATACATCTACTCCAATTTGCTAGTAATAATACTCCTCATTCTGCTCTACTGGTCGACCACCATATTTGAGATAATCTATGGTAGAGCTTTGCCTATTCCGGCTACTAGACTATCCCATAAGATTGAAGCTGCTGACCAATATACTCGAGACTTTGATCGCATTTTATCTGAAGTGCGTGATTGTATTGCAAGAGCTCAAGAGAAGTATACATTTCAAGCAAATAGGAAGCGTAAAGATTTTTCATTCCAAGAAGGTGATTATGTACTTTTGAGAATTGAGAAGAGACAATTGAAGAGTGTGGAAAAACTCCCTGCAGTTAAACTTGCACCTAGATACTATGGACCATTTAAAATTATTGAAAAGATTAACGATGTGGCCTATAGACTAGAGTTGCCATCTAATTGGAATATCCACAACTCTTTCCATATTCATCTCTTGAAACCCTTTCGAGGAACACTTTCTTCTCACCCAATTTATGAGGAACCACCTCTTGTTGAAGGAGAGGAAGAAGTCTTAGTTCCTGATGCTATTATTGATCAAGAGATGACAACAACAAGAACTGGGAACCAATACATCAAATATCTTTTGACATTCAAAAACCATCCTCAAGAAGATGCAAAATGGATGCCCGAGAAATTTTTTCGACCTTATCCTGAGATTCTTCGTTCTTTTCAAACCCAGCAAACCTGCAATTGAGTTTGCAATTGAGGACAATTGCAAACTCAAGCAAGAGGGATGTCATGAGAATATATTTTAAGTCCTCTTTAAGAATATTATTTTTCCCTCTTGAGTAATTTGGGGATACCTAGGTTACTCTTGCGTCATGTCGGCTAGGTTAATATCATGGGTGACACCACTATAAATATTAATACGTGCGGTATATGACGTATGCTTGGGGCCGTCTATGATTATTTCAGTTAGGTTTGTATGGTAGGGTGATTCCTAGGGTACTTACGCCTGGTAGTCATGAGTTGGTGATGGTTTGTGCCTGTTTAATATTTGTGGGATTAATTTAATTATTAATTGGGCTTATATTTTCAGGTAATGAAGATTACGAGGATTGATGAATAATGTTGAGGAGAATGTTTCTTATGCGCATCATACTTATTTTTACAAGTGTAGCTTGTAACCTTAGTAATTGATTTTTCCATTTTGATACATTGGGAAAAATACATTTATAATGATGAATTTATTAAAGCCTAAAGGCTTTACCCTAGCCCCAATTTTTGGGACACTCTATTTTTGTTGTGGAAGAGTATCGTGCTCTCTAAAAGCACACTTTGGATATTTTTGGGGGCTATGGCCTATTTTTGGTGGAAAGCTAATAAAAATACTCTTGTGTGGGGGGGAGGCCACGCACAAGGGGGGGGGAAGATTGCACCCAGCATGTTTGTCTTGGAGCTAAGTATTATGTTTGCTATGCTTTTGTTCAATTTATTTGATTTTGTTGAAACCTACAAAGCATGTGTTTTCATGGTTGAATTTATGTGTTGAATTTCTCAAGTGTTCCACAAGCTATCCTAGAGAATGATTCTGTTTTCAGTGGTATCAGAGCTTGGGCTAGGAGATTTGTGGAAAGGTGGGAAAGGTCTTCATCAACACAACTCTCAAGAAAGTTGCAAGCTTTTAACCGGTGGTAAAAGAAGGGTTTGTGGTCTTTAACCAAAAAAATTCAAATTCTCAAACTAGCTCTACTTCTCAAACCCACTTACCTCTTCCCAAAACCATTCTTCTTCATCAAAAAGTGGTTTTACTCAAAGCTTCATGAATTTCAAATTCAACCATATAGATGGATTCCCTATAGCCAAAAACCTCATGTGATTTGCTCAGTTTTTTGCAAAGGTTCAAGGTAGAAGCAACCTATAATGGACGGACTGCATGCTGTGTGAGTTTAAGCCATGAAAAATAAATAAAACCAAGCAAGTTTGAGGCGCCGATTTGCAGCCTCACGGGCGAAAAAAAACGTGAGAAGAAGGCCACCAAAAATCAATTAAACTACTAAATCTCAATTAAGCCAAATCCTCAACTTAACCCAATTCTACTTTTCCCAAGCCCAATGCATGTCACATCAACTTTTGGAGCTTTCACACTACCTATTTTCCTATTTCAAGGAAAATTCCAAAGAATTGCAATTTTCAAATTTTTGGGTGCAAAAAATTGATTTTTCAGGGCTCAAAGAGGCTTAAAAAGGCCAAATAAATGCCAGAAAATTTTAAAATAATTTCTGAAAAATTCTTAGAAATTATTACAGAGGTTTGGCCAAGTTTTCAGAATTGTTTGAGCAGTGTTCAAGGTGCAAAAAATTATTTCTTCAGCATTTCGACTAGCCCAAGTCTCCTAAATCACTCGAAATTGCTCGGGACTTGTGCGAAACGAAGGGAATTGGACCCAACCATTGAACCAAAGTCTTTGTTCAGTTTCAACACAAATCGAATTGCGGGAGAATTGAGATAAGTACAATCATTTGCTTTATTTACATATATCAAATAATATCAATTTTACTTATTTACATTGTTTGAAGAATGCAACTTTCCGAATGTGTGTTGACTACCGAGCATTGAACAAAATCACTGTGAAGAACAGATACCCTATCCCTAGGGTAGATGACTTACTTGATAAGCTTACAGGTTCAAAGGTCTTTAGCAAGATTGACTTAAAGTCTGGTTATCATCAAGTACGCATGACTGAGTTAGACATATTCAAGACTGCATTTAGAACCCAGACTGGCCATTATGAGTTTTTGGTTATGCCATTTGGTTTGACCAATGCTCCAGCTACATTCAGTCGTATGATGAATCGCATTTTCCTAAAGTTTCAAAGCTTTGTTGTGGTGTTCTTTGATGATATTCTTGTTTTCAGCGAGAATCGCCAAGAGCATGAGCAACACTTGGAGCAAGTGTTTAATCTTTTGAGAGAAAATGAATTGTATGTCAAACCTGAAAAGAGTTCTTTCTTTCAAAAAGAGATTGAATACTTAGGCCATATAGTGTCAGCTGAAGTAGTTACTATAGGAAGTTTGTCAAGAATTTCGCTTATATTGCACATCCTTTGACGGAACTTCTCAAGAAAACTACATTTTTTCATTGGACCGAAAGTCAAGATAAATCTTTTCTAGTACTCAAGGATGCATTAACTCATGCACCAGTTCTTACACTACCTGACTTTCAAAGACCATTCTTTGTGGTAGTAACTGATGCTAGTGGCAAAGGTTTTGGTGCTGTGCTTGTGCAAGACAACCATCCTATTGCCTATGAAAGTCGAAAGCTAAAACCTGCTGAAACAAATTATAGTACATATGATAAGGAATTAGCAGCAGTTGTGCATGCCTTGAAGATTGTGAAGCATTACCTAATGGGTTTAGAATTTCTTATCAAGACTGATCAACAAAGCATTAGGCATTTTCTTTCGCAATCCCTTATTTCAGATAGGCACATCAAATGGGCATCTTTCATACAAAGTTTCCAACCCATGATTCAATACCAACCTGCAAATGAAAATGTTGTTGCCGATGCTTTAAGTAAAAAACCACATATCAACAACATTTCCGCTATTGAAAGTGAACCATTTGTACTTATGAAAGAAACTTATGAAGTAGATCCAGATTTTTCTGAGATATGGATCAAATTGCGTGAAAACGATTGGACTTCTCAAGGAAATTATTCTCATAATGATGGCTATCTTTTCTTTGAGAAAAGATTATGTGTTACTCAACCCTATAGACAACTTGTCTTGGAAGAGATGCACCAACCACCATTCATGGGACATAGAGGAGTTTCCGCAACACTTCAAGTAGTTTCTCGAGAATTCTTTTGGCCTCATTTGAAAAATGATGTAGCAAAATTTGTAGCTAAGTGTAACATTTGTCAAGCAATTAAAAGCTACAAAGGTAAAGCTTTGGGATTGCTTATGCCTTTACCCATTCCAGAGACCGACCATGGGAACAAGTGTCTATGGACTTCATTATAGGCTTTCCTACTACTTCCAGTCATCATGACATGATTTGGACAATAGTGGACAGGTTTAGTAAGCAAGCCTATTTCATTCCATGTAAAAAGACACTGACTTCTCAGCAAGCTGCGACCATATTTGTCAAGCAAATCTTTGTTCATCATGGTCTACCCAAAGTGATAGTTTCTGATAGAGATTCCAAATTTTGTTGTCACTTTTGGATTGCTCTTTTCTCAAACTTAGGCACTAAGTTAGATTTTTCTACGGCTTTTCATCCTGAATCAAATGGACAGACCGAAGTCACGAATAGCACTATCTTGGATATGCTTAGAGCCTATGTTTCCCAACAACCTAGTTCATGGGATAAGTACATACATCTACTCCAATTTGCTAGTAATAATACTCCTCATTCTGCTCTACTGGTCGAGCACCATATTTGAGATAATCTATGGTAGAGCTTTGTCTATTCCGGCTACTAGACTATCCCATAAGATTGAAGCTGCTGACCAATATACTCGAGACTTTGATCGCATTTTATCTGAAGTGCGTGATTGTATTGCAAGAGCTCAAGAGAAGTATACATTTCAAGCAAATAGGAAGCGTAAAGATTTTTCATTCCAAGAAGGTGATTATGTACTTTTGAGAATTAAGAAGGGACGATTGAAGAGTGTGGAAAAATTCCCTGCAGTTAAACTTGCACCTAGATACTATGGACCATTTAAAATTATTGAAAAGATTAACGATGTGGCCTATAGACTAGAGTTGCCATCTAATTGAAATATCCACAACTCTTTCCATATTCATCTCTTGAAACCCTTTCGAGGAACACTTCCTCCTCACCCAATTTATGAGGAACCACCTCTTATTAAAGGAGAGGAAGAAGTCTTAGTTCCTGATGTTATTATTGATCAAGAGACGACAACAACAAGAACTGGGAACCAATACATCAAATATCTTTTGACATTCAAAAACCATCCTCAAGAAGATGCAAAATGGATGCCCGAGAAATTTTTTCGAGCTTATCGTGAGATCCTTCGTTCTTTTCAAACCCAGCAAACCTGCACAATTGAGGGCAATTGCAAACTCAAGCAAGAGGGATGTCATGAGAATATATTTTAAGTCCTCTTTAAGAATATTATTTTTCCCTCTTGAGTAATTTGGGGACGCCTAGGTTACTCTTGCGTCATGCCGGCTAGGTTAATATCATGGGTGACACCACTATAAATATTAATACGTGCGGTATATGACGTATGCTTGGGGCCGTCTATGATTATTTCAGTTAGGTTTGTATGGCAGGGTGATTCCTGGGGTACTTACACCTGGTAGTCATGAGTTGGTGATGGTTTGTGCCTGTTTAATATTTGTGGGATTAATTTAATTATTAATTGGGCTTATATTTTCAGGTAATGAAGATTACGAGGATTGATGAATAATGTTGAGGAGAATGTTTCTTATGCGCATCATACTTATTTTTACAAGCGTAGCTTGTAACCTTAGTAATTGATTTTTCCATTTTGATACATTGGAAAAAATACATTTATAATGATGAATTTATTAAAGCCTAAAGGCTTTACCCTAGCCCCAATTTTTGGGACACTCTTATTTTGTTGTGGAAGAGTGTCGTGCTCTCTAAAAGCACACTTTGTATATTTTTGGGGGCTATGGCCTATTTTTGGTGGAAAGCTAATAAAAATACTCTTGTGTGGGGGGAAGGCCACGCACAAGGGGGGGGGAAGATTGCACCCAGCATGTTTGTCTTGGAGCTAAGTATTATATTTGCTATGCTTTTGTTCAATTTATTTGATTTTGTTGAAACCTGCAAAGCATGTGTTTTCATGGTTGAATTTATGTGTTGAATTTCTCAAGTGTTCCACAAGCTATCCTAGAGAACGATTCCGTTTTCAGTGGTATCAGAGCTTGGGCTAGGAGATTTGTGGAAAGGTGGGAAAGGTCTTCATCAACACAACTCTCAAGAAAGTTGCAAGCTTTTAACCGGTGGGCAAAAGAAGGGTTTGTGGTCTTTAACCAAAAAAATTCAATTTCTCAAACTAGCTCTACTTCTCAAACCCACTTACCTCTTCCCAAAACCATTCTTCTTCATCAAAAAGTGGTTTTACTCAAAGCTTCATGAATTTCAAATCCAACCGTATAGATGGATTCCCCATAGCCAAAAACCTCATGCGATTTGCTCAGTTTTTGCAAAGGTTCAAGGTAGAAGCAACCTATAATGGGCGGACTGCATGCTGTGTGAGTTTAAGCCATGAAAAATAAATAAAACCAAGCAAATTTGAGGCGCCGATTTGCAGCCTCACGGGCGAAAAAAAAACGTGAGAAGAAGGCCACCAAAAATCAATTAAACTACTAATTACTTAATCTCAATTAAGCCAAATCCCCAACTTAACCCAATTCTACTTTTCCCAAGCCCAATGCATGATGTCACATCAACTTTTAGAGCTTTCACACTACCTATTTTCCTATTTCAAGGGAAATTCCAAAGAATTGTAATTTTCAGATTTTTGGGTGTAGAAAATTAATTTTTCAGGGCTCAAAGAGGCTTAAAAAGGCCAAATAAATGCCAAAAAATTCCAAAATAATTTCTAAAAAATTCTTAGAAATTATTACAGAGGTTTGGCCTACCTTTCAGAATTGTTTGAGCAGTGTTCAAGGTGCAGAAAATTATTTCTTCAGCATTTCGACTAGCCCAAGTCTCCTAAATCACTCGGAATTGCTCGGGACTTGTGCGAAACGAAGGGAATTGGACCCAACCATTGAACCAAAGTCTTTGTTCAGTTTTAACACAAATCTAATTGTGGGAGAATTGAGATAAGTACAATCATTTGCTTTATTTACATACATCAAATAATATCAATTTTACTTATTTACATTGTTTGCATGAGCACTATGGCAAATTTTTCTATTTTACCTTCAATTCAAGACCAACTCCAATCTCTACAACAAAGTTTGTCAAGAATTTCGCTTATATTGCACATCCTTTGACGGAACTTCTCAAGAAAACTACATTTTTCCATTGGACCGAAAGTCAATATAAATCTTTTCTAGTACTCAAGGATGCATTAACTCATGCACCAGTTCTTACACTACCTGACTTTCAAAGACCATTCTTTGTGGTAGTAACTGATGCTAGTGGCAAAGGTTTTGGTGCTGTGCTTGTGCAAGACAACCATCCTATTGCCTATGAAAGTCGAAAGCTAAAACCTGCTAAAACAAATTATAGTACATATGACAAGGAATTAGCAGCAGTTGTGCATGCCTTGAAGATTTGGAAGCATTACCTAATGGGTTCAGAATTTCTTATCAAGACTGATCAACAAAGCATAAGGCATTTGCTTTCGCAACCCCTTATTTCAGATAGGCACATCAAATGGGCATCTTTCATACAAAGTTTCCAACCCATGATTCAATACCAACCTGCAAATGAAAATGTTGTTGCCGATGCTTTAAGTAGAAAACCACATATCAACAACATTTCCGCTATTGAAAGTGAACCATTTGTACTTATGAAAGAAACTTATGAAGTAGATCCAGATTTTTCTGAGATATGGATCAAATTGCGTGAAAACGATTGGACTTCTCAAGGAAATTATTCTCATAATGATGGCTGTCTTTTCTTTGAGAAAAGATTATGTGTTACTCAACCCTACAGACAACTTGTCTTGGAAGAGATGCACCAACCACCATTCATGGGACATAGAGGAGTTTCCGCAACACTTCAAGTAGTTTCTCGAGAATTCTTTTGGCCTCATTTGACAAATGATGTAGCAAAATTTGTAGCTAAGTGTAACATTTGTCAAGCAATTAAAAGCTACAAAGGCAAAGCTTTGGGATTGCTTATGCCTTTACCCATTCCAGAGACCGACCATGGGAACAAGTGTCTATGGACTTCATTACAAGCTTTCCTACTACTTCCAGTCATCATGACATGATTTGGACAATAGTGGATAGGTTAAGTAAGCAAGCCTATTTCATTCCATGTAAAAAGACACTGACTTCTCAGCAAGCTGCGACCATATTTGTCAAGCAAATCTTTGTTCATCATGGTCTACCCAAAGTGATAGTTTCTGATAGAGATTCCAAATTTTGTAGTCACTTTTGGATTTCTCTTTTCTCAAACTTAGGCACTAAGTTAGATTTTTCTACGGCTTTTCATCCTGAATCAAATGGACAGACCGAAGTCACGAATAGCACTATCTTGGATATGCTTAGAGCCTATGTTTCCCAGCAACCTAGTTCATGGGATACGTACATACATCTACTCCAATTTGCTTATAATAATACTCCTCATTCTGCTCTACTGGTCGAGCACCATTTGAGATTATCTATGGTAGAGCTTTGCCTATTCCGGCTACTAGACTATCCCATAAGATTGAAGCTACTGACCAATATACTCCAGACTTTGATCGCATTTTATCTGAAGTACGTGATTGTATTGCAAGAGCTCAAGAGAAGTATACATTTCAAGCAAATAGGAAGCGTAAAGATTTTTCATTCCAAGAAGGTGATTATGTACTTTTGAGAATTGAGAAGAGACGATTGAAGAGTGTGGAAAAATTCCCTGCAGTTAAACTTGCACCTAGATACTATGGACCATTTAAAATTATTGAAAAGATTAACGATGTGGCCTATAGACTAGAGTTGCCATCTAATTGGAATATCCACAACTCTTTCCATATTCATCTCTTGAAACCCTTTCGAGGAACACTTCCTTCTCACCCAATTTATGAGGAACCACCTCTTGTTGAAGGAGAGGAAGAAGTCTTAGTTCCTGATGCTATTATTGATCAAGAGACGACAACAACAAGAACTGGGAACCAATACATCAAATATCTTTTCACATTCAAAGACCATCCTCAAGAAGATGCAAAATGGATGCCCGAGAAATTTTTCGGAGCTTATCCTAAGATCCTTCGTTCTTTTCAAACCCAGCAAACGTGCAATTGAGGGGGCAATTGCAAACTCAAGCAAGAGGGATGTCATGAGAATATATTTTAAGTCCTCTTTAAGAATATTATTTTTCCCTCTTGAGTAATTTGGGGACGCCTAGGTTACTCTTGCGTCATGCCGGCTAGGTTAATATCATGGGTGACACCACTATAAATATTAATACGTGCGGTATATGACGTATGCTTGGGGCCGTCTATGATTATTTCAGTTAGGTTTGTATGGCAAGGTGATTCCTGGGGTACTTACGCCTGGTAGTCATGAGTTGGTGATGGTTTGTGCCTGTTTAATATTTGTTTGTGAGATTAATTGAATTATTAATTAGGCTTATATTTTCAGGTAATGAAGATTACGAGGATTGATGAATAATGTTGAGGAGAACATTTCTTATGCGCATCATACTTATTTTTACAAGCGTAACTTGTAACCTTAGTAATTGATTTTTCCATTTTGATACATTGGGAAAAATACATTTATAATGATGAATTTATTAAAGCCTAAAGGCTTTACCCTAGCCCCAATTTTTGGGACACTCTATTTTTGTTGTAGAAGAGTGTCGTACTCTCTAAAAGCACACTTTGTATATTTTTAGGAGCTATGGCCTATTTTTGGTGGAAAGGTAATAAAAATACTCTTGTGTGAGGGGAAGGCCACGCACAAGGGGGGGGAAGATTGCACCCAGCATGTTTGTCTTGGAGCTAAGTATTATGTTTGCTATGCTTTTGTTCAATTTATTTGATTTTGTTGAAACCTGCAAAGCATCTGTTTTCATGGTTGAATTTATGTGTTGAATTTCTCAAGTGTTCCACAAGCTATCCTAGAGAACGATTCCGTTTTCAGTGGTATCAGAGCTTGGGCTAGGAGATTTGTGGAAAGGTGGGAAAGGTCTTCATCAACACAACTCTCAAGAAAGTTGCAGGCTTTTAACCGGTGGGCAAAAGAAGGGTTTGTGGTCTTTAACCAAAAAAATTCAATTTCTCAAACTAGCTCTACTTCTCAAACCCACTTACCTCTTCCCAAAACCATTCTTCTTCATCAAAAAGTGGTTTTACTCAAAGCTTCATGAATTTCAAATCCAACCGTATAGATGGATTCCCCATAGCCAAAAACCTCATGCGATTTGCTCAATTTTTGCAAAGGTTCAAGGTAGAAGCAACCTATAATGGACGGACTGCATGCTGTGTGAGTTTTAGCCATGAAAAATAAATAAAACCAAGCAAGTTTGACGCGCCGATTTGCAGCCTCACGGGTGAAAAAAAACCTCAGAAGAAGGCCACCAAAAATCAATTAAACTACTAAATCTCAATTAAGTCAAATCCTCAACTTAACCCAATTCTACTTTTCCCAAGCCCAATGCATGTCACATCAACTTTTGGAGCTTTCACACTACCTATTTTCCTATTTCAAGGAAAATTCCAAAGAATTGCAATTCTCAGATTTTTGGGTGCAAAAATTTGATTTTTCAGGGCTCAAAGACGCTTAAAAAGGCCAAATAAATGCCAAAAAATTCCAAAATAATTTCTAAAAAATTCTTAGAAATTATTACAGAGGTTTGGCCAAGCTTTTAGAATTGTTTGAGCAGTGTTCAAGGTGTAGAAAATTATCTCTTCAGCATTTCGACTAGCCCAAGTCTCCTAAATCACTCGGAATTGCTCGGGACTTGTGCGAAATGAAGGGAATTGGACCCAACCATTGAACCAAAGTCTTTGTTCAGTTTCAACACAAATCGAATTGCGGGAGAATTGAGATAAGTACAATCATTTGCTTTATTTACATACATCAAATAATATCAATTTTACTTATTTACATTGTTTGCATGAGCACTATGGCAAATTTTCCCATTTTACCTTCAATTCAAGAGCAACTCCAATCTCTACAACAACAAATTGTAGAAGAGAGAGAGATGCGAATTGAATTGGAGCGTCGAAGGCGTAAGCGTGACTCTTTGCCATCTTATGATGACGAAGACGACATCATCCAAAGAGCTGTCAATGTTACACTTCAAGCACAAAATTCACGGAAAGATTCTAAAATCAGTCGTAAAGCTTTTTCATTTCAAAATTATGATGGCAAGAAAGATGCTCGAGTCCTTTTGGCATAGCTTAGTCAATTTGATGACTACTTTTCCGAGGAGAAATTTTCTGAGAAGGACAAGATCAAATGTGCGGCTAATCACATGGTGGATAGCGCAGCTTTATGGTGGAGCATCATCAAGCAAGGACGTGACAAACCGGATTCATGGAAAGGGTTTCAAAGGCTAGTGAAAAAGCATTTCTTACCTTCACAATTTAAATCTAAAGCTAGGCATCAATGGGATACATTGCATCAACTTGAAAAAGAAAGCATGTTTCAGTATGTGGAGAAGTTTTGGAATACATTACTACAGGTACAGGTTGTGGAGAAAGTCAATGAGAAGGACCAAAAGAGGAAATTCATTTCGGGCCTTAAGTCTACAATTAGGGCCGATGTGAATATGTTTAGACCTCATTCACTTTCTACAACTATATCTTTGGCAACAAATTTCGAACACAAAAATGGTTTTCTTAGAGAGGCCAAGTCATTTGAGAGTAACCACTCTAAACCTTTTTCTAAACCTTTTCATGCTTCAAGAAATTTTCATTAGCCAGGGTTTGACAAAGGCAAGGAGATGGTCAAAGGTGAATCAAATTCAAAGAAAGTCAACGGTGGCAAGCCCAAAGGTCCTCCAATCAAATGTTTTTGATGTCATAAAGAAGCACATATATCACCAAATTGCCCAGAACGTGCAAAGAATCTGACACCTACTTCACGAGTCAATATGCTTGAAGGGGACGACAACGAAGAAGAATCGCTCAAGCAAGACGGTAACTCTGACCCTGACTATTCAGAAGCAGAAGGAAAGCCTCAAGCTCATTCGCTACTCAAAATAAAAGCAAAAATTGGTAGCACTCATGACTCTATTTCTGAAAAGGCAATTAGAGCTTTAAACATTCAACCTTCACCTACACATTATAGAGTTAAAGCTACATTTACTAGAACCAAGTATAATTGCATGCAAGAGGTAAAAGGTTTAACTTTAAGCATCAATTCCTTAACAGAAAAAAGGGATTTCTTAGTTGCACCTTTACAAGGCGTAGATGTAATATTGGGTATGCCTTGGAGACATATGTACAACCCTATTATAGACTATGATACACATAGCATTTGTGTAAGGAAGGACAATGAAAATATTTTCCTCCAATGTCTCGTCAAAGGAGAGACGAGCCCTTTATTGAGTCATACTCAAGCAAAGCGAGCTCTTAGGAAAAGGGAGAAGACTTATATGGTTTGGGTTAACCAGCTTAGTGCTGAGTTTAACACATCCAAAAGTCCAAAACTTGATCCTTATATCTCCAAATTCAGGGATTGTTTTATGGAAGATTTACCTCCAGGATTACCTAAGTCTAGGCCTGAAGACCATAGTATTGACTTATTGCCAGGCAACTCTCCACCTTGTAAAGCTCCTTATAGAGTCAACAATTTAGAGCAAAAAGAAATCCAAAAACAAATCGAGGATTTGTTGGAAAGAGGCCTTATTTCACCCTTTGGAGCTCCAGTCCTTCTTGTTAAGAGGAAGAATGGGACTTTTCGAATGTGTGTTGACTACCGAGCATTGAACAAAATCACTGCCTAGAACAGATACCCTATCCCTAGGGTAGATGTTTTACTTGATAAGCTTAGAGGTTCAAAGGTCTTTAGCAAGATTGACTTAAAGTCTGGTTATCATCAAGTACGCATGACTGAGTTAGACATATTCAAGACTGCATTTAGAACCCAGACTGGCCATTATGAGTTTTTGGTTATGCCATTTGGTTTGACCAATGCTCCAGCTACATTCAGTCGTATGATGAATCGCATTTTCCTAAAGTTTCAAAGCTTTGTTGTGGTGTTCTTTGATGATATTCTTGTTTTCAGCGAGAATCGTCAAGAGCATGAGCAACACTTGGAGCAAGTGTTTAATCTTTTGAGAGAAAATGAATTGTATGTCAAACCTGAAAAGAGTTCTTTCTTTCAAAAAGAGATTGAAAACTTAGGCCATATAGTGTCAGCTGAAGGAACCCGTGTGGATCCTAAGAAGATTGAGTGTATAGCCTCTTGGCCTACACCTCGAGACATTCATGACCTTAGATCTTTTCTAGGTCTATGTAGTTACTATAGGAAGTTTGTCAAGAATTTCGCTTATATTGCACATCCTTTTACGGAACTTCTCAAGAAAACTACATTTTTCCATTGGACCGAAAGTCAATATAAATCTTTTCTAGTACTCAAGGATGCATTAACTCATGCACCAGTTCTTACACTACCTGACTTTCAAAGACCATTCTTTGTGGTAGTAACTGATGCTAGTGGCAAAGGTTTTGGAGCTGTGCTTGTGCAAGACAACCATCCTATTGCCTATGAAAGTCGAAAGCTAAAACCTGCTGAAACAAATTATAGTATATATGACAAGGAATTAGCAGCAGTTGTGTATGCCTTGAAGATTTGGAAGCATTACCTAATGGGTTCAGAATTTCTTATCAAGACTGATCAACAAAGCATTAGGCATTTGCTTTCGCAACCCCTTATTTCATATAGGCATATCAAATGGGCATCTTTCATACAAAGTTTCCAACCCATGATTCAATACCAACCTGCAAATGAAAATGTTGTTGCCGATGCTTTAAGTAGAAAACCACATATCAACAACATTTCCGCTATTGAAAGTGAACCATTTGTACTTATGAAAGAAACTTATGAAGTAGATCCAGATTTTTCTGAGATATGGATCAAATTGCGTGAAAACAATTGGACTTCTCAAGGAAATTATTCTCATAATGATGGCTGTCTTTTCTTTGAGAAAAGATTATGTGTTACTCAACCCTATAGACAACTTGTCTTGGAAGAGATGCACCAACCACCATTCATGGGACATAGAGGAGTTTCCGCAACACTTCAAGTAGTTTCTCGAGAATTCTTTTGGCCTCATTTGAAAAATGATGTAGCAAAATTTGTAGCTAAGTGTAACATTTTTTTAAGCAATTAAAAGCTACAAAGGCAAAGCTTTGGGATTGCTTATGCCTTTACCCATTCCAGAGATCGACCATGGGAACAAGTGTCTATGGACTTCATTACAGGCTTTTCTGGAAGATTGTCGTGCTCTCTAAAAGCACACTTTGTATATTTTTGGGGGCTATGGCCTATTTTTGGTGGAAAGCTAATAAAAATACTCTTGTGTGGGGGGAAGGCCACGCACAAGGGGGGGGGAAGATTGCACCCAGCATGTTTGTCTTGGAGCTAAGTGTATTATGTTTGCTATGCTTTTGTTCAATTTGTTTGATTTTGTTGAAACCTGCAAAGCATGTGTTTTCATGGTTGAATTTATGTGTTGAATTTCTCAAGTGTTCCAAAAGCTATCCTAGAGAACGATTCCGTTTTCAAGTTAGTTCCGTGAAATGGTGGAATTCCGTGAAATGGAATTCCGTGAAAGTGCAAGTTTTGAAGAGTAATCCCGTGAGATGGGGTAAACTTGTGAAAGTTAGTTCCGTGAAATGGTGGAATTCCATGAAAGTGCAAGCCGTGAAGGATAATCTCGTGAGATGGGGTGAACCCATGAAAGTTAGTTCTGTGAAATGGTGGAATTCCGTGAAAGTGCAAGCCGTGAAGGGTAATCCTGTGAGATGGGGTAAACTCGTGAAAGTTAGTTTCGTGAAATGGAATTCCATGAAAGTGCAGGCCATGAACGGTAATCCCGTGAGATAGGGTAAGCCCGTGAAATTGCAGGTTGTGAAGGGTAATCCCGTGAGATGGGGTAAACCCGTGAACTTGTAGGTTTTGAACTTGCAAGTTTTGAGCCATGAACTAGTGAAGTTTCATTTCTCATTAATTTGATTTAATGAATGCATGATGTTATTGAATCATAGAGGGGGTTTGTGCAGCAACGAATGTCATTATTGACAATCAATGATTTCAAATCTTGCACTTTTATGTGTACGAAGAAGAAAAGATTTGAAAACATGAAAAGAAAGAAAACACGAAGGAAACGCACAAGCTCCCACCTCAAACCCATATGTGTCAATTTTACACTCGATGAAGTAAGGAGGAAAGCGATGATAGAAAGACTCAATGCTTGCGTTGCGCACACGATGACAAATGCAAAATGATAAAAGAGGAAGGAATTTTGATTTTATGGCGCAACCATCGGACTGGGCAGCTGCCTTAATGAAGAATGCCACATGTCTTCTTACGATTGGTCGAGAAAAAGTAACTGTTTCACATTATGAAGCCTTTTGGACCAATTCACGGCATAAAGCCTTTAAGACCAGTTCATGGCGTGAAGCCTTTAAGACTAGTTCATCAGGGCATGAACTATTTTGTACCAGTTCACGGCGTGAACCTTTTTAGGAGGCCATGTGTGTGCAAGGTTGATACTCTATATTTCTATTCATGCTCAGACACTCAACCATGCATTTGAACATTGGATGAAGTGAATGATACTCATTTTTACCTTCTATCCATTTTTTGAGTAATGGATACCTTCACCTTTTTATTGCCATGGAAACCAAGGTGGTACTTTGGCACTTCTGGGCAAGTGTTATTGTTGCAGGCATTTTTAACTCCGTGTGAGAGTGCTTGATTCTTCCTTCTACCCAACTGAAGAGTGTTTCTACTGAGTCATGTGGATTGGGGTTTGTATTGGTGTCTACTTGTTGCACCTTATTTTTCTTCTTTTCAATGTCCTTGTCCAGTTCCTTGATCAAGGGTGGTTACAGGTATTGGTTTTGTTATATTTAACCCATCCTGTTGGGTTGTCTTCTTTCTCCACACCAATGTTTATGCACTCTTAGCATTGGTTTTAGTTGGGAGAGTTGGTTCTGAATGCCTTTACTATCCTTTTCTTTGTATTTGGAGGTGTTTGCAATAGTGACGCCTGGGTGGAGTTTGGGCACCCATACTGTTGTATTTCCTTAGTAATAACCTTGTGCCATTAGCAAGTCCTTTGGAACCCATTACTTATGAAGGCTTTGTGGAGTGCTATTGTTTGGAGTACTGCCAACTTACCTGTGAAGACCATTTTTGTCCCTTGTCTCCTCTTTGAACCTTTCTTGTTGATTCCTTATTGACACCCTTCTCATCCTTGTAGAGCTGGTTTCGAAGTTGACCCTTAGGCACCCACTGTTGTGTACCCTGTGACTTGGGCTGCTTTTTGTGTAGGGATTGCGGATTTGATGCCTTTTCTACTACATGAGATGATGTCACCATGATTGGTGTTTCTATATCCTCAACCATGGCATGCTTCCCTGTGTTTATCGAGCTCCATAAGGGTAACATTGTTACCCTGGTTCAGCAGTGCTGTCCTCTTCTCCCATTGGATATTACAGCTTACTGGCATAAATCCAAGATCGTCCTAGGATCATTTCCTCCTCCATCGAACCTACAGGCATGACAAAAATCTTTCCAACCAAGGAATTATTTATGATGGAAACATTAACACTTAGAAATCGCTCAGCTTTTGTAGTTGTCAAGTGCACACTGCGTACTTGACTTGTGCATTGGTGGTTTCAAGGTGCGGTTTATCTAAGGCTACCCATGTCTCATATGAGATCAGGTTATGACTTGATCCCATATCTATCAATGCGATGCTCATTGCATGACTTTAGCCGTAGAGATTCCCACATTGAGTCATGCTGGCTCAATGTTTAGTTCATCTTCGTTAAGGAGAGTTAGTGAAGCCATGTTCACATGCAACATTCTCTTCTAGAGTATCTATTTGGCCTTGGTCTCCCTTGCCTTAGCCTCCTTTTGAGCTTGTAGGATTTTTTCTTTTGCAAGCTCCTTTCGTTGTTTTAAAAGATGTTCTTGCAAGAGCATCTCTTGGGTCAATGGTCTAAAATATTTTTTAAGTTTGCTTCCATTAACGTAACCCTCCATTTGTATGCCCTCAATTGTCTCAATTCTAACCGACCCCTGAGGTGTGATCTTGGACACTCGAAGGGTCCTAGACCTCTGTACTTGAGTTTCTTTTTTTTGGTACTCCCTACATTGTACATGAGGACAAGGTCTCCCGTTTTCAGTTCTTTTTGTTTAAGTTATTGTCGAATGTTTTCTTCGTAGTTTTTTGACCATAAGTCCATACGATGAAATTAGTCTAGTTTCATTAAGCTTCTCTAAATCAATTAGCCTTTCAGCTAATGCATTTTCCATCAAATGTTCTTGCACTGCAATTCTCAAGCTTGGAACTAAGTATTCCATAGGCATTACTGTCTCAACACCATCAGCTAGACGGAAGGGAATATATCCCATCTCGCTACCTTATACGATGTTCGGTATGCCCATAAGGCTGCTATTAGGTTATGCTCCCAATCTGTTCGACTTGCTTCCAATGTTTTTGTCAAGATAGCACACAAAATCTTGTTTGTACTCTCCGCTTGACCATTAGCCTGTGGGTAATAAGGTGATGACCATTAGCTTGTGGTGGTGGGTAATAAGGTGGTGGACTACAAGGAATCCACCAAGTAAGTGAGTAATCACCTCATTAATGAAATGTGAACCGCGTGACTAACTCTAATGGGCAGCCGAATCTCGAAATAATTTGCTCATATAAGAACTTTACTGTTGTTCGTGCATCAACTCTCTTAGAGGCTCTGGCTTCTACCCATTTTGTGAAATTGTCTGTGGCCATGATTACATATCGGGCTTATGATGGATGAACCGCTGGACTAATAGATCCAACAAAATCAATCCCCCATTTCTCGAAAGGGTGTCTTACAATGACAAGGGTGAGTGGCATCTTGTCCCTTTGCGAGATAGCAAATTGTTGACATTCTTCGCACCTTTTGACAAACTCTATGACGTCCCCGAACAACGTCGGCCACCATAGTCCTGCTTGAAGCACCTTGCTAGCCGTAATCTCTCCACCAAAATGTCCTCCGGCTATCCCTGATTGTGCTTCATCCAATATCGTGTGATGAACTCATCTTCTCTCATGCATCTTCTTAGAACATTGTCCTTACCTAGCTTGTATAGTTCTCCCACAATTAATTGATAAGGTGCAACAAGCTTAATAAGCTGTCACATTTTATCTTTGTTCAAGGGTCGTTCTTGCAAAAAACCATAAGCTAGATAATCGGATATTTCCCATTCGGGCACCATGTCCAGTTTGAACATCCAGTTTGAACAAAAAAGCATAAGGTAGGTCATCATCAACACCAGTTGTTGCCGGTTTCCCATTTGGAATTCTCGACATATGATCGGCCAAGACATGCTGTGTCCCCTTTCTCACCGTAACCGTGAAGTCAAATTTCAATAGTAATAGTAACCAGTGTGTGATTCTTCCCGTGGTGCAAGGTTGTTCACCAAATATAATAAGGCCTAATGGTCCACGAAGAACACGAATTTGTTGGCCAATAGGTGTTGAAATATACAAGTGAATAGGGTGTGTGCGGGAACAAGCCCTTACAGATCCCTATAACTTCATATTGCAATTCGGAGATGGTTTGACACTCCAACCATTTAGTACATATTTGTTACCCTTTGCTTTATGTAATTTTTGGTGAATTTATGCTGATAAATGTGTTGTAATCGTCACTTAAACACCAGATTGAGTTGTAAAAGGATAGACACTGCCTTTGAATCTTGAAATTGGATCAAGAGGTAAGACCCCCTTCACATCATCATGAGCACGGCACAAGAGATAGCCAAATTTAATGGGGAGCAGTTTTATACATGGCAAACAAAAACCATGTATTTGCTCATGAGGAAAAATATGTGGGGGCTAGTTGAGGGAAGAGATGAATGCCCAAAGGTGAGTGGGGAAAATGAGTGGAAGAGCAGGAATAAGAAAGCGTTAGGACTCATCGCACTTAGTTTAAATGATGAAATCATTTATCACATCACAAGGATACAATGGGCAAAAGATGCATGGAATGAACTCAATAAATTATTTGGCACTCAACCAAAAAAATCAAAGATAAATCTGTTAATGCAATTCTACAAACTGGATATGAAAGAAAGTGAACCTTTAATCACACACTTGAACAAATACAAAAGCATTAAGTCAACTGGCAGCCATTGGCAAGAAGGTAGAAGATGATGAGGCACTAGCAGTGCTTCTGAAGAGTGTGGACAAAGGTGAATATAAAAACATTATAGCAACCTTAAAGAATGTGCCTAAATTGAAGGTGCTCGAGATAGAAGGAGATCTACTAGAGCAAGAGATCAAGATCAAAGAGAAGAAATGACTGGACTCAACAGTTGGAGAAGAAAAAGAATTCTTCACCCGAGGAGGATTCTCTCGAGGACGAGGAGGAGGAAGAGGCAGAGTAGGAGGAAGGACCTTCACTTGCCACAACTGTGGGAAGCGAGGACACATGGCAAGAGACTGCTACAGCAAACCCAATGGAGAAGGAACGACATCAGCAAACTTCATGGAGGCTCCTAAGGAAGTGGAGTCAGATCATCTTTTTTGAGAGAGAGAGAGAGAGAGAGAGAGAGAGAGAGAGAGAAACCCCACAACCCAATGTAACTTGCCCCAACATAGTAAAACCACCTCTGAGCCACTGATGATGTAGGCCACGTGGTAGATGTATATTTGAGTACTTTAGTTAAGGTCACGGGTACTTGTAGTGGCCTTAGACACAGAGCGACGAGAGAGAGTGTGTCAAGGACTATGAGTTTAGGGACTTGAGGCACTGGTCGTCGTCGTGGACTACCAAGTAAGAGAAAAACTTGGTATAGGGTCCAGGTGTGCTAGGAGTATTCACTTGAGGGGAAGTGTTGAAATATAAAAGTGAATAGGGTGTGTGCGGGAACAAGCCCTTAGCAAGAGGCTGTAAAAGAGAACCTGTAAATGAGAGAGAAGTTGTGAAAAGGTGAGAAGTATCTACTGGAAGAGAATAAAGGGTAGCATGAGAAGATTTAAGACGTGTGGAGATATTCTGGGAAGAGGTGGAGAGAATCAATCAAAAGAGGTGGAGTGAATCAAGGAGAGATCAGTGGGATTAGATGCTTGGATGGAAACTCTATAAATTGAGACATTGGCCTAATGAGAATTTGCTGGTTTTTGATTATCCATGCCTACATTAAGCTATCAGTTAATTGCTCACACTAATCTCATCTTAATCATCTAATCTCTTTGTTAATGATGTTAATTCTAGCATTTGATCCACCATAGCTCATTACATTGCTTCAAATTTAACAATAGGTAATGTTGATACTTCTTAACTGCATAAACCATGGCAAACCTTTCTCGCTCTGTGGTACTATAATTCACCTCTACGTCATTCAATTGGTGATGACTAGTGAAGCAGATTGGGTAGTCCAATTTGAACTCACCAGGCTGTGCCAATATGCATCCAATAGCAAAGTTGGATGCATCGATATTATGCACATGAAATATAAGGTCCCAATTAGGTGGTCTTAGAATTGGCATGCTAGCCAATGCTTGCTTTAATCTATCATATGCTTCTTGGCACTCCTCGGTCCATTCAAAGATGATGAGTAGCTTATATAATGGCCTGGCTATTTCAATATAGAAGATTACAAAGTGGTGTTAATACCCAACGTGGCCCATAAATCTTTGCACACCTTTGTAATTAGTGGGTGGTGGCAGCTCCAAGATCAACCTGACCTTGTTGTCATCTATGAATACCACCACCACCGCCCCCTACCACCACCACTATTACTATTGCTATGGTGGTTGCTACCACTATAGGAAGACCTAGGGTGCAAATTGCCTCTGTCATCACTTACTTAGCTGTCTACGGTGCCAGCAGACAATGGACTAGCCAAGTTCTAGCATGGAAGAGCATCCTCAAGAAGTTTCATATCTTATCAAGCGTGTGATCCCATGGATTACTAGTTATGGAAGAGCATCCCAAAGAAGTTTCATATCTTATCAACCGTGTGATCCCATGGATTACTAGTCTGCTGTTTAGGAGGCAAGTCATCGCCATAGATTTGAAAAAATATGGAAAAAAACACATATATATTATGTCCAAATCACAAGAGCAAGGCCTCATGCACAGACTTAACTGTGGACTCTATGCATAGAATCCATATATAAGACTGCAATAGAGTCCATGCATAAAACTATACAAAAGAGTCCATGCACAAACTCTATTGCATAGAGTAAGGCCTCCTGCATGGACTTAACTATGGACTCTATGCATGGAATCCATGTATAAGACTATGCAATAGACTCTATACATAAGACTATGCAATAGACTCTATACATAAGAGTCTAAGCATAGAGTGTATGCACAAGATTGACTATGCAATAGACTCTATACATAAGAGTCTAAGCATAGAGTGTATGCACAAGACTGACTATGCAATAGACTCTATGCATAAGAGTCTTAAAGTCATAGAGTCTATGCACAAGACTGACCGTGCAATATAATCTATGAATAGAGTTTATTTTATAATACTATTGAAATGAATAGACTCTATGCATAGAGTCTATTTCATAATACTATTGAATAGACTCTATACGTAGAGTCTATGCATAATACTATTGTGAATAGACTCTATGCACAGAGTCTTGTGCATAAACTCTATGCTTAGACTCTTATGTATAGAGTCTATTGTAGTCTTATGCATAAGACTCTATGCATAGAGTCTATTCAATAGTATTATGAAATAAAATCTATTCATAGAATCTATGTATAGATTCTATTGCATGGTCAGTCTTGTGCATAAACTCTATGCTTAGACTCTTATGTATAGAGTCTATTGCATAGTCAGTCTTGTGTATAGAGTATTGCATAGTCAATCTTGTGTATAGTCTTATACATAAACTCGGAGCATAGAATCATATGCATAAGACTCGCAACATAGAGTCTTATGCTCTCTTATGCACAATCTTAACTATGAACTATTTGCACATAGTTCATGCATAAGACTATGCATAGAGTCTAAAACCAATAGTGCATAAAACAAATGCACTATGAACTCTTTGAACATAGTCCATGCATAGAGTCTAAAACTAATAGTGCATAAAACTAAATGCTCCCATAGCACTAAAACTAAAACTAATAGTGCATAAAACAAATGCTCCCATAGCACTCAGGGGGTGTGTCATAAGAAAATATTGTGTGTTTAAGGCTTACATGTGGTTAGAATCATGTAGAGGGAACTAAAATGTACTAACTCCTTGGATGAAGAGATTCTCTATCTTTCATCAACTCCCTTATTAGAATAATTTAATGATTAATCATCTCTTAAATCCCATGCATATATTCAAATATGTGGAAATTGCTCTTTGGGAGTAGGTAGGCAAGACAATAAGGGTACACGAGATGATTTGAGAGAAATTGAGAAGATGGAAGTAATCCTACTACGTTGTCGTGACGTGGGCGGTATTGCTCGGCAAGTGCAAGACTTCTGGCGCTGTGAGAGTCGTTTCAAATCCCAGCAAGGAAACAGAATATATATCTCTTCAAGGGGCACCACCAGCAGAAGCTGGAACCATAATATTTACATACCAAATCTCAGCAAGACATATGAGTTGTACCAAAAACCATCATAAGCATTATGGTTCAAACCAAAATCCAAGGTTGATAACATTATAACACAAGCAAAAAAAACAACTCCTTTTGGTCGCTATCACCGGCGACCCCCTCTCCTCCCGTCTGTCTCTGCAAGCGATCTCCCTCGCTCATCTACACCCCGACTCCATACTCGCACAGGTGGCTCCCAGTGCCCTCAGCTACTGCTACTCTGCGCCGCCAGCCTTCTCTTCCTTGTACACACGGCGGCCAGCTCTCTTCACGCCTAGCCACTTTCACCCGCCAGCCCTTGATACATGAGGCGGCAACTTCACCCAGAGCCAACTGTTCCACGCTGTACAATCACCAGCCCAAGCCAACAGCAAGGCGGCAACTCCCTCTTGTGTCTCCGCAGCGCCTCAGCAAGGCATCTTCTTTCTGGACCCGGATCTGGCGACCAACTTCTCCACGCTGTCTCTGGCTGCCAACAATACCCGCCCGGCTGTGCCTCTGCACCAGCCTCCTCTGCTTCCTTTACTCGCCAGGCGGTATATAGCTGCGCCTAGCCACACAAAAAACAAAAGCACCTTGGCTGTGGCTGCGCTCCCTTCACACTGTCTCTTCACGATTTCCAGCAGCTCTCCAGCTACTGCTCGCCAGCCTCTGCAGCGTTTCTCTGCAGAGCAACAACATCCGCCAGGCCTCCTCACGTTGTTGGCGGCAACCTGCTTCCACCCTTCTCTTATCTGCAGAACCGGGCCTTGTTCTCTAGGCGGCCACCTCTTTTTTTCAGTCCCCCCCCAGAGACCTGCTCCAGCCAGCTCTCTTCGCTTACCCGCCAGGCGCCCTTTTTCCCAGAGAGGCCGTCACTTCTTTCGCTCTCTCTCCTTTGCGTTTGCTCCACCACCTTCTAGACGTTGAGCTGGTAGCATATAAGGCCTCCACGTAGCTCCAATATTATTGGCCACTTGTATCATATATTTTTATTTAATTTTTTTTAAAGCTTCAAAATGATGGCCACACAATACAATGGCTCCTCCTCTTCCTTGTATTTTTCCTGGACAAACGGCGCCCACGCTTCCAGTACAAGAGCTACCCACTGCCTTCGTCAGCTACATCATTACTTACCAAACAAGACCATCACAGTCAGTGCCATGCATTTGGCAACCATCTCCACATTCATGCTAAAAATCGAGTGCCATCTCTGCATCCAGAATCCGCTCAGACTGACCAACCATCATCACATTTGGAGTTCCCGTAACACTTTCACGTGCAGGCATCACCATCAGCTCGTAAAAAAAACATAAAACCACCCACTCTGTACATTTGCCAGGGCATTCAGGGCAAAGTTTATTTGCAAATCACACATCCCATATGTACACAGGCACAGGGACTTCTGCTAGCCCTCGGAATATCATGTACACTGTGGCACTTAATCCCATGCATCTGGATTTGCATTTAATGGCCTCACATGCATGGTTTCACACCATAGACGTGCCATGGCACGACATCCACCCCTTCTAAACCTGCATAACCTCCGGTATGTGCCAAGTCATCATTAAGATCCACATATATCTGGATGTTGTCTTCATCTTCTACATTACCAGGAAGATCCTCCTCTTCCTCTTCAACCATATCCATGCTATCACTATCAAGCCTCTCATCTTGAGTCTCCTGCGAATCAAAAGGATCACTGTCATGCCTTCTTTTAAACATCTTGATCCTTTTGCCTGCTATAAGATTCTTTATCTCTGTTCCATCAAGCTCACATAGGGTATACGTGGCATTTCCATGCACATGCTTAACAATGTAAGGGCCAAACCATCTTTTTGCAAACTTCCTTTGCACAGTGAACTGGTTGTCAAGACTACTATCATACATTAGGACCCAATCACCTTCTTCAATGGGTTTTGGCCAGAGTTTGTGTCTTCTATCAAATCTTTCTTTATTTTTCAACCTTGCATCTTTCAAACGAGCTTTAGCAAGCTCTACATCTTCAGGCCTTCTCTCCAACTGCCTCATTCGCAATGCAAGGAGGTCTTCCCTGTTCAATTCTTCCACCCAGGGTAATACATTCCAAGTTGGGACTACTTCTTCAACTGGCATTACTGGCTTCTGACCATACATTAATTCTGCAGGCATGTATCCTGTCATCACTGAGCTATGAGTTGTACGGTCAGCCCATAAAGCATATGGTAGCAGCCTTGGCCACTCCCGCATTCTTCCTCTGCATGCCTTAGCCAAAGCTTTAATGATTGGAGGATGTCCTCGCTCACTTTTACCATTGCCCTCAGGGTTGTAAGCACATGTTAGGGCCAATTTTATGCCAATTCTAGAAAAGAATTCCCTTGCTTCTTCAGCATCTAGCTCACCCCTGTCAGCTGTTATTTTCCCAACACAACCATACCGGCAAATCACATCTTCCAAGAGAAATTTGCATACTGCTTCCGTGCTCTTTGTTCTAAGAGCACGCCCTTCTGTCAGGTCTTCTCTTGCAAGTACTACGTACCGCATCTGCCAGATTTCCAAGGGCATTGTAACTAGATCCACTACCCATTTGTAGTGCATGGCAGGTGGGTAGGTTGGTTGCAGGCCATCACGATGTCGCACATTCGAGTACATTTGACATACCATGCATGTTTCCACATATTGGGATACATCCTTGTACATTCCTTTCCACCAATATCTTTCCTTTATTTTGGTAAAGGTGGCCCACACACTTCGATGTCCAGCCCCCCAGAGACTCTCATGGAATTCTTTCATGAGCTTCCCTTGAGTCTCTTTATCACATATAACTCTCTGTGGCATAGCATTCCTCTGCTTAGGATGCTTCCACAGGTACCCATTCTTTAGAAAATACCCATATGCCTTTCTGCGGATCCTCTTGAATTCTAAGTCAGACCAATTTTCTTGCCTTGTCAAGGTACTCAAGTATTGGCCAATAAGCAACCAATCTCCTTCATACATTTCCTCAGTAAAAGACTCAAGTGCATTTGATAAGCAAGCATGGTCCCCTTTTGCATGTGCAGTAGTATAGAACTTTGTGCCTAAATCATCAATGTCACTAATCATCCCTTCTTCATCTTCATACCTGGCTCTTGATAGCATATCTACAACTGGGTTGTCCTTCCCAGCAATATGCTTAAACTCAGGATTTAGTGACTTGATATAGGCAATCCACCTGAGCATAGCGATATCTGGAGTGGTGCAGCTTGCAATCATCCCAAGGAGTGGCCCAAGCAGTCAGTTTCCACAAGCACGGATGCTCCAATAAGATATTCTTTTTCACATTTTAGAGCAGTGACTACTCCCAATAACTCCCTCTTGATCTGCGGAATTTCGCTGGCGAATGCTCAGTACCTTTGCTCCAAACCTGATTACATACCTGTGATCATCCTCATCATCTTGCCCTACTGCCCATCCTATCCCAGTAGGACTAGTATCAACTGTTACAATCACAGGCCTGCCACGCTCATAATCTACCTTCCTTAGAGTAGGTGATGATTGGAGCAGACATTTCAGCTTCCGCATAACTTTAATATGTGCAGCACTCCATAAAAATCTCTGATTTTTCCTCAAAAGTTGGTAGAGAGGATCTACTACATGTGCATAATGTGGGATCCATATAACATAAAAGACACATGCACCAAGAAATCTCCTCACCTCTGTAACATTAATGCATATCTCTTTCATTCTTTGTATCGCATCTATCTTGGCTGGACAAGGTCTGCGCCCATTAGTACTACAAAGATGCCCCACGATTAGTACTTCACCAAAACACTGATTTCAATCCAGACAAAGTAAGATTCACCTCTTCAAGCCTGGATAGAATTTTATCACAATCTTTTATATGATTTGCCACAAACTTGCGGCACCCTTTCGAATCCAAATCCCCATCTTTATCTTTTTCATCACAGCCTTTTATGGGCACATCATCCATAAAAGGCATAGTTATTTGTGGTATGAAGTCTCGTAAGACTTTATTCATTCCATTCATCATATGCGCCACTGAGTTGGTGGCTCCCTGTGGTGGTAAGGTGCACATCCTTACCAAACCCAAAGGAGTTTTCATTGTGGTCATGTCCCTGCTTTGTATATCCAGCTGGAACTGATCATATCCCGAATACAAATCACCCATAGAGTATATAGCTTTCCCTGCTAATGCTTCTGCAAACTCGTCCACAATCGGACCTGCTCCCACATTCCTGATTGTGACCTTGTTTACAGGTTACATGTCTTGAATGAAGCGCAATGCTCCATTTTTCTTTGGCACGGTAAACCATCTGTTGGAGTATGGAGCGCATGATGGCTCCAAAATTCCCATCCTGATCTTTTCTTTTAGTAATTCCATCAGCTTTGGCAAGAGAGCTTTTGGTACTGGAATCGGTCGCAGGTTCCAGGGCACATGTGGAACAGTGAAGATCACCATTGGCGCTATTACGCTTGGATCAACACAGCCTATCTCATGCGGCTGAAAAGCAAAGGCCTTCCCATGTTTTACAAGCATCTCCTCAAAGCATTCCTTTTCAACTGGTAACAGGAAATCCTTGTCACCGATCTTCAGCTCTTTTAGGGTTTCTTGTGTAAACTTATGCCCAATTTTCTTTGGATCTCTGAGATTCGGTTGCATAGAGGCTTCATCTATCTTCTCCTTGCTTTCTGGTGGCAGGGGCAAGGCAACTGGTTTCACCTTCTTTGCAACCATTTTATACTTTGTATCAACACGAGCATCCATCTCACAATACATGTTTTTACATTCCATTCCCTCAAATTCCCGGATTATATCATACATCCCCACAAATGACACTTTTACCATCTCATTCCCACCCTATAAGCATGCGCTTTCCATGGCAAAAAGCTCACCCATAGTATCCACAAATGACACCTCGTCAAGCACACCTGAAATAAACTCATTTTTCTCCAAAAGACCACACTGCTCAAGACTTTTTTGTACATTTTGTACATATCGACGTATACCACGCTTCAAATCCTTGCTTTTTACAAAGACTATTGACCCATAGCTAGAGAATCTCTGAAAGTTTCCTGAAAAGTTATTTACATTGATTGAGTCCTGCGAGAACTCATTGCCCCTTGTACCATTGCAATCCCGCTTTACAATGGCACCTGGCCAAAATCCCTCATCTCCCTGTAGTTCATGAATTCTCTGTTTATCTTTGGGAGTGACTGTTCTCGAAGAGACTCGCGGTTCCTTTCATGGTTGATGCAAACTGTCAAGAACTGAACAGCTTTCTTGCCATCTTTGCTCCTTATTCTTGCATACACCGAGCCATCGTCCAAGACTTTTGTCTCCATCCTCACAGCTGTAATATAGGGTTGCCCAAGGATAAGGGGATACGATGACATCTCCTGGACGAAGAAGTTCTGGTCATCTTTCACATCCCCTATAGTTACCCTTACATTTGGACAGGCTGCATAGAGCTCTCCAGATGAGTTATTAGCCACCTTAATCATCCACCCGTGATCTACATCCATTGGCCACTTACATTTGTTGTAGAGGTTTTTAGCCATAAGATTTATTTCAGACCCATGGTCGATTAGAGCAACATACGGCTCTTCCAAGTCTCCTATCTTGACAAGGGTTTCTGTGGTGGCCCTTGCCCAATGGTTCCTGGAGTAATGACTTTTTGCAAGAACTTTTTCATCACCCTCATCCACAAAGCACACTTGTCGTGCCCCTCCAGTAGAGTGACTGCATTCCACCACATTCTCTCTCTCTCTTCCTTTTACTATACCTGTACTCCATGAGTCTTGGAAGTGCTTGTCTCCCCCTGTGATGGAATAGATTCAATTATGGACTGCCTTTTCCTTCGTATAATATCAATTATCTCATCATGGAATTCTTTTTTTGCAATTCCCAAGACTTCCCCTAGTGTAAATTCCACCCTACTGTTTAGAACCCTCTCTTCTAGCACCTTTTTGAGGTCCGTATTGCGGCTTCAAGATCGGATTAGAGCTTGTAGAGCGAACTTTTCCCTTTACCCTTCTCCTTCTCATGCTTCATCTTTGCTGGCGCTTCTTCCATTGATACTTCCTGTGGAGGCTGGTTTTGCGGCGGAGGCACATGTGATGGCCCAGGGTCCTTCTTTCCACTACCCACGGGTGACCCTTTTTGATGGCCCTCCTTCCTCATTTTCCCTCTTACGCTTTTCCTCAACCTGTGCCTCATTATTCTGGCATTTTTCAATATAGGCATGAACAGATAGAGAATCCACCACAGGTTCTTCCCAGCCAGTCTCAAGACGTATACAGTCTCCTGCCTCATGCAAAGCCTGCTTAGACACCTTCTTTGACGCAATTAGCTCCATTGTTGATGGCCAAAAATCTTCATTCTCATAGTCTTCATCCTTCTCAGATTTCTGCTTTGATTGGCTGGCCTTTAACCCATAGGTTGCTACCTCAACCATAGAGATGGCATGGCTGGCCTTTAACCCATAGGTTGCTACCTCAACCATAGAGATGGCATGGCTGGCAGCCATATCTTCAACCAGTTTTTTCATCCCTCCTTTTCCAAAGTTTGTGTTTAACGGAAGACCAGTCTCTGTAAGGTGGATTTTTCCATCTTTGAAAAATACAAGTTGGTTTCTGAGGGCTTCTTTATAGCTGTCACAATCTTTTTTTGCATGTTTTGGGTCATCACACCATATACATCTGAATGTAAACCCTTCCTTACTTTGAGGCTTTTGCATAGAAGCCTGCCCTAATGGTAGCCCTTTTTCCTCAATCCTGGACATCTTCAATTTTAGGTCTCGTATGCCCTTAATAAGCTCATCCATTGGCCCTTCTACCTTTGGGATTGCAGCAGAGCAGGTTTTGGTAGATTCTCAGGGGTAACAGTTATAGGAGTTGTCGAGCTCATCACCATTTTATCCCTCCTTCGCTGCCGCTTTGCTAGCATGGTGATCGCATCCTCGACATCATTCCAATCATTCTTTAACCCCTGCTCCGTATCCTTATCCTCAAGGAGAATTTCCAGTTTTTCTTGGAGATCTTGTAAGGTTCCCCCTCTTCCAAAATAAGGGGAAACGCTTGAGATAGTCCACTAAGTCTTAACTTTGGAGAAAATTTCCTGCTCATCGACACCTTGACCATACAGAGATTCAAGGATACGATTCATAGGTAAGACCTAGTTCTATCCCGCAGGGGGAGCGTGGTCTTCTAAAATCAAATCACCCATAGGGTAATTGATCACATAAATTGGGCAACTACTAGTCTTGATTCCTAGAGACAACGCTTTTTTCCTCATCCATGCAAGGCACAGCCGTTGGCCTAGTCTTCTAGAATAGAATTGCTCGAGAACCTATTTATCTAACGTAGGGCTTTCACTTAATATGTTGGAAAGCTACCCGACTAATCGGGTCCACCCGTCCGTAGGATGGTGCCGTCGGGGCATTCCATCCTCCCACTTTCCACCCTACTCACGCGTCAATTTGTTTTCTAATTAATCCTACCACACTGTTTGACATAAACAAATATGTTCCTTAATTAAGGCCCTTTTCACAAGGTTTATTAAAACAGCCTTTGCCTTTTTCCACAATACAATAATGCCAAAGATAAGATTTATAAAAACAAATTTAAACATGAATCAATTTCATACAAGCCAAACTGGCTCTCTTATTCTTTTCCTTTATACCGCCGATGATCTAGAATTCGGCCTTCCAGCCTCCACATGCTGGGCAAAACCCTACGGGACCATATACCTCATCGTCGGCCGCTGGCGAGGACTCAAGCCGGCCTGTCGCCCTCTCAGGCTCCATCGCTCGATCCTCCCGCTCCTCGGAGGGATGTCTGCGCACTAGGGTGGGCTAATTCACCGCACTAGCCTGGGCCCTCAGAACTAGGCAGTATCATCACAATCACTTGCCTCAATCGGTAAACCTCATTCTCCCAATGGTATGAGGGATACCATGGGCCAACTCCGAGCCTTACTAACGTCTCCGCCGCCCGGCTATACAAGCACAGAAACGGGGCAACGTCAAGGCAGGGAGAGTTGTACCTGTATCTTAATTTAACCAAGATAACAATCCATTTACTCACTAAACCATAGGACTACAATCCATGTTACTTTCTTAAGAAAACAATTCTTTTCTCACACAGATTTTAGCATTTCAACTTGAGATTGCGATAAGACATTTTTTAATTAAGGCATATGCTATTGCTTAAAAGAATACAAACCTTAAATGGTAAATCAATCAAATAGATCAATGTAACAATCAATAGACAAGCCGGGGCCATACCTCAACCCCTAAGAATGATATGTAAATAAAAAACAAAATATGTATATACCTTATAGAAATTTGTCGTTTATCTCGTTGTCCTTGCTTGTTAACAAGAGCTTTAGAACTTGACATATGAGAATAGAGTCTTCTAATACCTTGTCCTTTGATTGAAATCATCCAATAATATCCAAGCTTTATCTCCTCTTACTCATACTGTGATTCTTCTCTCTTTCTAAGATCTATGGCAAAATAGCCTTCTCCTACAGGTCTACAGCATAGTATTCTTTCTCTAAAAGAAAAGCTATGGAGTTTTGGTCTCTTCCTCCGAAAGACTATAGCAATCTAAGCTTCTTTTCTAAGATATTAGATAAAATGAAGGGATATATGCATCTCAAACTCTAGGATTACCTTGAGGCTACTTGCTGTCTTCTCACAGTTTTCTCTATGTAGAGACCTTGACAGAAACAGCAAACTGTTTCGACCATAACTCTCTGATAAAAACTCAGAATATAGTCATGTAACCAGTCAAAAGAACGGGAAGGCATCTGGTCTACAAGCCAACGCGGGCAGAATAGGCAAAAACGTCTGTATATAGCCACAAACGCACCATCTTTGGAAACGCGTTGTTTTTCCACATTTTTAGTATGCATGGACTCTAAATGTGTAAAAGTACTCTAAATATGACCTCTTATCACCTAAACTCGAAATTCTATTTTTGGGGACACTTATCTCTTAGTAGAACTATTCTTATGTTCTTATTTCTTTTAGGATTTTTGAAGCTAATATTTTTATTCTAACACTTTTCTAATGTTTCTAGCCTTATTGTCTCACTCTTCTTTAATTACACTCTCTTTCCTTATTGAATTCTATATTAAAAGAGACACATACATACATGGCTTGGGAGGGACGTTACAGATCTTTCCCAGCTGCTTGTAAGAAGAGCTCTGTTTTTTCCATGTCTAAGGTTGTGCGCTCTATCCTTGACAGCTGGGCATAGCGCTTCTCAATCTCTCTTAGCAACTCTGTGGCAAAAATTCCAATTTTGGGTTTTGTAACCCACTCCAAGAAAGTTCGCTTGGTCACCCGCTCGGAATCCTCCATGAAATAATCATCCTTCAAAAAGCAAGCTTGAACTCCTCCCAATTTCTTGCACCATGTGCTGCCTGTAATCCTCTTATGCGCTCTCTTATTTCGGGAACACATACCAGCTCAAAGCTTCGAACCATATCCTCCTCAGTCACCCTGTTTAGCTCCATTTCCTTTGTGTAATTGCGCAGGTACTTTGTGATGTCTTTACCATCAAATTGATCCACCTTTTTCACGATTGACTGCAGTGCTTTAGTCGTGGAAATTTGCCCCCTCTCAGCCGCTTGTTGCTGTTGCATATATATAGTAAACATCTGAAACATTTGCATAACCCCAGGGTCAAAACGAACCCCCTGTCCCTCAGGATTCTCAACCATAGCTTGCACTGTGTATTTCACCACTAACTCTCACCCCAGCAGTTTCACGTCGGGTTCACCAATGTTGTCGTGACGTGGGCGGTATTGCTGGGCAAGTGCGAGACTTCTGGCTGTGAGAGTCGTTTCAAATCCCAGCAAGGAAACAGAATATATATCTCTTCAAGGGGCACCAAGCTGGAACCATAATATTTACATACCAAATCTCAGCAAGACATATGAGTTGTACCAAAAACCATCATAAGCATCATGGTTCAAACCAAAATCCAAGGTTGATAACATTATAACACAAGCAAAAAAAACAACTCCTTTTGGTCGCTATCACCGGCGACCCCCTCTCCTCCCGTCTGTCTCTGCAAAAAGCGATCTCCCTCGCCTATCTACACCCCGACTCCACACTCGCACAGGCGGCTCCTAGTGCCCTCAGCTACTGCTGCTCTGCGCGCCAGCCTTCTCTTCCTTGTACACACGGCGGCCAGCTCTCTTCACGCCTGGCCACTTTCACCCGCCAGCCCTTGATACATGAGGCAGTAACTTCACCCAGAGCCGACTGTTCCACGCTGTACAATCACCAGCCCAAGCAAACAGCAAGGCGGCAACTCCCTCTTATGTCTCCGCAGCGCCTCAGCAAGGCGTCTTCTTTCTGGACCCGGCTCTGGCGACCAACTTCTCCACGCTATCTCTGGCTGCCAACAATACCCGCCCGGCTGTTGTTATCATATTATAGTAGTGATGTGTGTGAACACACTTAGGACCGCCGGGGCACTTTTTCCCTCACTAGGAGGTTTTTTCCCCCGTGCATTGTATATACGCCCATTATCTTCTAGGGTTTGTTATCTTTCATTTTTGGCACTCATAATACACTACTGTGTTGTGCTCAAGCTTCCTCATCTTCTTGAAGTTGTGTGTGCATTCCTGCAACCCTAATTCCAACAATTGGTATCAGAGCAGGCTTCCTCCTCCCGGGCAGCATCACCGGCACCTGCCGCTTCATCTCCTCCGATTGCGACGAGGTTTCACGAGCGACTGCAGGTTAGTATATGCCGTGGGAGAGTCCGTAGGGCTTGGTCATTTCAGAATTTTGATCTGAGGTCATTTCGCCCTCCGTTTTTGCATTCCAAGTACTGCGCAGGCAAAATCGTCCTACTGTGCAGATTTTCTGTCAAGATTAAAATCTGCAGGACAGGTGCCCATTCGTCTGTTTTGGGCTGTGCTACATAGCACAGGTCGATTTTATACAGGTTTACCTCTTACAGACAGCATTTACATCTAGTAGTACAGTCATTGGCCATGGCTGACAACAATGATGTATTCCGCATGTTGGCTGCTGAGGATAAGTTGGATGGCACCAACTATCCATTGTGGGCATATATGATGCGACATGTATTGGTAGCAAAGGGGTTATGGAACATTGTGCAGGGTATTGATGCACGTCCTATTGTGGCTGGGAATGCTGCAAACACATCAGAAACAGGTACTGTTGATGATGGTGCAGGCACAAGTGCTGTAGCAGCTGTTCGAGAACCACCACTTTCAGCCGAGCAGATTCGTTGGGATGGTAGAGATGCGCAGGCTCATGCCTTGATTGCGCTGTCTGTCAAACGTACCATTATCCCACATATTCGCTCCTGCAGGACTTCTAAGGATGCTTGGGATGTACTTGCCACATTGTATCAGGCAAGAAATGAGGCTCGTGTTGCTTACCTCCGAAAACAGTTGGAGAGTGAGCATATGAACGAAGGTGATTCTATGGATAGCTTTTTGACAAAGATCAAGGATTTCAAAGAGCAGCTCATTTCTGCAGATGAAATCCTGTCAGACAGTTCACTTGTGCAGACTGTTTTGAATGGTCTACCAGATTCTTATCAGGGTTTTGCTTCCACTCTTCGCTTGATGATGAAAGGCAATCCCAATGCCTTATCATTTGAGGAGTTAGTTTTTGTTTTGCTGCAAGAAGACCAGTCAAGGCAAAACAGGAATATTATGCGTGTCGCAGATCAAGCTTTCATTGCTAGTCAGAGAAGCGAGAAAGGTAAAGCTGGCTTTTCTTCTAGTAAGCAGAAATCTGCAAATGCTGCGCAACCAAAGAAGGAAGACAAAGATGAGAAGAAGGGTGACAAACAGAAGACATTTTGCAAGTACTGTAAGGGAAATGATCATGTCATCGAAGCGTGTCCTAAGCTGGCTGCGAAAGAGGCTAAGAAGAAAGAGGCTGGTATGGCTGTTGTTGCAGATGCCTCTCCTTCTAACAATGAATCTGCTAATGTTGTGCTAGATACAAAATGGGCATTCAATGCGCAGTGCAGTTATGACCCATCTTTGCATGACACATGTATGTCTGCAGTAGATTCAGATGTATGGTACTTTGACAGTGGTGCCACTAAGCATATCACCTCGCAGCGCAGTTTATTCACTTTCCTTGAGTCTGCTCCCACAGGGAATACTGTCACTTGTGCCAATAACTCCTCTTATCCCGTTGAAGGAGTTGGACAGATTGTACTGAATGTTGCAAATGGCAACACCTTTACACTTTTTGATGCATTGTATGTGCCAGGGATCAAAAAGAATCTGCTGTCAGTCTCCGCATTTGCCAAAACAGGTTTGGTTGTAAAATTTGTGGATGACAGATGTACTGTTCATGATCTCTCTTGTGGTGACATCATTGTAGCATCTGGTTCACTATGTCGAGGGCTGTATAAGCTCAATATGGATGGCAAATGTGTAGAGGATTCAGCATGTGCTATTATGGATACGCAGGCTATTTCAAATGCAAAACTGTGGCATGCACGTTTTGGTCATCTGAATTTTGCAAGTTTGCTGCGCCTGCAGAAATCTGAAATGGTGTCTTCTTTGCCTAAGCTTGAGGCACCTGTCAAGCATGTTTGTGAGGGCTGCATATTGGGTAAAATGCAGCGTGCTTCCTTTCCCAAAGATGGATCAGTGAGAGCTGAACGCAGATTGCAGCTTGTTCACAGTGATGTTTGTGGTCCCATGCAAACTCCATCATTTGGAAACTACCTTTACTTCGTGACTTTCATTGATGATTTTACCAGGCATGCATGGGTATATCCTTTGAAGGCAAAGTCCGAAGTGTTTTTGTGCTTCAAACAGTTTTTGGTTATGGCTGAAAATGTGTCAGAAAGTAAGATGGGCACCCTCCGTTCAGATCGAGGGGGGGAGTATATGTCTTCAGAATTTAATGCATTTCTAGCTGAGCGTGGGATAAAACACCAATGTACAGTGCCGTATACACCACAGCAAAATGGTGTGGCTGAGAGAAAAAACAGGTCTCTCATGGAAATGGCAAGATGTATGGTTAAGAGTCAAAGTCTACCACATGGTTTTTGGCTTGAGGCTGTCATGTGTGCCACTTATGTACTAAACAGGTGTCCCACCAAAGCATTACAGGTTGTCACTCCATATGAGGCTTGGCATGGCCGCAAGCCATCTGTTGGCCATTTACGTGTTTTTGGTTGCCTGGCATATGCATTAGTGCCTGTGCAACATCGCAGAAAATTGGATGACAAAGCTGTCAAATGTATTTTTGTTGGATATAGTGCTGAGAGCAAAGGCTATCGTTTGTATCATCCACAGACAAAGCGCATTTTGGTTAGCCGTGATGTTGTATTTGTGGAAGATGCAGTTCAGCCCTTGGTTTCATGTACTAAGGAGACAGATATCAGCTCACGTGATGTCTATGATACATTGTTGCCTCTTTTCAGTGGTGCACAGTCAAGTGCAATACCTCATGAGGCAGTTTTTCAGCCTATGCAGGTTTTAAATGATGGCACAGATCAGCCTATATCTGATGCAGATGTGCATGATGCACTTGAGGATGAGAGACAAGAGATTGAGGGCTCTAGGAACATGCCTAGATGGCTGGTGCAGACTTTGCGTGACAGCAAGTTGGATGCCCCTTTGTCTAGTCGCACTCGTTCTGGCTCTCATGGTGCCTCTTATGCGTCAGATTGTTATGCATTGGCTGTTTCTAGTATGTGCGATGAAAGTGAGCCTATTTCATTTGATGAGGCACAAAGTTCAAAAAATTGGATGGCTGCTATGCAAGCAGAATACGATGCTATTATGAAGAATGGTACATGGTCTTTATGTGACTTGCCTCCTGGCAAGAAGGCCATTGGCACTAAGTGGGTTTACAAATTGAAGCGTAAGCCTGATGGCACAGTGGATCGCCATAAGGCTAGGCTTGTTGCAAAAGGTTATGCTCAAGAGAAGGGCATTGATTTTGATGAGACTTTTGCTCCCACATGTCGTATGACCACTGTTCGTAGCATCTGTGCATTAGCAGCTCATAATGGTTGGAATGTACATCAGCTGGACATAAAGACTGCGTTCTTAAATGGAGATTTGCATGAGGAGGTGTATGTATCGCAGCCTCGTGGTTTTGTTCAAAGAGGGCAGGAAAACAAAGTGTGCAGGTTAAAAAAGGCTTTATATGGTTTAAAGCAAGCTCCACGAGCTTGGTATGAAAAAATACATGCATATTTGACTGCACATGGGTTTCAGAATAGTCCAACAGAAAGCACTTTGTATGTTAAACGTGTGGATGGTGTACATCTAATCATTGCTCTCTATGTCGATGACATGCTGCTCACAGGACCAAATGAGAGTCATATTGCTGATTTTAAGGCTGATTTGAATGCCTCTTTTGAGATGTCAGATTTGGGGCATTTGCATCATTATTTGGGGATACAATTTAAGCAGTGTGATGGAGGTATTGCTTTGTGTCAGACAAAGTATATTGAAACATTGTTGCGGAGATTTGGCCTTGAAGACTGCAAGCCTATTGCTACTCCAATGGAGACAGGTTTGAAGTTGAGTCTTCATGATGCTGGAGATCACTTTGATGTCACACTCTATCAGACAGCTGTTG
Source organism: Cibotium barometz (assembly GCF_041138505.1). Taxonomy (NCBI): domain Eukaryota; kingdom Viridiplantae; phylum Streptophyta; class Polypodiopsida; order Cyatheales; family Cibotiaceae; genus Cibotium; species Cibotium barometz. The sequence goes on from NC_141077.1 coordinate 24,639,300, forward strand.
GTTGCCTCATTTATGTATGCATTACGAGGCCAGACATTCAGTTTGCAGTCTCACAGGTGAGCAGATTTATGCATAGCCCAGGCATTAAGCATTGGCAGGCAGTGAAGCGTATCTTTCGCTATTTGAGTGGTACTCGGCATCTTGGGTTGTTTTATCCCAAGGGGGGATCATTGCCGCCAGATTTACATGTTTTTTCAGATTCTGACTGGGCTGGTTGTTATGACACACGCGTGTCCACGAGTGGTTTTTGCTTCATGCTTGGAAGCTCATGCATATCATGGTTGAGCAAGAAGCAGCCTACTGTGGCCACTTCTAGTTGTGAAGCTGAGTACAGGGCAGCTTTCACAGCTACGGTTGAGTGTGTGTGGCTCAGACGCCTTATGGCTGATTTGGGTGTTGGGCAGCCATCTGCCACCACCATCTTCACTGACAGTCAGAGCGCATTGGCAGTTGCGCGGAACCCAGTGTTCCATGCTCGTACGAAGCACATTGAGGTGCACTACCATTATGTCAGGGAGAGACTCTCTGCAGGAGAGATCAGTTTGGCTTATGTGCCAACACAGGATAACCTTGCAGACCTTTTCACAAAGGCTCTGCCTCGTGAGAAGTTCGAAGCTTTTCGCAAAGCTTTGGGCTTACTCCCTTTTGTGGATTCGTCCACATAGCTAGACACTTCCCTATACATGAGTGCTAGCTCTTGTTCACCGCATCACTCCAGGGGGGATTTGTTATCATATTATAGTAGTGATGTGTGTGAACACACTTAGGACCGCCGGGGCACTTTTTCCCTCACTAGGAGGTTTTTTCCCCCGTGCATTGTATATACGCCCATTATCTTCTAGGGCTTGTTATCTTTCATTTTTGGCACTCATAATACACTACTGTGTTGTGCTCAAGCTTCCTCATCTTCTTGAAGTTGTGTGTGCATTCCTGCAACCCTAATTCCAACAGCTGTGCCTCTGCACCAGCCCCTCTGCTTCCTTTACTCGCCAGGCGGTATATAGTTGCGCCTAGCCACACAAAAAACAAAAGCACCTTGACTGCGGCTGCGCTCCCTTCACACTGTCTCTTCACGATTTCCAGCAGCTCTCCAGCTACTGCTCGCTAGCCTCTGCAGCGTTTCTCTGCAGAGCAACAACATCCGCCAGGCCTCCTCACGTCGTTGGCGGCAACTTGCTTCCACCCTTCTCTTATCTGCAGAACCGGGCCTTGTTCTCTAGGCGGCCACCTCTTTTTTTTTCAGTCCCCCCCCCAGAGACCTGCTCCAGCCAGCTCTCTTCGCTTACCCGCCAGGCGCCCTTTTTCCCAGAGAGGCCGTCACTTCTTTCGCTCTCTCTCCTTTGCGTTTGCTCCACCACCTTCTAGACGTTGAGCTGGTAGCATATAAGGCCTCCACGTAGCTCCAATATTATTGGCCACTTGTATCATATATTTTTATTTAATTTTTTTTAAAGCTCCAAAATGATGGCCACACAATACAATGGCTCCTCCTCTTCCTTGTATTTTTCTTGGACAAACGGCGCCCACGCTTCCAGTACAAGAGCTGCCCACTGCCTTCGTCAGCTACATCATTACTTACCAAACAAGACCATCACAGTTGGTGCCATGCATTTGGCAACCATCTCCACATTCATGCTAAAAATGGAGTGCCATCTCTGCATCCAGAATCCGCTCAGACTGACCAACCATCATCACATTCGGAGTTCCCGTAACACTTTCACATGCAGGCATCACCATCAACTCGTAAAAAAAACATAAAACCACCCACTTTGTACATTTGCCAGGGCATTCAGGGCAAAGTTTATTCGCAAATCACGCATCCCATATGTACACAGGCACAGGGACTTCTGCTAGCCCTCGGAATATCATGTACACTGTGGCACTTAATCCCATGCATCTGGATTTGCATTTAATGGCCTCACATGCATGGTTTCACACCATAGACGTGCCATGGCACGACAACGTGCACCGTGGATTTTATCCCAGAAGGAAGAAACAAGAGTGAAGAAGGAAGAGTAAGAGTGAAGAAGGTGATTGCATCCTTTTGCACACCAACATGTCATATGCATTACCTCAAGGGTGCTTGTACAAAAATAATAAGTCGAGTGGCTTGAAGTCCCATGATTAGCATAAGTTCTTATAGGTATATAGACTTTTAAGCTCTTATATTGTGATATGCATTACCTTAAGGGTGCCTGTATAAAAATAATAAGTTGTGGCTTGAAGTCTCATGATGCACAAGTTCTTACAGGTTTATAGACTTTCAAGCTCTTTTATTTGAGACTTCCTTAATCATCACCAGTGAAAGTGTCTTACCTCACTAATGTATGTTTATGGATGGTGTTACTTTGTAGTTTGTGCGTCTTATTGCAACTGCATATAACTAAAGACATTAGGATTGTCGTTTTTAATTTCAGTGGATTAGTAAGATGGATTTCTTCAAAGGAGATCAACTTACAATTTATTGGACATGAAAGAATCAACTCAATAGAAGCAATGTGCTTAATGTATAAGCATTTTCCAACATCTAATCACTATCCAAATACACTTGTTGGTACACATACTAGATAAGGTTGTAATAGCAAATATTGTCCATAGTTGATGAATGTTCTTTTTGGAAAGATTTATGAAGAAATTAAAGGGTTTTGTGAGACAAAGGGAAAATCCTAAAGAGAGCATTACAAAACGCTGGCTAGTTTAAGAATCATTGGTCTATATCTTAGAGGTTCTTAGTCAAATAGATTCAAGTATGCCTGAACTTTGGCACAAAAAAGATGATGTGCATATAGTTAGAGAGGTACCACAAGGAAATGGAAACGCTATCATAAGATGGATGAATCCTTATGACATAAATTCAATAAATTTTGTATCTTAAATTCTCTAGAAATGCAAAAGTGATAAGTATAAAGAGGCACGCATGGAAAGAATAAACGCTAGAAGACTTTTCAAGAGAATACATAGATATCTTCCATGCCGGCATGAGCTTGCACTTCTCCCCATAGATATTTCACTTAGGTGGCTAGAATTCTCTTAGGCAAGCAAGGGATAACGGTGAGTGGATCAATGAGCGAGAGATGGAGTTTGCAAGAGGATACACCTAGCATGTAAGAATTATTATTGTCATATTATTGATAGCTATTTTTGCTTAAATATTTACTATAGTATCGTAAATTTGGAGCATCATGGTCCCATGGTCGTCACTTTCACTCGGAGCATATATATAAGAGAAGAAGAATGTCCTTTGATTCTAGAGTAATGGCTAACTTTCCCCAAGAGAGTTGAGCGAGTGTCAGTGATACAAATCTTCTCACCTTTAATCTTGATTATTGTGGAATCATACAAGATATTATAAATGTAATATTATTGACGTTCAATGATTCAAAGTGGTCTACACATTTTCTTTAAAATTATTACCTGCTCACAATGTTATGTGGCATAAATGTATCATGACTATTTGTCCACAACATTGTTGCATTGATAGCAAAGAATTATTACTTGCTCAATGTTGTGGTGGCATAAATGTGTCATGACTATTTATCCACAACTTTGTTGAGTCAATAGTAAATAATCCACTTTATCTCTTCTGAGTCGAAAATATTCCAACCTGCTTTGGCAAAATCGAAATGGTGGTATGTACAAGTTGCACCTCGAAGCATACACATATCAAAGATAAAGATGTTGAGAAAGAAATGGAGAAAGGTGTGAAAATGTATACAATGCTTTGGAGGGTAATCAAAGAGATGCTCATAATGTAAATGTTGTGATGGATGATGATGATATCATTAAAAATCAATTGATAGAACATGAGGAGGGCTCATAATTATCTAGTGAATTTACCAATAATGCAACATCCTTTTTTGGATGATAATAAATTCATTTTTAATCTCATGTTAAAGATATAAGAGATACAGAGATCGCATTATAAATTGACCTCTTTGGAGCCACGGACCTTGTACATGATAAACAATCATAAAATTTCTTTTATATTCTCAAATCAAATGTATTCCCTAATATTTTTGATAAAATACCTAGTAAGTAAATTTCGACGTAATTGATAGGAACTGATGCTTCTATTGACACATTCAATGACAATACCAAGGCCCATAAAGATCACATGCCTTAAAAAAACTCTCACGTTGGTAGAAAATGCTAGTATTGGGTAGATCTCTTGTAGTGATGCAAATGCAAGTTCTGTCAAGATTTATAAGAGTTTTTTTTAATAAATCTTGCTAGTCTTGTTGTTTGATCATATGATGATTCCCAAAACCCATTTTTAAAAAGATTTATAAGATCTGTAGTCATTTTGGGATATTTATTTCTTTGAGTTTTAAAACTCTAAGGTGATAAAATAGTACAAAATAAAAGTTTTAGAACTCTGTTACTACTATAATATTATAGAAGGGTGTTTTTTAAAGATTTCACATATATTTGAAGTTATTGAGTTTGTAAGACTAGTATA